>NC_092832.1:22965941-23293691 GCF_039878825.1 Excalfactoria chinensis | reverse complement strand
AACAGTGCTTTCTCCAGCAGTGTGTAATGAATGCTGGATGGGGGAAGACTTTACTGTGCTGTGAACGGAGCATTTAAATATTACATTATTGTACTAACAGTAATTCATTATAAAATCCTTCCCTTAGGAGTGAGTATCCTGGACCTCATCCAGTGAAGTACTTAATACTCAATACACAAGTAGGTTGTGGAGTTCATTCATCCAGACTCTTCTATTGCCTGAAAGGAAGCACATCCTTGACATTTTTGCTAGATTGGGATCACAGTCCACAGCACCTTGAGGGACCGAGTCTGACATAGCTTTTATATGATTATGCCTTCTAGAACAGTGTGATCATTTTTCCATAGTTAAAACTGAGGAACTGAAAAAAAACCCACAATAGTAATGAAATACTGTGACAGAAATGGAGCAAAAACTATTGCAGTAGTGTTAAAATGTGTATGCAATATCTGTTTTCAGGTTACCAAGGCAGCTTTCACTCAATACAAAACTGTTTCCACTATGGAGACTGCTACAGAACAATGGACCAGTCTGTCACCAGTGATGTGCTAACAGGGGAATCCCATTGCTTTAATCCTCTGAGACATAATGGCTATCACATACTCAGTGCACCTTTAGCTTCAACAGGTAATTTATTCTGCCTATAAAAAGTTATCTGCATGATATTTTTAGCAGGATGGGAAAATAACATATTTTGAAGTCAGTATTATTACAAAAATATGTTTGCACTTGAAACTCAGTCACTGAAATTCATCTGGATCTATAAAAATCCCACAAGGAAAGCAGCTTTTTCTTTAGTTCTGTATTGGTCTAACAGACAGGTTTTCCTTTGGTTATGCTGGATGTCAGAGAGAACACAAACCTTCAGGAGACCTGACACATTTATTGAGTGGGCTATTCATTGTGCATGTCTTCACATGTGCTCAGGCAGGTTTTTTTGATCAGACTGCAGTTGAGAACATAGTTAGCAAGATTCAGGAGAAAATAGCAGCAGCAGGAACTTCCTGTCTGCCTAAGAATAAATGGATGGCTTTGCTTCGCAGCACTGATATTTACGGAATTGAAAGACACAGCTTTGAGATATTCCACTAACAGTATTCGGTAGTTCTTTTTTGTTTGGAAGTTCCTTCCCATCTGTGTATTGCACATTCACTGCAGCGGTATTTCCCTGTTTAGCTACAGATTTGTGTAGTGTAAAATTTTGAGTTACAATATTTAGATGACTATTTCAGTCAGTACTTAGTTTTAGAAAGCATTTTTCTACCTTTAAAACTATAATTTAGAATTAATAGAATTACTGAAATCAAACGCAGTATGAGTATTGTCAGAGCTACGAAAGACCACCATTTACTCCATTCTTATCACCCAATACATTTTTCTTCATGTCTGCATTCAGGGGAGCATCTCAGCTAGGGACAATAGTGAAAACATGTGTTTAAATGCTCTTTGAAATGGGGCCTGAGTCAGACCACAAAATTAGAGCTGACTTTCCTGTTTGTTTTGTATTAAAGAAGTCTCTGTTCAGAGAGTGCATGCATTTGCCTCGTGTTCCTTGCTAGAAAGTGTATGCATCAGTGATTAACACAAGGGAAAAGTTTAAGATGAAGTTTCAGCTTCAACTTTGAATTCTTTTGCGTTATTCATAAGTTTGATGTTACTAAAACATAGTTTCTTCATATTAACATCAAATTTCAAGTTCATATTGACAGACTGCAATATTGAAAGAACAGACTAAATAAACTTTCCAAGAGAAATTGTAGGAGCAAAGAATAATACTATGGCAAGGCACCAACTTCAACAACAGTTGATTTTTATGTCTGGGGCTAAACTATTATGAAATGTTTCTCTGTAATATTTTTGCTTTTATAATGCTTACTGAGGTATGCAGATACTTAAAGACTGAAACATAAATGTGGATGAAATGATATTTATATATATATATATTGTACAAACACATAAATCTTAGCTCATCTTTTTGTGCATAAAATAGAACCATTCAGGTTTGCAAGGTTCATCAAGGCTAGCTATTAACTTTTTTGGGGCTTTTATAGCACCATTAATACTAAATGAGTTCTCATCTCCCAGGAATGCCAAATGTGACTGGCTAACAGCTGTTCCATGAATTACATTAACAGGCAATAAATTTTTATTTTCTGTTCAGGGCTTTGGATAGCTTATTCTATCTGGAATCTAATAACAGTCTCTCAGGTGTATGCTTATCTTGGGTTCTGTCCATCTGTGGTGGTGTGTCCACCCTGTATACAGACTCATCAAATGTAAATTAGCATATGATAAACACTTATCAAAATACTTATTACTCTACTTGGAATGATACATAGCACAGATAAGCAGGCTAGATTCATCTTTCAGGGACTTAGGCCATATGCTTTATGCCAGAATTCTACAGGCATTAGAGTTTGACCCATGAACTACCACTAAATTAATGTGCTGTAGGGAAATGCATAAATGTAAATAAGTAGATAATTTTGCCTCTAATAATAAAAACAGTATAAGACAGTAAAATTAGATTTTAAGGACTGAAGTGACATTTCTTTCTGAAATGAGGACTGGCTGTTCAGGGCTTCAGGATCTGTCATTACCTGGTGCCACACAGCCTGAAGGTCTCACTTCAAGCCTGGTGCATTTAGATTCAGCCACATCTAGATAGATGTGCTTGCGGTGTTAAGCAGCCTGAAAAGATGAGAAACAACCTTATTTTATACAAGGGAAACTGAGGCACGGAAAACCACAGTTGTTTCTTAACATCTCCATGGAGCTCCTCTATCAAGCAGAGAATGGAGCCAGGCCCTGATGCCTTAACTATGAGGATCAGCCATCCACACATTGACTTGTAATTCACATTAATGAGATTTTCTGCATCAGGCAGTTAGTTCACAGGCATGTTCTCAGCAGGAAGAAGGATCTTGCTCCATATGTTGCATCAGCTGACTTAATGCTAATAGTGGTTATTAAATTGTGATAGGTGGGCTCTTGATGCAGAGTCACTCCCCTCTGTTGAAGGTCATCCAGATGTGTTCTTCGAGCCTCAACTCAAAGCAGATGATAGGGTAAAACACAATATGTAGGTTAAGGGACTAACATAAAGGACTCAATGTTTCATGCTGGGGGCAGGGGAGACTTGATGATCAGGAAATGATTGAAGAAGGCAGCTTAGGAGGTTGTCCAGCCCTTGGCAGACAGCGTCATGGGGTACGTAGGAGGAACCGCACATTGATGCTAGAAGTGTGGACACAAGGACAGATGCTGAAGGGAGAAGAATGGAGTAAGGGATGAATACAGTCAATGTGAAGTAAGGAAAGCTGAAAGTTCAACTCAGACAGCATGGTGAGCCTGGGTAGGCGAAGAATGAGATTGTGCACAGCCCCTTTTGCATATCCTGTGAGCCTGACTTGCCCCAGACACTTGTCTGCACAGACCTCACCTCTGCAGTATGTGGAGATTCAACAAATGCAGGATCCAAATTGCTCTAAGATCTAAAGAGCAGCTGGGAGACAGATGGAATACTTTCCAAAGTGCCGTTAAAAGGAAAAACACACAAAACAAGAGAACAGCATCACTTTTAGTACACACTTAGTAGGATCCTTGCCCGTTCATTGTTTTGCCATCCTATTCTGATAATAACTGTAAAGCCTCAAGAGAGTCATACTGATACTTGTGCTGCCCTTGAACATGGGTAGCTTTCCGCAGAAATGAATGGGAACCTCATACGCTATGACACAAGTGCCCATGGAGAGTAGTTTGTACATCTCCTGGGTAAGGCTTTGATGGTAAATCCTATTGTCTTTTCATTAACGCTGTACTGCGTTCAGACTTTGCTTCCTTCCTTATATGTACTGGACCTAAATCATGTCCATACAACTTGTCACGCTTTCAGGCTATGATGCAATCTCTGAAGCACAGTGTGTATCTGAAGACATGGTCTCCAACGGAACCGATGAGAATGGATTTTTCCAAAATGGCGCCTTTGATCACTGCTTGAACCACATTCCTCCCATCTATACGGATACCTAAGAGCAGTGTTGACCTTACTTCCTTTATTATACCTATAACTGTGTATGTAATAACAAAGGTGTTCAAGTACTTTTATTTAGTCTGTATCCCTATATGTGCTCATTTAAATAAACACCTCACATTTACCAAACCATTTTATACATGAATAGTCTGTGTAAGATAATATTGGAACCTGTTCCTTGGCTGTGGCACTTTGAAATTCATGCTTTAAGGGAATGAGGAGCATTTCAAGCCGCTTGTTTTGTAAGTTCTCTTGATAAAGTGTAAATGTAAGTTATATAATAAACTTGTAAAGAGGGTTTTTTTTTTTTCCCCTGAAAAGTATGTTTCAATTGAGAATGTCAGTCCCTTCAATCAGTCTTTACTTAAATCACTGGTCAATTCTTTTTTTTCTTTTTCTTTTTTTTTTCTTTTTTTAGTAATTAAAAGGATGTTTTTTTTTAATCCCAGACCTCATGTATATAAAATCTTCATTTGCTCAGCTTGTTTTATATTTTCAATTTTACAAGAAAGCATTAAAAACTGGAAACAAGTGTACTGTCCTTTCTTAAAGTCATTGGTTTGCCTGGTGAATCCTGATGAACTAAACACAACTGCAGTGTATTCACTCCCAACTTGTGCCAGCACAGGTGTGTTTAAAGTGAGCTCCTGGAAATATCCCTGGGTTGTTTGGGAGAACCAAAAGAGAGGCAAGCAGTTTGAGACAGCATACCCACACCAGCAAGCCCTCTCCACACTACTATGCGTTCAGCAGGACCAGAGGTGCCATGTGAGGAGTATGGCAGTCTGCAGTGTCTTTCCCATGCCCTGATGCTGAAGACATTCTTCACCACCACACAAATCTCCACAACCATCACCACTAAGGACACCTAGATGGAGCATCATTCAATTTCTGGCAAAGAAAAAAAACAACCCTTCATTTACAGCTTGCAGTTACCTGAGCTATCATGGGGCACCTTTGGAAAGCTCACACTGAAGTGACTGAAGACGTTGCTTTCCTCTTTTGCTCTTCTCTCTATTACCAGGATCGGCTTGGCAGCCTCATGCTCATACAATGTTTTCAATGCTTATCTTGTGCCAGGCATGCTAGTGCCAAAACCCAACTCTTCGTTTTCAGCCTTGTAAGCCAATTAGCTGCTCCCCAGAGGAACAGCCTAAAATAAGAAGCAGCTGCTAGGAGATTTGTTGTCTCCACAAAGGACTGTCAGAAAAAAATATCAGGCACCTGGCTTCAGCAAAATAGCAACTCCAAAGGAAAGAAATCCTAAATTCAGCAGCACATTAGGAAGATACTGCATTTTGCATAGCCAGAATCCACTGAGCAGACCCCAAGCTGACTGGATTGAAGTAGCATTACAGGGTACACAGGACCATGCTTCTCCTTAAAGTCACGAAGTTATACAACCACAACAGATATATATATTTTTAAATCATGATTTGATGGTAAGGTGTGAACCTGGCAGCCAAAGTATTGGGGAAAACACAGCAGCTGAATAACCCCAGAGGTATCCAATGGTCCATCCACTCCATGTATTTACACTGATTGTTGGGAAACTCAATGTGAGCTAGCAGCCTGGGGGTCTCATGACTCCACATGAGTCTCCAACACCCTGGTGCTGCTGTGCTTCTCCTCAGCCACAAGAGCCTCTGCAACCCTGGATGCCATTTTACAACAGCATGTTCAGCACCAAGGCTAATCGCCAAGCCTACATAGATGCATTTTACTTGTTTCCTCAGCGCCTTTTAGTGTACAGGTTGTACAGGTTGCACCCTGTCAGTGTACATGAGTATGCCTCTGAACCCAATTTAGCTTTCTGTCCTCAAGAAATGAGTGAAATTTGAGTGAAACTCAGACATTCAGGAAGTTTTAGTTACTAGAGGTGCATAGGGGAACCTTCTATAAACAGTTCCTCAAGATCTCTAGCTCTGCAGGACTCCAGTCCCAGCTAGAAACCCATTAATTGTGGCTGCCTGCCCACCCCAAGCAGTCCCTGGCAGCATTGAGTCACCATTCCTCTCCTAGAATTACATTTAAAAGGGCTCCAAGTTATACTTGAAGCTTTTGATCACTGCCACATTTGGTTTTCTGTCTTTTTCCTTATCGACTCAGATGTATCAGATTCTTTTGTCTCAGATGTAAGTAGCCCAAACTTTCCTAAAATATTAGGCAAGGAGGCAGGTAGAAAAATCACATCCAGAGCCCAGGAAAGCTGTATTGGCTGAGACAAAAAATCACAACAATCCTGTTTTCCAATTAGTTGGAGACGTTAAAAGAAATAGGGCCTTAAAAACATTATTAATCTTGTTTCCTAAAAATTAAATGTATACTTCTAAAAATGACATTTTAAAGTTAAAAATACAAACCAAACCAATCGAAACATATTTGATCAATTACAAAAATATGTATGTCTCAACAACCAGGCTGTTCAAAACCACACAGTGATTCACAAAGGTCTGGGAAACTTAAAGCATAGCAGCTGCAGTGATGATTTAATTCCAGAATCTGTGTGAATCAGGCTTTTTGTAAATTAAAAGGTAGATTCAGAGAAATGCAAAGGCATTCATCCGAGTCTGTATGGCTTGGAAAATTATCCATAATAAACCCATTAAAATACAGAACAGTAGAAGTTAATGGTTACTTCTGAGCTTGTGCACTTCATTATTTCCTTCTATTACATTAAGTAGGGAAGCATCTCATATAAGCTTTTCCTAAAGACATAGAGAACTTTCAATTGAATTTACTGCTTGGCAAGTTCCTGGTTGTTGTGCTGTAAAAGCCTCGCCAACTAATACATATAATAACTGGAGTTAGACTTCATAATAGTAGAAAATTAATACTCTGCAGAATTGAAATGGAACTGCAGGTTCCAGTTGACTGTCAGATACTTTTTCAATCTAGGCAACAGAATTCAAATAACAAATTACAGCACGAATTTATAAATAGCCACAAATCATTTCCCCAGTGAATGAAACGCCCATTTACGCTGTGCATACTCTCTGCGTGTGCACAGTATGCTTTAGGAATGACTGAATTAAGATGACCTGCAGTGGCCAATCAAGCTGGGAGAAAGAAAATGAATTTGAATTTCATACTGAAGCAGCTAAAGCACTTTCTTACACTTCCTACCAGCTGGGTAGCAAGCCAGCTGTTCTGCAGGGCCGCTAATTGTTCAATATAATCAAGCTCAAGCTTTTAATTGTATAGAAAACCAAAGTACTTACTCTTTTCCCTTTTACTAGACACAGTACTTCAGAAGCTACAGAAGTAATCTTCCTTTCAGTGCTACAGAGGTGCCTTTGCAAGTGAGCATATGAGATGTACAGATGTGGTGTATCACAACAAGGAAACACTATTTTTACACTAGAATCGTGGTGTGGCAACACAGCACAGGAATTTGTGAGACTAAAGCCTCAGGTCTGCAGTATGAAAGTTGAAGCCGGTGGCAGGTATCAACTGTGCTCCCATGGAAAGGAAAGTGAGTACCCTTTCAAATCATATTTTCTAGTTACATCAATAGCAGTGACAGCTGCTGCTTGCGGAAAGGCTTTCTTGCTTCTTAGACTGTCCTTTCAATTGGGTACATTTTCTATCTGGTAAAGGTCCAACAAAACAAATTCCAGAGCACAGTAAGAGCACCAATTTAATACTGCAATAGATGTCAGTTATGCAAGCAGCGCAGGGGAAAAACAACAACAACAACAAAAAGTTCTCAAAACAACAACCAAGTATGTGAAAATAAACAGCGACTGTAAATTGAATTTAAATTGCCTAAGAGTAAAATATTTCAATGTTTTTTGTTCTGATCTGATTAAAACCTACATAAGTGCAGGTCAGTTCTCCAATAATGCATTTACATTAAATTAGAAGATCAGCACAACAGAAGATGTGAAAAATAGCCAGTCTGTATCATTAGATTCACTGACCATTAAAAGCCACTGGAGCATTCCCTCCTGAGAAAAGCCCTTCGATCGACAGTGTCACCAAAAGCTCCGTTCTGCTTAAATTTCAAAGCAAACTGCAAACTCTCTTAAGTCATTTGGAAGTCAGCACAGTAAGAGCTGCAGAGCACTATGTTGTCAAAGCCACACCAAATAGTTTGCATATATTGGCTTGGTGGGCTGTCAGATACTTACAGCTGCAAAACAGGTCAAACCATGGCAGGCGGTTTTCTTTATAGTGTCTAACCCATAGGAATCCCCAGTCTAGCTAAAGCTCTGATGAAACTGAGCTTTCTAGCTGATTTCCACTCAGATGAAAAGAAGTTTGTCCATTCTTTTGGCAAAAAGATTTTTGTAGTGGTGTTAAAGCCAGAAAAAAGTCAAATAACTCTTCTGCACTAACACAGATTTTCTGGCTGGAGCCAGTACCTCTCACTCAAACTCCAATGAGTCAACGTTAAAAATGTATTTCTGGCTCTGAGTTATATAGCAGTTCCCTTCAATTAATCAAGGACACCAATAAAAGCATGATGTTAATCTTTAAACTTTTACTACTATTGGCCTGCTTGATTTCAAAGTGTTTTTCCCTTGCCCCTGGGAGAGGCTGTATCTCTGTCCCATCAAACTGTGCCTTGGTGGAGAGCAGTGGACCAGGACTTGCCACTGGGCACAGGGATGATCCAGAGACAAAGGAGAACATGAGGAGACCCTGGACAAGGACAAGGCTAGGAAAGGAGTGGATTACGCTGCTTTACTGGAGGATCAGCCCCACCTTTCAGCTTTTCCTCAGTTCAGAATGGCACCGTAACCCCCGTCTCCCAGCAGCATCAGCAGCCAGAGGAGTCCCAAGCCCCCAGCACCTGATCTCAGTATGTGGTCCAGACACAGGATCCAGGATTTTCCTCTTAAATCAGGGATGAATTTACTTTACCCTGCTCCAGACATCCAGAACTTGCACTTCAGCTTCCTCTCAGGCACTAGGAAGGGAAACTACCTCCAAAGTGGGAGTCCGTCCATCCCAGGAAGGTGCCAAGGAACCACTAATGGACATTAAAGTCTAGACAACATAAATCCTTTGCAGTGTATCTTCTGTAACAAAGAAAGCTGAGACTGTGGTCTGCTGGTGTCCTACATCCTTTCTCCTGCACACAGCACTCCACTCCAAAACAGAGCATAGTCCCAAGCAGTGATCTGCATCACTTCTCTGAGTAAAACTGAGTACCTGTGGTCCAAGAGAAACTCCTTTGAACACAGATTTGCACTGAGCATAACCCAAAGCCACATGGCTGGATTGTGTTAGGCAGAGGGAGAAGTTTTTTAAAGATGTCTGAACACTTAAAAATGAAGAATGGGCATTAAGTGGGATTTTTCAATAATGCTTTAATTGCTTTAATTTCATCTCTAGGATTTTGTTTCCTTCTGCAAATCCTCTGAGGTGCCTATTTGCATCTCTAGGCACATTCTGCAGATCGATGCTACACTGCATAATGAGTTTTATTTCCTATCTCTTTGGGTCAAGAACCACACATTTGCCTGAGGAATTATCTGTGGCACCGAAATCTGCTAGACTATAAATACAGCCTGATCTGGGATCAGGCACTGGAAACTGCCATGAAAACCATGTACAGAAAACAGTGATTCTAGTCACACAAGATACCTGATACAGTTGGCAGAAAGGCAAAGCTAAACAAATGCAGGTTTACATTTTACTATTTAAAGAATAAAATATTCAACTTGAGTTCCATTAACACCTGTCAGGATTTTGGTACATACTCAAATCCACATTTCTAATTTTATTGCTAAATAATCCCAAACTTGGCAGTTGGAAGGTAAAATAAAATACCCATGCTAAACATCTGAAGCAAATTGTAGCTCTCTGGAAGAGCCCTTCTGCTGTATAAATGAAGGTCATATGTATAAATGATTAGAAGCTTAAGGAAATATGTCTTCTGCTTTTCTAAATTGATAACACACACATATTGCATTAATATTCCCACATCAATTACTGGACATGTTCCTCACTGTAAGAAAAAATGGTAATTTTTTAAAATAACCCCTTGAAATAAAATTCTTACACTAACACAATTAACTCTCGCTATGCAGAAAGAAAAGGGGTTGATTTAATAAGCTACATCCCAGACAAGCAGTTTGTCAGTCCCTGGAGGTGATACAACCTGAGCAAACCATGGTTCTGGGGAGTCCAGCCCTCCTCCCTGCTAAGCATGTGCCAGAGGTGATAGATCCTAGTGGGGACATGTCCTAAATATGTAGGGTTTGGTGTTAGAGCGATGGAAGGCAAACATGGCAAACTTAGGAAGGAGCTCTGCTTATTCATTAATAGCAAAATAAACCCAACATATGTGGCAGAAGGCTTCCTAATTGCTTTCCTTCCATGAGGGGCAACTCATGCCTGGCAGTGGGGACAGGGTGAGGCCTCACAGCAGCTCTGACCCCCAAGTGTCCAGGCTTATATGACAGCTGACAGTGGGTGCAGGGCTCACTGGACTGACCACTGAAGTCATGGGAGGGTCAGGGAAACCACTGCTGGCAAGCATCACCTCCTTGGCTGCCATTAAGTCACACTTGCCAGAAAGAACTTATTCCGAGGGCTCATAAAAATACTTCTGAAACACATTTTTTCCTCTTCAAAGCGCACCAAATTTCACTAAATGCCAAGTATTTTCCATCAAGGTTCCCAGGCTAAAATACACACGGAGCCATCTATAGAGTCTTCATATATATGGCTATTGTATCTGGCCCAGTGTGCAGCCAGGCATGTCCATTTCAGGTGGAGATGGTTTTGGCACAGATATGAGAGAGCCCAGCTCCAGTCTCTGCACAGGAGGATGGCAGCAGTTACGAGTTTATCATGGCTGATGTTGAGCACAGCAAGCAGAAAAAGGCAAACATTTAAATCTCTACTTTAGTTTTACATATTATTTTTGACAGATTCCTTTATTTTCTGCTTTCCATTAGTTAACATAAAGTTAGGTTCTTTATGTCAGAGACAGCAGTCATTAAAACGAAGGCAAAAATAAAATAAAATGAAAGATTCAACAGGACAATTGTTTCCACTGACAAATATTTTGTATTCTTCCTTTTCATCAAGTATCAGAATGTCCGTTTTAGGTTTTGCAAGACTAGCCACGAATGTCACAGTGAATGTGCATTGAATGTGCACGTGTGCACATGAGAAGGCTTAGAGAAAAGCTACTGCCTGCCCACTGTACATCCCCTTCCCGCTACATGTTGAGTCTCTCGTCGCTGACTTTCCTGATGTTCACCTTTTCTCACAAGAGGGAGCTCAAGCTTGTTCCATACATTCACTACATGGGTGTTCAAGGACAGTTTGTTACCTCCAGTCCATACATATTTATATGGGCAGATCTGTGTGTCTGTACGCACATGTGCACATGTACCATCCTGTAGACCCAGCTTTACATTTCATATTACTGCTTTTCCTCCCAAGCTCTAGTAGTGCCCACTGCAAGACCACACTATTTTTCTACAAGATTTTTCACTCTGCCCTGGAGTTAACAAGGAATTGCATTAGCACACCTCTGATTTATGTGCTCATCCCATTATTAACAACATTCCAAAGGGATTCCTCTGAGCCTTGCCTGCTGAGCTCTTCCTCCAGAACGGCCCAGGAGGCCCCACGCAGCCACCAAACAGAAAATCAGTTGTTACAACAGCCAAAGGCAGAGACTTTACATCAAGAACACTTCAGCACCCCGACAACGGTGTCGGTTTAAATCCCAAATTGAGACTGCATGTCCTTGAGCTCCCTCTGCTGCTCCCTTGCTTATTTACATACCTATAAACAAAGAGAGTAAAGGGATGTACCAGAGACTCCTATTTGTCGGGGAAATGGACCCAAGGGACCCCATATGCAGCCCAGGGTGAGTGACCCTCGCGCATGCAGAGTGGGCAGCACTGACTAATGGCTGCAGCTGTGCAGCCCCAGCTCCTGCAAACCTTCGGGCTCAGGCTCCAGCAGCTGGGCATCCCACTGGCTGCTAGACAAAGAGGTACATTACTTGCAGAGGCAGACCGGTACCTTCTGATTTACTCTAAACATCAAAAAGCTATTGAACATTTATTTATTTAAAATAAAAATAGATTTAAAAAACAGGGATTTTCTGTGACCAGCAACCCCAAAAGAATTTTGTATTTGTCTTAGCCTAAGGTTAAGAAGTTGTACTGACTGCACTGGGAGGAAGCTCTGCTAGGCTGGCTGGCATGGTAACTGCAACAGCCACTTTCCAGTCTTGTGTGGAATCTATTGCAAACTGAATCAAGTTGGAGTAATTCAATGCAGTATGTATCTGTGACATAGTGTGAACAAAAATATAAAAAGGATTAAAAGATGACTGTGGAAAGCTAGCGTGCTCCTCACATAATTAAAACAAGTTGGTCAAAGGCTGTTGCTTGCCTGCTGGCACTGAGTTTTCAGGCAGGTCTGCAGGCTGGGAACAACAGCCCTGCCCTGGGACAGCTCTGCTAGGGCCAGTAAGGACTACCAGGAGTCTCGTGGGGTGAGATTCAGGTCCTGAGCATCTCTGCCTTGCCTTCCTTTGCATAACCCCAAGGAAGTTTGCAGTCTCAGTCTGCCTCAGTTTCCCTACATGTTAAACAGATTATCGTGCTCTCTCCCAGCTGTACAAAATGCTTTCATATCCATGGATTAATGGTCTAAAATTATCTCACTGCCAGCCTATTCAGCTCAGCTTTGTTTAATTAAGATTGTGATTATCTGTGAAAATGAATGTAAATTTGGTGCTGGCTAAAGGCTTCTTCCAGGCAATGACAAAAGTATGTCTTTAAAAATATCTGCTTTGCTCACAATCTCCTGCAAACAGCGTACTTAACTCAGTATGGCTTTCAAGTACCTGTTAGCAACACATAAAAAAATCTCAAGCCATGCAGTGGATTCCCTCCAATTCTACTTTATTGTTTCCAAACATCATACACTATTTCTAAGAACCATTTCTTACATAATAAATGCAGAATATTTCATTGCAGCAGTGTCTCTGAATAGAGATTTATGTTAAGCAGTGTCAAATACTAATCAATATAGATAAGTTCTTCCATTTGATGTTAGAAAAATAGTGTTTGAAAGGAGCTTTCAACAATTTTTTCCCCATAAAACTAATACCTTACTTCCTTCCCCAGTTCCATGTTAAACATCCAGTAGATTCCAATAGTTACAACTTAAGCATTTGAAAAAATCCAAAAGGCAGAATTCATAGTTTCTCTAAACTTAAGAATACAAAAAACACATGTCAAAATCTAAACAGAAACCAACAGATGTTAAACATTTTGCCAAAGCATTTCTTATAGCTATATAAAATCAAAGTATGTAAAATAGCAAAGCTCACTCTGAAAATAATAATAATAAGAAGAAAATATCTGTAGTTCTGAGTTTCTTTCTCCTTCTCCAAAGTGAAATTCTAGGTTAAGCTGGCTGATTGCATGTGATAAAGCAGCTGCCTGATGAAGTCAGCTCTCAACTGAAGTTTCAGCATACCCCCAAGCAAGAGACCTCTGTTCATACTCCCAGCATTCTTCAGTGATGCCCAGGCCTGCTTTTATTACTTCCATCAGTAATCTATGCTGGCCATCCCCAGTACCACCTGCACATGGCACGCACTGATCCCTGGAAACTGCCCTTAGAGACCCGGGCCCAGAAAGACCCACAACACAGCCACATGAACTACATTTTTGTTTACTTACTGATGCAATGAAAATCAAAGGAAAAATGGCAAATCCAGGATTGTGCTGGAAATTTCATTATTTTCTATTATGGCTGAAAGTATTTTGAACATTGAATATCTGAATCATTAACAAGGATTGTACTGGTTAAGGATTATACAGCTGCTTCTCAGCAGCCACCTTGTCACTTTTCTGTACCCTGTGGCAAAGCCTGTTGTGTTGGCATGCCACTTCTTGCTTTTCCAGAGCTGGAAGTTCATATGCTGGCAACATCAACAGATATTGGTGGAGTTCAAGCACATCTTGAAACACAGCTGCCACCTCTCTGCCATTAAAGCCCCTAACTTTCATTCATTCAAAGATGCTGAAATGTGCAAAGAAGAGATAGATTTGCAGCAGACAGTCATTTGCTTCTGCTGCTTAATTTCTCTATGCTAATAAGCATTTTCCCATCCTGCAAGCTGACTCTGACTTGACTGCAATGAGTAACAAAGAGGCAGTGCCAAGCATTTCCCTTCTAACCATCATCCCAGGACAGCAGCAGTCAACATTTGCACTGGAATTCAGTATTACAGCAAGAATGGAAAAAACCCTGTCAGGGAACAAACTGGCTTAACTGAAGAAATGTCCCCAATCCATTCAGTGCTTTAAAACAAAACAGCTTTTCCCTCTGATCCCCTGCATGTTCAGTCCTCCCATTAAACCTTGTTTTAAAATCAGCCCAAGAGGGACACAGAAGTTCAGTGGCTCCTATTTTTCCCTTGAAATGCTTAGTGAAGTAGTTCATTTTTCAGGGTCTGGCAGAGTAGAGATGAGAACAAACACAGGGGCAAATTATTTTTAGTGAGGGAAGTAATTAAGATTGAAAATGTACCTAACTGCACATGTGCAGTTCTGTATTTATGCTCCTTTTTGTAACATCTGAAAGTTATGCCTGGCACATGTACCTTAAAATTAAATGCCACATCACTTCTCCAGAAGAAACCATAATGGTCTTTTGTAAATAACTTTATCTACTGTTTAGCATTTTACTAGTCTTGCTATGTTATACTATAGCATTTATTGTTTTACAAGTGTTAGTGTTCTCTGGTGGGAAATGTTGTAAAAACATAGAAACTTAAATAATTTTTTCATCTACTGAATTTATAACAAACATGGGACTCAACAGACAGTTACTCAAGCTGTAAGCCATTTGGTTTCTGTCAGGGGAAATGCCAGCTAATCGGGACAGCCTGCTGTTCTACACTGACTAAAATAGGGAAAACGTAGACAAAGTTAAACCTCTTTTGCTCTATATATGGGATTTTACAGCTAATGCAGCTTAGCAGGCTGCCCAGCGCAACCCCAAACCTCCCAGCTGATCTGTTCGGAATCATGTCCCAAGAGAACAAGGCTGGACAAAAGCATTTCTTAGCTTCAGGGGGTTGATCCAAAAGTGCCTGCAAGCTGTGTTTGGAGAAGGCTATCCTGCTCTGCCCAGTGTGTTGGTGGTTAGAGCTCCGGATCAGCAGAAAATGAAGATCTTTGAAGAGTCAACAAAGTTTGGACTCCAAAAAGTGCCATTTGTGTAGGATGGGGTTTCTTATTGCTTTGAACTTTCACTTTGCAAAAGGGACAGTGTCACAGAAAACAGATCAAAAATCTCAGAGCCCACCTCTGCTAGGATGCAGTTCAGGTACCTAGAGATGCCTGAGTATTGTACTTGGGAGTCAATAACCACCAGCAAAACATTTTTATTTCCAGAAGATTTTTTCCCCACTGCAAATTGTCATGAATGCAGTTGGTAAACCATCTGCCTCTCTCAGGGAGAAGGAATGGGAGAGCAAGGAGCTGGATGGGGGCTTGCTCCCAGCCCCAGGTCTTGGTGTGCAAAAGCTGGCAGATGGGGTGCAGGGACTCAGACTGAGAGCCCGAGGCACAGCCCCAGGCAAGGATTCATTCTTAGCTTGGTACTTGGAAGAAGTTTCATTTCTAGTTACTGTGCCTATGGGAGGCTAACCTCCTCCCCTCTCCCTCTCTTCCCGCCCCCCCCCCCCCCCCCCCCCCCCCACACACACACACAAACACTGCATGTTTGCCAACATTTCATCAACTTCCTTTCTGAAATAAAAACTGCCATTTTTCTATCACCTCTCCCAGTATTGTTAATTGATTACAAACACTGATGTATCTGTCTTTCTGTGGTACTCATTACTAAGAATTTCAGATCAGGTTTTCAACTGTCTGCTTGTATTTATTTAATTAAATTTATGGCTGATTTCAGGGTACTATTTGTTAAATCTCATTTTCCAGTTCACTTTTGGATATTTTGTTAATGAAAAACACTCAGCATTCGTGGTGTGTGCTACAGCGATTATCCTGAACAACATATGATGTTTACTTAATGAATGCTCAGTGCGCTTAATGCTGAAGTGGCTCCTACCTGAGGGAGAAGCAGCATTTGTATGGCAAAGTGCTTGTTGTGTGAAAAAGCATCCCCCTCTACTACAGTGGGTTTGTGTGGGCTGAAGTAAAAAAATGGATGGCACGTGCAGAGATTGCTTTCCCCTGTGTAAATCATCATTATTTATAAAAGCAGCAATTACTATTAATGTAACGAATACTTAAAAATAATTTAAAAAAGCAATTCTGTAGTTCTTTCCCAGCAGCCCTGGGAGGGGTTTTGGCACTCTCCTGATGCCATGAGCAAGAGCTATGGGTCACTGCTCCTGGAAACATACAGCAATGCCAGTTTTGTTGGCTGGGGACGGAAGCTGGTCTGCAAGGTAGTTCTCCAGAATTGCAAGGCTCCACGCCCTACTGATAACCCATTTTTCTCACTCACTACATGTTAACTAAGGAAAATACAACGTAGCTCATTAAAACTGCAGTGGTATCTGTATGAGGATTTAGTTATCTATGGCATTAGAAATTTTCAGTAGTTATATGTTAAGGTTTATTTCTCTAGATCTATACATGCTCTCTAGGACTTCCCCCACTCACTCTGGATTACTCAGTCATCCTTTTAAACAATCACTTAAAAAATAAATAGTGCTACAAGCTTTAACTGTTAATTAAAACAACACATTCTGCAAAACAGATAGCCATAATGAAACCCATCAGCCACAAATTTATTCCTATAAAACTCCATCTCTCCTTCACAAATAATGGCTTTGCATGGATAGAAAAACCTGTGTGGATGACACCTCTCATAGCTCACTGCAGGAGATATTTTGATGCTGTGAAAATTTCTCCAAACTGAATGGTCTTTGAAAGATTTGGAAATACATTGCAGCTATTTGGAAATACATTGCAGCTATTTGGAAATATTGGTGGCAGACTGTGTTCCTTCAAACAGAAAACAAAAGCAACTGCTTGAATAAGGTGGGAAATACATACAACAAAATCCCAAAGTTAATTTTGTTAACGCTGGCTTCATAAAATCCCAAAGTTAATTTTGCTTTCTTTAACGCTGGCTTCATAAACTATCTTAGCAATAATCACTAGATTAAGGAAAGCCTTACAAGTGCTAAAACTGGAAGGCAAAGAAATCAAGAAGTGAGGGAAGACAATTTATGTCCTCCAGGCAGAGCTGCATTCTGGCAGATTAAATTGTAGTGAAAACATCCTGTCAATTAATTAGTGCTTTTATTATTTTAACTGACGTTATGCTGCCCAGTGACCTTTTGTTGAACATTACGTACTGAATAAAGCTATAAATACCCCTAGAAGTTCTACTTAACAAGATTAAAGCTGAATAACACAATGTGCAATTGACTCTGCAGGCTGAGACTCAGCATCTCAAAGCTGCACAAGAGGCAGTTTCCAGTTACATACAGACGTCATCAGCACCTTTGCAGAACAGTCAGCAAATGATACTATCAGCAGTATTTAATGCAGCCACAGTCTTTGCCACTAGCAGCAAGTTCTTATATATATGAGAAGTGATGTAACTGTAGATGTAATTCCCAGTAGCACAAACTGGATGGGTAAGGAGGGGCTCCTGGTGGCTCACCCTACAAATTGTTCTCAAATGCTCCTTGAATTGTGAACAAGTGGAAAAAAAGTTACAGTGGACCTGCTGCTGTGCAGTTTGTGAGGTGAGGCCATTTTGTTAAAGACCTAAACAAGAGTGAAGCTTCTCAATGAAAATGTGATGGGCAGATTCAGAGGGATGGCAGGAGCGGGAGATGCTGGAGGAGCCATCCCAGAGATGAGCTGCTCTTTGCAGGCAGCAAGGAGAGACGGGTGAAGCTCAAAACAAGCCATCCTGATACAGAATGATGAGTAATAAAGCAAACTGCAGCAATTGGAGTGAGACAGAGAAATGGAAATGTAGGATCTGAGTGAGAAAGGTGTCCAAAAACTGAAGGCAAATGAATTGACACCAAACCATATCATGCAGTACTTTAAGTGCAAGATTCAGCTTAACATCAAGAAAGATACTGCTACAAAATGGGCATCTGAAGAGCCATCTGGAACAACTGATCCCTGCTGCATCGTAGAAGTCAGTCTGCAACAGAAGGCTGTGATCTAAGATTTTTTATTTTAAAGTTTCTTCAGTCACAAGCCAAGCTTTCTTATGTTTGTTTAATACATGCAAAAAACACACCCAACACCACAACCCTCCAGGAAAAAAAAGAGAAAAAAAAAGACAGGTTCTGTAGGGGATTTTTCAGAATATGACACTCTCCCTCTGTTAGTGTTGAACTAATTCCCAGTTTGGTGCTGGGGAAATTGAGCTGCTGGAAAGACAAACTTTCATATAAAAAATACAACCAAAACCTTGACCGTTTATTATTCAGAGATTACCTCATGATACTTGAAAAGAAAAAAAGAAGAATTTTAATCCTATGGTCTTGGCCAACTCGCATTCTTCCTCACCAAAAGCTTCAATAAAAGTGATTTCTCATCAGCTGTTGGATGTGTCAGTAGGGGGGAGCAGCCAGTCAGGCTGGCAGTGACGCTCATCTCCCCACGGCAGCTGGCAATTTGCCCCAGGCTCAGCAGTTTTGTGCCACTGAAGTGAAATGAATCAGCTGCTTTCAAAACTGGATAAACCAGGCCTAAGGCTGCACAGACACAAGCAGCTTCAGCAGACACCAGGTGATGACAATGCTGATAACGAGCTGAGACTGAAGAGTGAAAAGTCAAAGGGGTCAATCCAAAGCACAAGGAAATGTAGCATCAGTCCTCTGATGGAGGTTAGCAACAAGCAGAGCGTCAAAACCACCAAAAGTAGCAAATGAAATATTTTTCATTAAAAGTAATAATTCAGTGGCCCTGGTATTGCTGTGGACACCGTGCTGGTGCCCAAGGCATGTCCCAGTATGCACTCCATTTCTGATGTTGTCCCGGAGCCCAAGCTAAAGAGCACTGTATCTTTCACTTATAATTTCCCAAGTGCAGAGCATGACCAGCTAAAAGAGGTTTGGTGAATAAAGACTGGGCTGTCCTTACTGATGGTCAGAAACACAAAGAAACTTCAGCAGCTGCAGTAAATTCAGTATCTGTGCCCTGGTTTATTCAGTGTCTGGGCACAGTTGTTAAACAAGCAGACAATCAAGTGCAAACATTGAGCTGCAAAGGGTCTCATTGCGTGCCAGGTCTTCCCAGTGAGCAAATGCTTGCATTACAGAACATTTGATTACAGTGTTTTGATGAGAACCATCTTTTTCCTTTCATCCAAGCAAAAAAACAAACAAGCAAACAACAAAAAAACCACAAAGTAATTTAAAAAAAAAAAAAGTAATGAGAAGTCAGTAAAAATTCCTTAAACCAAAGGTCCACCTTCAGCCTGGAGTTCAGAGAGCATATGTCAAGGAAGACTCCTGCTCGCTATCATTTAGCAGGTTGTTTAAAAGTTTCAAAAATGAAATAAAATTTAATGAGAGTTAAGGTGGGTTTTTTTTATTTGTTTGTTTTTTGTTTTCTTTTTGTGGTTGTTTTTTTTTTCCTTTCATCTGAATTTTTACTTATCTTTTCTAATCAGAACAGATGTGAGAGCTTACACCAAAGGCATAATAGTCATTTAAAGAATTTCACCCTGTGGCTTATGAAATGATTCTGTGCACAGAGCCGTGTTAGCTTCAGTGGAACAATCTGCACAGCAAGTACGAGCAGGTGGCAGAATTCAAGCCCTAATATTGATTCCACTTACAGGTAGATGCTGTGCAGGAAAATCTTTAGAGGAATTGTGACTGATATTCCAGCATGCCAGACTCAGCACATTGAAAGGCAGCAAAGAAAGCCTTCTTTCATAGCGCTAAAAAGTGCTGAAAAGATGATGGTAGTTTAAACCATTATTACAAAATATATCCAGCACTATGCAGATAATGACGTGAATTTACTTTTGCTGTCAAGAGGTTGTTTTTAAAATAAGCCTTGACTTGGGACAGCATGTAAAATAACATTTCAGAACACTTTCCATAAAATGCAGTAATCAGAGATGTAGTCCTCATTTGCAATCAAAGTACTTAAAAAACATTCATTTTGTCTACTGTTTCCTTCTTTTTATAGGGATTTATAGGATATTATATAGGAGAAACACAGTAATCAGGCACACTCTGGAATATAATGGGCTTTTAGATCCTCTAATGAGTTGTATAAGAATAGCATATTAAGAAAAGTCATGCATGTCATACATCTCCTTCTCATTGTAAAACACTGTTTTTAGATTTTAGTGCAGCCAAAACAATTTATCTTTTTAATTAAAAAAGAAGAAGTATCTAATTTCACTAGACTTATTCGGGGAGAACATGTTCTGAGTTCTTGAAATCACGTTGCTACACCAGAGACCTGAAATGTCTGAGAGTGAGGAAGCAGAGGTAAGAGCACTGGCTCCCTAACATTGAGACAGGCCAAGATTTTAAGGGAACTTAAAATCTGAAGAATTGGCAGAAGCTAATGAGCTTTGCTGAGCCAAATTAAGTCACTTAGCTCCTCTGCCTGGGGATGTCAAGGTTGCCATGCAATACAGATCATTAGGAGACACAAGCCGAAGTGATCTGATGCTTTGTACAAACTCAGGCACTGAACTCTTCAACAAGAAAAATTCACCTGCGCTGTCACTTGGATCCAACCTGAGTCTCTGGGTGCATTCATTTGTCAGTGCTCCCACAAGGCTTGTTTCCCTGAAAGCAGTGAGATTTGCTGGGACTGGCTCTCATGTCAGAGTTTCAAAAATAAACATTATAAAATGCCACCTTTTCCTGGAAAGTAAATACCACACACCCAGCGAGCGCCCAGAGCCATGTGCTGTACCCTCAGCATGTGGCCCACAGTCTGTGCCTGCCTTCTCCTTTTAGCACCTGCCATTGCTGCAGCTGCAAAGCTGACCTCAGCTTTTATGTGTTACCTGTAGTGTAAAAGGAGGGCTCTCAGCAGCTTTGCTCCTGCACTACGGCAGAACTTCTTTAGCTTTATGTATCAAAGTCACCTCAGATGTGTGAAACTGCTTTGCCTTATCATACGTCATGCTGAAAGTTTCTCAACAGTTTAGGACATGGAGCAGAAAAGCAGCATAAAGTAAATATCTAGGATGTGTTCAGGACTGTAACACTTCACTTTTAGCAGCCATTAAATAATGAATAATTTTAGGCTTTGGCTTTTGAGCCTACTCTTAGAAAATATGAATTGATGCCCATTTTGTTGTGATTTATTTTTTCAAAGTGATAAATACAACAGGTCAGACTCTGCAAATGGCATTTACTTGGAATGGTGCATGTACTGCAGTGAGACAGCTGCAGAGAACAGCTTTTCCTAGCAGGGCTGGCTCCAGATATTGCACACTTGAAACAAGCTAAATCCCACCATTAAGAGGCTTAGCTCTGCTATGACTGTCAAAATCTGTCTATCACAACGCCTATTTCTCCTGTACTCAGAGAATTAACAACGAAAGTACTTTTTGACACGCTAAATGAGATTTGGGACACTTAACAAGAGTTGGCTCAAAACTGCTACCTCAAGAAATATAAAATGGCAGCATTGTTGACACTGTATGACAAATTATATGTTCCTTAATACGCTATGTCACTCCATTCAGTTTTATAATTGGCACTGACTATGGCTGAAATCTGATCCAAAGCATACAGAACTAACTGGCGCTTGCTTTGTCCCTTTCAGTATTTTCTAGACTACAGAACTTCATAAATATTTACTCAACAGGGTGGCATGCTATTTTTTTCCATAAAATATACATGTCCGTATCTATAATTATGTAATTAGTTATTTTCTGTCAGATGACTGGCTAGCTGTGCACAGCCAGCTTAGACTGCAAGAGATGGGTAACTACCTTAAGAACTCAAACAAAGAAAACTCTCTATATAAAGATTACTGTACCCAATGACTTCCGCCAACTTCATTAAAGCTATTAGAATAGCAGAGGTAATTACTTGGCCTATATTGCTCAGAAGAAAGGCATTCAAGGAATCATTGTTCCAACACTATCAGCATTAACTCGGGAGATGCAACAATTTCTGTGCACTTCATAACTCAATTCATTACCCTCATGGGCCTCTCCCCATGATTTTGTCCAATTTCTCTTAGAAATATTTAGTTTTCTTGGTCTTTATAGCATTCTGCATCCTTACTTTATGCATTATGTTAATTCTGCATTTGCTGACCCCTGGATTATGATTTTGCAAACCACTCTTAGGTCCATTCCCACATCACTCTGAGGACTCAGCTTAATCTCTTCTAGCATGGAAACACTTCTGTAGTGCCAGCCCTGCTTCCCTTTCTCCAGTTCTGTGTCAAGCTACAGAGGGGAAGATGCACTCCAGCTCATGTGCTGGGGGAAGAGATGCGAGGACAAGGAACAAAGTGCCAGAAGAACATAAATTCCCATGGATGTTGCAGGAATCAAAAGTCAGGACCTTCTTGATCCCTTCCTCTAAACAAATCCGCATCTGGACACAAATGACTCACTAATCCTATCATAAAAGAGCATCTCAGACCCATGCTGTAGTATAAGCTCCATCTGCATTCACAGTAATGTAATTCACAAGTGACCCAGATTTACAGAAGATAAACAGTGATGTAATGGTGGTATGAGAGAAGAATTATACCCTCATATGTACATATATATGAGTGAAAATATATATATATATATGTATATATAAAAACATATGTATTTCTCAAAGAACACTATAAACTCTTCAAATAGTCTCTCAGTAGCAAAATAAAAGCAAACACCTTACACATTTTTGGAACGTTAAAATGCCATTTCCTTCTAAAGAGAAGAAATTCAGACTATAGTTGGCTTTGTTTTCTCCAGAGCTGGTTAGAGTCGTTGCACAGATTTTCAGAAGTCTTGGAAGCACAGACCTCTTGCTGGCACATCCGCTAGAATCTCTGCTCACAGGTTCATACTTGGATATTAACTTTAGAACCATTTCCAAGGATTTTTAACTGGGCACAAGCACGTGCCAAACAAGTGAAACTTATTAGAGACTCAAGCTCCTAGCATGAGAACTATTTGAAAGGGGGGGAACCAGCTCTGTTTATGATTTACAAAGCACTGAAACAGTATTCTGGTTTCATTTTGGTTTCAGATATTTTCAGGAATTAGAACTATGCACACACACCTAAACCTCTGAATGATACCAGTCTTGTTAATGAGACCGAGAGCTCTAATATTTGGCAAATGTCATTTATGTGTGCTCATTTACTCAAGTCTTCCTCATGTGATTATTTTACAACAGACACTTTCTAGTATTCTCAAATCTGGCAACATTTTGGAGCGCAATCTGCAAGCATCACAATACTATGATGATACTATGATCACCTGAGAGACACCAGTAGCACTCAGATTCAGTTACACGGTACTCAGTCCAGGACAACAACTCTGACACAAAAGGACACATGGAAGATTTCTGAGCTTTGCTGAATGTTCATCTCGATCCTACAGCCAACCTGGGCCACCACTGTCTTTTTTGTCTTTTCTCATAATCACTTGGGCTCCTGGGTAATTGGAACAATTAGGGTGATTAATTGCATGTTTGCAGTAAAAACATAATACTGGGAAGGGTTACATTACAGGCTAAATATTTTCAGAAAACTCTATCAGCTGGTAGACATAACAAATGTGATCAGTCCAATGCAACATGAAGCTGTGCATGTTGTGCAAACTGGTTTGCTCTGGAACTCAAATCTCCTTAAAAGAGGCCAAAGTGTTTAAAAAAATAAACTAAGGCAGAGTGCATAGGGGGAAAAGAAATATTGACATGTGAGGCCACTGTACTTCTAACATAAAGAAACATTGTTTTCTCTTTGGTCCTTTTATTGTCCAAGTAGAAAGTGCAAAGCATAGGAGCAAGCACACAACAAGACCAAGTGCACAAGTGAAGTAATGAGCTGTATTGAAAGGAAAATCAGAAAAGCACACAGTGGGATACCTACAATACTGACACATTCCTTAATGACAGCAAGAAGGCAAGCTGACCTGCCTGCCACTGCAACTGCAACTCTAAAGATTTTGGAGAGGGATGTCAAACCCCAGAACTGGAGATATTCCCACTGGAAGTTTCATTTACTGAACCCTTACTGGGTTCAATCTGGGCTTTCATCTTCTACTCATCACTATGCTGTTGAAATGCTTCAACCACAGCCTCTTTCTGGATTCTGTGCCCTACTTGCCTCCACAGATCCACTTTAACTGAAGGGCACATGAGTGCTTACTCAGATGCACGTTCCAAAGGACAAACTGGAATCAAGAACCAGCATCGCCTACCCCTGCTCTAAAAGATGTGCCACTGCCAGTGTATGGCTGATAACAGAATTCCATGTGAAGGAGTGGATCACTTGTGTTTCCCACAACCAAGCCAACCACGACTCATCTATCTCAGTGCTGTCACCTGGCCACAATCTTCCTGTCTTCTAAAGATGATAGCTGCCAATACTGTGTGATAAGCTCAGATGTGCTCTGCGGAAGTGTTGCAAATCTCTGACCAGAGCAAGTCTGTTTGCACTGAGTTGGGCAGACTGCCTTCAGTTCAGGAGACACAGCCTCTTGGAAGCCCAGAGACATCTGCTCCACACTTTGCCCTGGGGCACCTCAGTCCAAAACAGTTCAACATCCAGTGTTGTCCAGTGTTCTCATCAGTTGTGTCTAATATTCTGCTGAGTCTTCAGTGAGGTGCACTATAAAATTTCCACATAAATGAAAGGCTAGCTTCTTATACTGCTCACACTACCACAGAGGTGCTTCGTTACGAGGAGAAAGAAGTGAACAGTGAAAGGTTTTATGTTCCATTTGCATGATTGGAGACTGTGCTTTTACACAAGCAGCAGGGTCAGAGGGCAGGAACACCCTGCTTTCTTTCCAGAATGAAACTGATATTTACTAGATGAGGGTTTTGTTCTATTTGTTTTAAGTTGATTACATTTTAACTCAGCTCAACAATGCTGGAAAACCTGACAGAATATTCCAGAGCCTTTAGTCAATGACAACATAATGGAAAAAATGTTTCAACCTTTAAATAAGAGTATATTGCAACCCTAGTACACTCGTTATGTCAGTAGGTCGGGTCTGTCTTTTTGATTCCAGTCACTGCCAAGTATTCACGTCTGCATTGCTGAAATCTGTGCTACACTTTTCTCTTTAGTTGAGAAAAGTCTTCTCGCATGCCAGTGTTCCCTGCAGCTTTTTATTGAAGAAATTGCCTTTTACTTGTTTTTAACTGCGAAGTGTCTGTCAGACTCATTAAAAAAGGTAAGAATTTGATCATTTATGAGAATGAGCAGTATGAATATATAAAAGAAGTGTGGGGCCAGAGAAGAGTGTCAGGCTGAAAGAGTTGCTCTGCCCTGCCATCAGCCACATCCATATACGTTCAGCGTTTAGACATCCATCCTCCCTTTTGTTAGTCTTCTCACTGAAGAACAGTAGCTTTGAACTTGTTTCCTTTACCTGCAGGTTGTAAATTCTAAACACAAATAGAATTGTTCCTACTGGGAAAGAAGCATCCTTCTCCAGTTTGCACTTTGCATTCAAATATCCAGTGTGCCACAGTCATACTAACTACAAACAGTCTGATCACTGCAGAAAAGACAGAGAACTGAGAGTCCATTTCAATTACACAGTGACCATACAAAAACAACAACAAAAAAGAATGTTTCCAGTGTCATCCTGATTACTATTATTATCAGGAGAAAGCAGAAAAATGAATTAACCTCTACTTCAGTAAGAACTTTTGTGAGCACTAAAACCATTCATGAAAATGTGATTTTTTTTTTTTAAAGCACAAACTCATTTCTCATCTACTTCTTGTTTATTACTCAGGACACTTGTAAGGGAAACTGTTAATCACAGCCTGAACCTCTGACTGACCATCTGAGGCAAGTGATGGGTCAGCTGTAGAAGCACAGGTGAAGGTAATTCAGAAGGGATGGAGCTTGGCTCCACCTCTCCTGGATCTCATTTAAGGGCTGACCACCACTAAGGCAGCATCTCTTTCTGAAGATTGCTCCTTTGTGGAATTTTTGTGGTGAGATTCCATCTCAACTGAAGGCCTCAGCACTGGTAAGTCTTTTCTTAGATACCCTCTAGCTATTTACTCTGTAATTGCAACTATACACTTGTATTATTCCAACTATACAATGCTACTCTGAATCCTTTACGTTTTGTAAAATACTTAGCAAGGAACAGAAAGATAGCTAAAAATATTCTGCTTTTTTCTGACTTTTGTGAACTGTCAAATATACAGTAGTTGCTCTGTTTGATGCATAGAATCCTAAAATAGTGACTCAAACTGACTACTTGATATTGTTCACACATACAAGAAAATTAAGCCACCTACAGGGAGGAAAAAAAAAACAACCTGCCTTATTTTCCTAGTTGGGACACTAAAACCAGCTTCTATTAGCTTATGTTAATTGAGGCAGTTCATATAGTCTTACCTTTGGGTACTATGCTTTGTTGGGAAAACAGATGTCACTCCTGATGCTAGGAATTTGCTCTAGTAAGGTATCAGTCTGGTCTCTTTGCTCAGGATGAACAAAGCAGTCAGATTATCCCATCTCAAAGTCTGTTTATTCTACCAGCTGAAGCCTTGCAATGCTTTGAGGTTGTAGTTTTGAGTTTCTTTACTACCACAAACAGAATTCCCAGTGAAGATCTTGCTTGGATGGCTCAGACTCCAAGTAGAATACTTGCACGATGGAGCTAGACAACTAACCCCACATCCAAATACTTGTGTTAATCAAAGCACCTGTGGAAACCACAAAGCACAGAAGCAGATTTAATCTACTCCTTGGCCTGATATAAAATGGGGAGCTGTACTGCCATAATTCAGTGTCTTCTTGTGTAAGATGTAGCTCACTTGCATTCAATTCAGACACTCCTGAACTGCATCAGTTCTGCATGTGTTCTGCAGTGACTCAGTCCTGTTCCTACTGAGGAACTGTCCCTCATCATCATACATGTGTTCTATGTTTCTAACAAGGAATCTGCTTCAGATTCTTTTCATTTTCATTGGAAAAACAATTCATGGAAAATGGTAACTAAACCTCATACACTGTCCTTCGCAGTGAAGAGTTAAGATTTTGCATTCTGGATTGCATGATACTTTTCTGTAATGTATCTGTAACGATTGCTAATCGCATTGACCGGTCTAACAGCACTTAGGCGTTCAGCAGAGCTGCGTTTAAGCCCAACGGATGCTAACCTGCAAACACCTGCGTGCAGCAGCAGCCCGCCTCGTGCCGACGCCTCAGCCCAACTGAGTGCGCGAGAGGCGGGAACGCCTCAACGGTCGGCCGCGGCCGCCGCTTCAGGGCCGCTACCTCAGCGCTGCTACCTCAGCGCTCGCCCCGCAGGCGGCGCTCGTCAGCACCCGATAGCGAAGGGCCGAGCCCGCCCGCTCTGCTCCTGGATAGTCTTCCCTGCTCCTCGGCTTTTGAAACGAGTAGATTAAAAACAAACAACCCAACCCGTTAAGGACAATACACAGCAAGTCATGCAAGAGTTAGGGACCTGATAGATACCTGATAGGACCTGCAGAAGTAGTTGCCTGTATAGCAGCATATAGATACTGTGGTTCTGCAGTTTTCACAAGCTGCATCAAGCTGGTAGCAGAAATACTGACAGTGAAAGAATAATAAGCAGCAATGTTTACGTGCTTAAGCCTAGCTGTAGTAAGATCACATGGAAATCGTGATATGCTGGAAGAATTTGGCAGTAGAATCCTGCAGTTAGTTATACCTGCCGTGTTTTTTCCTCAGAGATCTTATGTAATCTGAAGGACTTCATTTCTTTGTACGTCCGTGTGAGTGACATAAGATGGCACGGAATAGATGTATAATTGAACCATTAGTTGGGGGATTTTAATTGTATCTCAGCTCATCATATTTCTGTGATGGGTGTTTGGGAATACAGCATTTCAACAAGCTGGGAATTTTCCCTTTTTGTTAGTGTCAGTTACATGAGGATCAAATCCTCTGAAACAGACTGACTGGTCTCCTGAATGACACCAGGCAACTGAAGGCCATCAGCATCCTCCTACCAGAAGAAACTCTGACCTGTCTTGAAAAATCAATGAAGGTTCTCCCAAGAAACTAGGCTGGCTGCTATTTTAACCACTGTATAATATTGGAAGAAACTAGTTAAGTGAAACCAGAAAAGCTTCCACTAAAGACAACGACTTAAATTAAGAACAGAATGTGAGATTGCAACTGGCTCATCACTAGAGCCACGGTTAGAGCCAGATATCACTCTATGAAGTCATTAGCAAGGTCACCAGTAACATTGCACAGCTGAGGACATCTGAAGAGCTGGTGAGAAACATCAAGAAGGGAAAATGTGGAAAATGTCCCCTACTGAAGGTAAATAAGGCTTTTTGCCTCCTATCCCCGGCCCCCCCCAAAGAGTTTTCTTGCCTAGGCTCTTTAAGCCTTACTGATGTCTGCTAAGACATGCTTGTAAGGATATCCAGGGAGGTTAAATGCCTGAGTAGGCAAATCAGGATATCACTGCCTGGGCATTTGTAATGGATCTGAAGCTCTCTCAATGGCCTGTGCTACAATAAAGCATATACTGACACTCTCATTTCAGGAATAGATTCCATAAAGTCTTTCCTTACCTTTGGATACCTCTATTACAAATTGGCAAGCTAAGTATAGACACAAATCTGTGCTAATGCTAGTCCTGCAGTAGTAAAATATTGGGCAAAAAATAGGAAAACCAGACCCATTTACACGTAAGAATGATTTAATTAAAGTTTCCACTGCTCCAAAGAAGGTATGCTCCACATCATAAAGAATTTTTCTGTCACGAAAATTATTTTTTTAAGAGAAGGGAGAATTTTGTTTGCAGCAAGCTGGCTTTATTGGATTGCTGGTCAAAATTAATTATTTATTAATATGGAAAAAACAGCTCCAGTCTTGTTGTGGATTCAGAGGTTTGCAATTGGCTGTGTCTAAATTCCAAGAAGAAAAATAATCATCCAAACAAATCACCAGTAAGACCGCTATAATCACTGTCATGCAAAAACCTGCTGCAGTGCAGATGTGGAAGCTCACACTGCTGTAATGTGAAGATACTGCAGTTTACTGTAAGGCAACGACAAATGTATCTTACATATGTCTGCTGAATGGACTCATTACGTGATCCTTCTAGAATCCCTTGGGTTTGTTTTCCTTTTTCCAAAGCTTCTGCAGAAAATGCAAATCTACAATAATCTGAGGTTTTGGACAGTGTCACAGACACCTCTGTGTAAAACTTGGAGCCTAGACCTGCATACCTAACTAACGCTGTCAGCTCCATACCCTGCAAATAATTCCACTGAAAGTAATGAAATTAGTGGTGTGAGTAAACCTTAAAGACCTGACTCCTAATTTTAGGCTTTAACCTTCAGTGTACGTTTGAAAGCTTGCTGCTCTGTGACAGCCCAGGAGTCTGCTATGAGGACAGAATTGTCATAAGTGAACATCTTAAGATGCGATTTCTAACAGGTTACAGAGTTAGCAAGGGGGTCTAATCCTCAGAAATCAGAAAATAATAATGATGACATAAAGAATTCCTACTGCAGCAAGCAGCATGCAGAAAGATTTCAAAAGCAGCTTTCCTAGCTAGCTTTTCTTTTTCTCCCCAGATTTTATGAATTTGTCCATCGTCTACATGGCTTCAATTCTGGTTGGAAGAACCTAGGAAAGACTTAGTAAGTAATGGTTTTCCATCTATTTTGCCATATTGTTATGTTCTAAAACTCTTTTCCCTTCAACCTTCTTCTCTACAAAATAAGATCATGCAAGTCCTTTTAAACTTCCCTTATACGGCAACTGCTCCATCTTCTTGTTCTGTCAAATGACCTTCTCTAGTTCTTTAGATTTCCCACATCCCTCTTGAGATAAGCACTGAAGGGCAGCAATGCAACAAAAGAAATCCTACTGGAGTGCCCTACCAGCAGGAACTTTGGTTCAATGACAGTTCAAAAGATGGGGGGGAAAAGGAAAGTAAGGAGACTGGCCTGACAGTCTGGAAGTGGTCACTGGCACAGCAACAGAAGGAGAAAATGGTACTGTATATAAAGTGTATTTGCAATGCCTGTGCTTTACAGCCAGTTGAATGGGCTGGAATCCTTCCTGCTTTGGAGATTTAAGGAGTGTTATACAATACTGAGTAGGACTTTGGAAAAATAACTAGGTAGGGGACTGCTGAACTGTTCATCTTGTACATTTGTTTCCTTAAATCCTTTTTCCTTAAATCTTAAATATATTCAAAAAAACTCACACAAACCATCTACGAAGGAATCTACTTTGTGAGTGCTGCTGGTATTTCTATTCACAGATTGTTTTACTTTGAAAAGAGCTTTGCTCCATCCAAACACCTTGCAGAAATACTCAGATTTTCCCCACAGTCTTAAGAGGTTTGGGATACTCCTGGGAGCAGAGATGCTGCTGTAAATCCAGCATGTTACAAGTTGTACATCAGATTATTTTGTATAGATACATGTGTTTTTCAGTTTCTCCTCTTGGCTGTCTTAAGTTTGCCAGTTGCACTGATTATTCCCACAAAACTCCATCCGTGTGCTGAAAAACATTCATCTGCTATATTAAAAAGGAATTCATCAGCCTAATGTTATGTCTTTACATCTTGCATTGCGCAAGGGACTGTTAGTGTAAGTAGCAAAGAAGAATGTTTATTTTACTGCGCTCACCTCTGTAGTCTTCAGTAGCATCTACTACAGTTGTAGTCATCTACACTCAGAAATTTCAGAATAAAAATACTGAACCTAAATTTTACTTCAAACAAGTTTGTTACTCAGGGCAACATCTGTAATTTACCTAGAAGAATTAAATGTAAATATGCAATGCAAGTCCCAAATCATCAAAACCAAACAAACGATTCAAAGTTTTTTAATTACCCAGAAGTTTGCCCCCCAACATTCTTCCAACATTAACAATTGATCCTCTTAATACAAAAAACAGTTCCTTTAGGCAAAACAGTGGAGGAATGCATCTTTCATTTTTGTTTAAACAGTAGCATTGAAAATTATGATACGTATAGTTTTGAGCAATTGGTATTCTAAATGGTGCTTTGTCCTAGTTTCTAGGACAGCTCTTCGCATCTTTGATATGCCAGTGTACTTCCAGTCCACATGCATAAAGCTGTCTACATGAGCACTTTAAAACGCTGTACTGTTTGTTTCAGCTGTACTGAGTTAAACAGCACTGAAATAATGTATGAACTGTCAAAGGCACTCAAAATCCTGAAGCCTGATTTACATATCAGCAACCCATACTGTCTTCCCATCTTCTCTCAGTCTTCAGGTTCTACACCACTTAACTCTTCCATAATATTTGGAACCTGTTTCTGTTACAGCAAACTGATACACAAACAACGCATTTTTGATTACTGTCATGAACATGAGAAGGCTACAGAGTGTGCATGGCGTGGAGACCTCACTCCAAAAATCAAGGAGCCATTCAACTTCAGCAAAGAAACCAGAAATCAAAGTCATAATTCTTTCCTGCTTCCATCTGCCTAAGGGGGATGCAATTTACCTTGGCTTTGGAAAACCTCTTTTACAAACAAGGGTTTTACAATGCCAGGGAGCAGAGCTGTGAGGCTGGTAGTTCTAAGACAGTCATGAAGGAAGCAGACATTAATCCCCTTCTTTTAGCTGCTGTGACTGCTCAGTAACTGTCAGCCTAGCCTCAAATTAACCAACACTCTCCTCAATAATGAAAATAGTGTTGCCTGCCACTCAGCTTTTCTCCAGGCCATTTACTGTTTAGAACATACAGATTGGTCTCTGCTTGCTTCTTCTGGGGATGAAGATGGTTGGCCAGGTTCACAAACCATCCCTGAATCCTGGCTGTCAGCTGCAGTACCTGAAAAAAGAAATATTTTAAGGGAAACTGTTGATCACAGCCTGAACCTCTGATTAACCATCTGAGGCAAGTGATGAGTCAGTTGCAGGAGCACAGGTGACGGTAATTCAGCTGTGCTCCTGGAAAGGGTAGAGCTTTACTCCACCTCTCCTAGATCCCATTTAAGGGCTGACCGCCACTAAGGTAGCATCTCTTTCTGGAGATTGCTCCTTTGTGGTGGGCCTCAACAAATGTATATAGGAAAAGATTGGAGTTAAATGCTAACAAACAAAAAATCCCATCCAAATCCCTGTATTTCAATTTGCCTTTCATGTATCAATCACGCTTCCAGAGAGAAGCTCCCAATGCAAAATAGCTTTTTGTAAATCCAGTTTGTTTTCCAGTGCTGTCAATTCAAAAGTGCTTAACATCAAGAGCTGCAGCTCTCCAAACTGAGTTATTGTACCTCAGACAGCACTTGACTGTTTCAGCTATGCTTAAGGAAAGTAGCAAGAATGCTTGTTTCAAGATGGCAAATACAGAAGCGGCACTGGAATAGGAGTATGAGACAGGCTCTTCTGCCCACTTAGCTACAGTGAATCTACGCCATGCCTTTTGATCGCTCCTGTGAACTTTAAAGGCCTTCACTGACTGACTAATAAATAGTCTCTTCAAATCTAACTAGGATTTATTTATTTTTATAAACATGGGTTCTTGTGCTTGCTGATTTTCATGTAAATCTCCCTCATTTCTCACGTGGAGACGTAGGTTTTTTGTTTCTTTTTCTGTGACTTGCTGTCTTACAAAGTCAACGACTTGTAATCAGAATCTACTCTCAAATATTGCACTGGTTGTTTTGCTGGACATACCTTCTGTTTGTTTAATCTCTGTAACACTACTAGTCAATACAGACCGAAACTATACAACACAACAGCTAATACTTTCTTAGGGAAAAAAGACATGATGTGATCCTAACACATCCTCATGTACTTAATGTTACAGGTTTTCTCTTTTTTCAAGTTATCTTGAAAACCAGAATCAAAGAATTATTAGTTTCACTGTAGCTTCCCTCTTCATCTGTATCTTTTGCTGGAAGGCTATTTTGTTTATGACCTCATGCAGAAACATCTCCTTCACTGGGTCACAACTGCAAGCTCTTCTATATCCTGGAGCAAAAATACTATGCAGTGGAATTAATTTGTACTTTCTCCCTGGTACTAAGAAGACTAGTTTGTTCTCTGAACAGCACAATCCATGATGCATTGTTTCCTATGGCTTTGTGCCTGGGTTGTAATTTCCCTAGTGAGTAATAAGACTGAGGTCATTAGATGGCATTTTGCTTTCTAGGGGGGTGCTCTCATGACCTCTCCTCTCTATCCCTGTTGCCTGTTTTCACAATTGTTTGGCCAGTAAAGCTTTACCAGGTCTGCATTTCCTCTGTTTCCCACATGCAATGCCACTACTTTTCTCCAGGTTCCCTAAGTTTACCTGCTGCTCTCAGTTCTTTCCCTTTCCCACCCACCCCAGAAGAGCTACAAGTTCTCTGCCACTGCAAGTATCCCCCAGATTTCTTGTCTCCTCTAAACCCCAAAACTCACTAATCCTCACATACAATTTCTGCTTTGCCTGCCAGCTCTCAGCTTCATCTCTTCCTCTCAAACTCAGCCTATATTATTTTATCTCCATCAGCCCAGTATCTTCTGCACACTGCAATGAAGTTCTGGTTGATAACTTTCTTGGTATCCTAGAATATCTTTACACTTACATGATGTCTATACACCCTTGATGCTTCTATATTCACATTCTCCTTATCCACTACTTCTCTTGCTTACTTTTCCTTGGCTTTCCAGCCAGACACGAAGCAAACTGCTTGGCAGATACATGCCCACTGCTGGGCTGACTGGCAGGCGCTTGGTTGCTGGCCAAAGTACACACAGGTCAGTCAGGAACTGAGTGCAAGCTGACTGCTATCCAAACACCACATCATGTCATGGCTGCAAACAAACGATGCTGTGGGAGGCACATGCTTCCCCTGCAGATCGATATTGTGTAGGCCTCTGATCACAGCAGCTATGTTTGGCTGAAAATAACTAATGACTTGAAAAGTTATGAGGATACTGGTTTAACAAAAGTGAGTCTGTGCTTATTTTGTGAGAAATCAGGCCCAAACCCCCTTCAACTTATATTTTATCCCATGTAAGTGCTATCAACATCATTTTAATTCCAGTGAGAAAATCGGTCTGCTTTCCCTACCTTTTATAGAAGATAGTTAATTTTTCAGTGGTTGAAGATTATTATTCTCTGTGTGGTAAACAGTCGGATCTACAATTTCTTATTCTCACATTCAAGAAGAGAAATAAAGTTGTACTTACTTATCTGCATTTTCAAAAAGAACTAAAAATGAGACTGGCTGTTGACTCATCCAGTGCTAGTGCTTAATTCTCTGAGCAGTTCTACCCTCTTGTGGTCACAGCTAGCTGCAGCCAAATGCACAGCTTACAATCACAGCTGTGTCCACGTGTAGGCACTAGACACGAAAGAGACCCAAAAGAGATATTTACCTAGACAGAAATTTAAAATCTTGTGAGGTTCAGTCTAAACAATTTGAGATCTTGAAAATTCAATCTTTCATTCACAGCAATTAAAATGTAGGATTTCCAGATGTGCAAGAAGTTTCACACTGTTCATGCTAAGTGAGCTGTCTAAGCTGGCAGTCTGCCCTGGGCCTTCAGGATCTCAGCCCTGGCTCCAACACAGGGATCTGGGAAACACTGAAAACTGAAGCTAGAATCAAGGTTTTATTGGGGCGTACATCTCAGTGTTTACATACTGAAAGCAGATAAAAATTGGACCTCCCAAGGCTCACCTAATAATTCCTTACCGTGTGCTTCCTTGGCTGCTTCAGCAAACACATTCAGTGACAGGGGAGGTGGAATGTAATGAACCCCCGGCAAAAAACTTGGTGGGATGAACTGAGGCAGAGGAGTGTAGTACGCCTGATGGAAATCCCCACCTGCATCTGGAATCTGTGGAAACACAAGGAGCAAAGGATATTCATCTAGAGACTCTCTCCAGGGCACATCTGCAGTATCAAACAATTTCTGTTTCAGTCTTTACCTATGAAATTTACATTTTTGGGGGGTCCATTTTGTGGCCATATGCTGTCACACGCAGAGCTCGCACATAGTGGAATATGCAGCTCAGAGGTAGCTAAAGGTAAAATACAGAATAGAACAGAATAGAATGGAACACTTGGAAGGGACCTTCAAAGATCTTCCAGCACAAGCAAAACCAGCAGTATTCCCAGAAGTAATTAAAAAACCACAAGGCGCTACTCACTGACAGAGAAGCTGCATTCCCTGGTCCACAGTTGCTTGGAACGGGTCGGAAACCCTTCTGAAGTGATATCCCTGGAGGTGACGGTGTAGCTCCCCTACAGCCTGGCTGATTGATGGCAAATCCCATGGGAAATGGGTGATAAGGATACATCCCAGAGCAGCCAGGATACACTCTTGCAGGGTCTCTCTCTATGTATTCCGAGTTGACCATGTATTCTGGAGGAAAAGCAGAGTGAGCTAGGAAACAATGAGAAAAGAACAAATCAAGTCATCACTGTAATTCTATGCTGTTCAGCAGAAGCAGTTGCAGGACTAAATTCTACTCTTAGCCTGGAGAATCTGGCCCTCGGATTTCATGTTTGGCTCCTCATGGATTTGTGATTTTTTTTAATGAAAAATGACAGGCTGTTTGAACACAAATAGGGTCCTTTGTGTCTACCTATCCTCCTATCGGTAGAAAAGCAGTATAATCTGCTTCTGCAGCACTATGATTACATTGCCTGCCCTCCAGCCTTTTTGGAAAAGGTCAGTAGATTAAACATGTAATTAAGTGAAGGACTGATAGGCACATGCCAACACCATCTGTAGGCATCTTTCCTTAGGAAACCAAGCTTAAAATATATATATATATATATATAATAAAATAGCTATTGGCAGATTAGGTGGGATCCAGCCATGCCCAAAATGCCTCTTTCCTCTGGGCTCCTCACACCAACGTATTCTTTGGTCTTTCCAAGGCCCAGACTAATGACCAGTGCAGTCAGTTTGGATTTCTGTAAAATCACTATAATAAATAGTGTGAGTCCAATGTATTAAATAGTAATAAACTAGACAAGTGGCATGAAAGACTCCACTAATGAAAGCAATTTAAGAACTGACACCTGCAAAACTTTGGTTCTGCTCATAAAGGCAAAACACAGCTTCACACCCAGTGATCCGAGCCAAGCTCAGCCTCTGCTGTAAGGCCAAAAGGTCTCTTTCTGTTGCAGTGCTATCATAAAGACAACTTTAGACAACCGCAGCACTAATTTCTTCATTTACTTGCCATCCCTGAGTATTTTACAGCATTTTTATTTCTGGAGGTCGTGCACAAACACCTGTATGTGCATGCATCCCAGTACTGCTGGGATTAGCTCCCTAATTCCCCTCTAGAGAAGAGCCATGTGCTGGAGCTTCAAACTTGCAACAAAAGAGCTCCACGAATCACGCTGCAAACCCTGCCGAACGAAAAGCAAAAGCAAGGCTGCACACCCATCGTGCAAGCTGAGGGAAGAAAGGGGGAGGTGGGAACCTCTTTTATGGCGCTGGAGTCTTACCGTAGTCCCAGAAAGAAGGGCCAGCAGGAGGTGGCGGCAGACCCCTGCGTGCCAGGCCTTTGTCACTGCCGCCGGGGGGCTGACCGCCCTTCGCCCCCACGTGGCTGCTCTGCTCAGAGGCTCCGGCCGCGACGTCCTCCCCTGGGGGAGCGGAGCTCACAGCCACCTTGACAGGGGCATCGGGCACCTGCTGCCACAGCGCCTTCTGGGCTGCCATGATCTTCTGGCGCTCGGCGATGAGGGAGCACTTGTCGCAGAGGCAGAGCTTCCAGCGGCACTGGCCGGCGTGGCCCTTCACCGGCACCACGAAGCCGTGATTGCGGCAGCGGGAGCATTTTGGGGTCCGCACTGCCGCCTTCTCCGTTGCTGCTGTAGCGTCCCTTGCTTCCATGTCCAGCAGCCCGCTAACTACTCTGGCACACCCAGCCCCCCCGCAGGGCTCTTATATAGGGCAGGGTCAGGTTCCCTCCGAATGTAGCAAGCTGGGCAGGAGTGGCAGGAGAGCTCAAGTCAGGGGTGGGGAATGCCCTGTTCTGGGAAGAAGAGACGGGCTGCTCCGTTCCATAGGCCCCCCTTCCTGGGTAAGGCGCTTCTCTACGTGCCCGCCTCCCCTGCCCCCTTGGGTGAGCTTGGAGGCGGACCTGGGCCGTGGGGGATGGAGAAGACACGGTGGGGGTGGGGGGCTGCGGCCCCTGGAGCACAGTAGCGGGTGCAGTACACTATAGTACATGTAGGAACTAATGGACTGGTGTGGAGAAAAGGACAGCATCCCTCATACTTAAACGATGGTTTTCCTTTTTGGTACTTAAGCAGCCACACGCACTTTTTATACCTTGAGAGATGTCAGTTGGGTTTTGTTTCTAATTTGGAGTATACTTCTCGTGATGAGCAGAGTGACTGCTTCAGAAGAAAAAAATACACCAAACGTTTCATCATTGTTTTCCAAAACAAAGTACAGAGATGAAGGCAGAAAGCATATGTCATTGGAAAGATCTGTCTCCTCTTCTTGGAATTCATTACTCTCTGGAAACAAAACAAGCTTACAGTTGGAAATACAGCAGTGCTGCAGTTCAAGCACTGCTTAGAAAGTGCTTGTTATTTGTTTCTGCTGGTAGCTACAAAACTGTGGTGTACACAGTAGCCCCTTTCCAGAAGTCTCCCTTTTGCTGACACTTGCAAGAGCTAATTCTGTTTTTAAGTCTGAGATATCAGCAATACTTTCTTACATAAAAAAACGACACTATAAAATTATTTCACCAAATAGTTGCATAGAGTTGAGTTTGTTGTTGTTGCTGTTATTGTTGTTTTACCCATTAGTTTCAAGAGAACCGTGTAGCATCTATTTACTGCTATGAAACGGTTCTAACAACAACTAACACAGTGTGTTTCGCAGCTGCCTGCAGATGTCCTTCTCACAGAAAAGGTCTTCCTGCAACCCTTCATGTCTGGGAGGGTCAGTCCCAGGGTAGCAGCACCGTTAAGGCGCTCGGCAGCAGTCTGGTTTGCTGTAGCGGTGAGCAGCCAACCGCTGCACGCCCTCAGGGCTCCACCTGGATTCTGGCTTCCCGCTTTGCAAAAGATCCGGTAGGACTGAGCAACGGAGTTCTCCAGGCTTCCAGTAGGATTTAGGCACCCGAGGATCATAGAATCCCATGTTTGCAGTCTGCATACAAAGTTAGACTTGCTCTTGAAGCAATTCAAACCCAAATCTTCAGATGTACGCAGGATTTATTCCCTAGCTCACTGAGCGTCCCAGCCTGCAGATGTTGCAGACTGTGGGTCTTCCTGTGAAGGGCATTCAGCCAGCCCTCTGCAACCTGCGTTCGTGGACACTGTGCAGGAGCAGGGCTGAGCTGCCCACAGGGAGGAGAAACCACTGTGTCACTGCAGAAGGTGGGAGTTGATTGCATGCACACCAGCAGCTCCTTTGGCAAATTGGAGGTCAGAAAGCATGTATGCAAATGTACACAGTGTCCTTTCCTCAGCTGCAGACCTGTTTCTCTGGAGGACTTCTACAGCACAGTCTGCAAAGCCAAGTTCACGTGCATAGACCTGTGGGCGATTTGGCTGAGTATCTCTGAAAGTTTGACCTGAATGTGTTACTATTTGTTCCTAGTTCAGAAAAGCACTTGGTTAGTATGTCTACAGTGTAAGCTACTTCTAAATCCAGTCTTGAAGAGCAGGTTGCTTGAGCCAGGGCCTTGATGCTACTCATAAGCATTGACATCACTCTGTATTAGTTATAGATAGCTAATATGTCCTAAGTCTTCTGGCTTGTATTTTTTTTGGTAAGCTGTGAATATGCATATTCAGCCCAAGGCTCAAAGATAGATGCCATGTTTTAAAAACCCTCTACTTATAATTTTCTGTAAATGCTTATTCGTATACTAAGGCAGTGGAGGAGAAAGGTAGGCTATATTTACTTTCCACAGTAATTTTCTATTTTGAGTAACTTAACATTTACTCAAATGTACTCCAATTTATCATTCTTCTGTCTAGAGCAAAGCGTGTCATCCATAGGCTAGTAAAAGTTTCTCCGGTAATAAACCATGTCTCTAAAAGTCATGGGGATTTTATTTTTTAGCAATTTTTACCTAAGGATTCAGGATTTATTATGCTTTCATTTTCACTTTAGGATTCAGGATTTGTTATGCTTTCCATATACTTTCTTTCAAAACAACTTGTCATACTTTTTATAGAAAAGTGAGTGTTTTATTTTGCTTATGAGGCGAGTATATATTTCTGTAGAGAGTTCAAGGAATTGTGTGATTCCAGTATCATGATGTGATTATAGATATATTTGTGTTACCTTATCACACAACATTAGCAAGACTGCCGCACAGAAAAGACAGAACGACTTCAAAATAAGTCTTTGGAATGAGATGTAGAATTGCAGCTTAAGGTCTATTCTATTTTTCTCTCTAATTCCTATTTGAAAGAAAATGAGGCATAATACTCTACAGCTTACTCAGTTTACTGCAATATTTTATGTAACATATGGTAAGACTGCAACATGAAGTGCGTACAGAATTCTGTATTAAAATAGCATTTATAAGAACTATTATCCTGCCAAAATGAAAGGAGAACAGCCTCCTGGTTTCATGTTATTGAAGTCAACATCAATAACGTCTCTACTTTCCAACTTCTGAATCATATCAAGTATCCAGCTTTGGTATGCAGGTTGTTTTGTGAAACAGTGGAGAAAAACAGCAATTTAGCTAAAAGAGAGGACAAATGGAAAGACTGCCTTAAACTCCATAGCAGAAACTCAGTTTTGGCTTTTCTTTTTTTTTTCTGCTTCTCACTTTCCAGCTAACATTTTTTGCAGTCTTATTATTTTTGGCAAGGAAATTGTTCTACATAGATCTGACATTTCACAGAGCAATAGCAACGTAATCAAGAAATTTCTTCAGTATAGATCTCCATCAACAAATATTTGCTGTCTTACTTCAAAATAAATGTTTTCTTATGCATAGAAATCAAGCCCTTCTTCTTTCCCTTCTTAACAAATGCCTTGACTCTGCCTACGGATTGGTAACTGATTTCCTGGCATTATTCATTTTTGGGTTTACAGGGAGACCACTGTAACTCCTGCATGCTGATGAGCTCATGGTTAATGCCCTGGACACCTCAAGCCAGGCCCAGAGGCTGGCAAGAATTCCTCTCATTACGAAGGGGCATCAATACTTCCTTCCCTGTATTGTTGCTGGGGAAAATGGTGTTTTCACCTTCATTTCACATCCTTGGTCTACTGGTTCATTTAAGTATAGTTTTAGTATAGAACCAAACTACACTGCAATCATGTATGTCTCTTCTATCTATCCAAGTGACCAGGAAGCCAGACTTCCTTCTCCTTCTGTCCAGACTAAGAAACTGCAGTGTCTTTTCCTCTAAACACCACGTGTGAAATCTTTTCCCACTCTTACACACTCAGAAGCCTTCAGGGGTTGCTCCAGACTATGTTGTACATCCTTATGCATTCCCATTCTATTCACCCCCCTTTTCTTTTGCACCAGTTGTATCCTACTTTCCTTTCATAAAGGAAGAAAAATGCCTTTCACACTTTTTCCCCATCATATCATCAGCTTATATTCACAGTAAAGATACGGACTCACCTTCACCTTGCCCAGACTATCATCTTCCTACATAGCATTGCTAACACACATCCATGCTTTCTTCTGCAGTCATCTTCTTATTTAGGAGCCTTTAAAACGTCCTCTGACTGACGTGCATTACAAAGTCACCCTTTCACTGTTGAGCTTACAGTACAGCATATCCATCAATGCTATCTGTCACAGAACTGCAGGGTTCTGCTGACATGCCCATGAGGTTGTCTAATCCTGCCCAAAGCAAGCTTGGATGACAATGAATGAAGTTCTTTGAGTTGCTTCTGTAGGCTAAAATTTCCACCTCTCTAACCACTGTGAAACTGTACCGTAAAATATGTATTTAAAAAGAATATGAAGGAAAGTGCAGTGAACAACAAGTTCAATCTGATTAGGTCACCTTACGCTTTGAAATATTCATAACATGGTTGAGTTGTTTTAAACTTGTTTCCAGTCACTTTATGTTTTAAAATGGTGCCTTCAGTAATTCAAACAGGAATTCCACCAGGGTGGATGTTTTGGTTGTTTTTACCCAGGTTTGAGATGGAGCAGGATTAGACGTTGATTTTTACCTGCTCTGTCAAAAAGGTGAAACTCTGTGCTAGAACAAAAGAAAATCGTATGGTGTTCTTACATTTAAAACTGAAAAAATTAATTTTAGGATGTAATAAGAAAGTTCTTAAATATTAACTATACAGACTTTTTTTTGAGTATGCCTGCAGTTTGTTCATTGTAAAAAGATCTTTACTAAAGAGAAACACTATAATGATTATAGTGAGAAGTCTGTGATCTGGTTACTTTATGAGTACCAAAATGACAAGGTGGATCAGAAGAGAAATCGACCCCTGCAAGGAAACAAAACGCATAATAATTCTTAGCCTTCATTAACGTAACTCCCATATAAACAGGCAATAAAAAGTCTTAAGGGGAAAAGAATGAGACAGTCATAAACAAACACACGCAGATGCTTTCTGCAAATAAATGAGGGAGAATTTAAAAATCCCTATCTACAAAAAAAGTAGATCTATGCTAAAAAAACAGTGTAAGATGGTCAGCCAGTCTGCAACATGTAAGGATCACTGCGTCGCTGAAGTGATTGCTGCCTTACATTACTCTAAGAATCGTATTATTCCTTTAGAAGAAATCTTTTGTTTCTTTAGAAGGTCACCTTTGTAGACCTTAATAAAAAAGAGAAAGTGAAAACCCAAGGAATTGTCCACTCTGTTAGAGCTCTGAGAGCCTCAGGGATGCTTTAGTTGCAACACCATTTTACTTCAGTATGCTCTCAGATTTAGCAAATTCTAGCCTGGGTACCACTAGGCTTGTCAATCAGCCTTCTGCCCGGAGAAATAAACACATTTTAAATCCAGAGTCCTGTTCTCCTTCCCCTCAGCTATAGTTCTTGTCATGTTCTCTTAGACATGAATAACACAAAATCACATCTGAATTCCCCCAAACAGCAAAGAAATGATTTTAGGCAGAAACAGCCACTCTCACTACAGGAAGTAGGTGGGCTGCTTGGAGTCATCTTTGCTTAGCACCTATTTTGAACTGAAATTGTCATATTACCTTGTCAGCGAGCCTAAAGCAATGCTAATAGACAGATAAATCAGGAGACAGCTGAAAGACTACTACAGCCATTGAACATGCTTGCTGTGGGCAGGATTCCATTTGTAATTGTCAGCACTGGTAGATATCCCATATTTTCTAGCTACATTTTTCCACCAAACATCTGAATTAGATTTCAGCATATCTGAAGCAGCTTAAGCAATGCAATATAAAGAGCTGTTTGACATAATTTCTTCTGTTCTTAGCCTTCACTCTTCACAGATACTTAAAAGCAGCTGAAAATCAAATGACCAAATAGTAGTTACTTATTAACATAGCATGAAGATTTCATCAAAATGTTTACTTTATGGAGAGAATAGACAAGAATATTGCCTAGTCTGTGGCAAATATGCTGGAATAGTTCTCTGGTATTCACACCAGTAGCACATCATCTGCCCCTCTGTATAATTCTAAGGAATGATAGAATCCCAGTGAGGTGATGAAGCCGCCTGCCAGCTCCTTAACCCTATTTGTCTGAGGTAAACTGTAGATTTCAGAGGGGGAGAAAAAACAAGCACTAACATTGATGCCTTTTGCATTAGCTGATTTCAGCCAGTTACACTGAAGGATGCTCTTCAGAACCATTCTTTTTCTTCTGTGCTATTTCTACAAAATTATTCCATAGACAATGACCACAGAATCTTTTCAGTTTAGTTGAACCTCCTGGATTGCCTATACATGAGGTAATAATTGAATTATTTTTTAACTGGAGGTGGCTTCTGCAAATACAAACATAAAAACACAAGTTGCAATAATGTCTCTGCTTGTCTTCAAACCGAGTAAGTAAGGCTCTTCTCCCCTGACAGATTCACTTTCCTCTATGTTTGGAAAGATTGCATTTTTCTCTCCTACTAACATGAAACATGTTGATGAGCTACCTCAGCTGGCTCCTGGAACTTCAAAGTCCACAAACACAGCATGGAAAGAGAAAGTGGAAATGAAAATAAAATTGATGCATTGAGAAGGGATGTCCTTGATGCAGCAAATTTAAAAGTGAGAGACGCTCAGCAGCAGACAGCAAATCACCTGCAGCAGCAGATTTTATGGACAAAGATGTAAAAATAGCAGACCAGCAACTGCCCACTGGCAGCTTTGGCAGATAAAATAATAGGAGGAAGCTGGTGTGAATCCATAACAAAGTATTTTTTCCAATGAATTCAAAAGAGAAAATACAAAGGCATATTTCCTATCATTTAATTTTTTTGAGTCATAAAATAAATCTGTCTTGCATCACAGTCAATTTGCAAGATAAGTTCTTACAAAGCATAAAAATAAGGGAACCAGACCATAAGTTGTTAGCAGTATTTTCTGAGAATCTAAACCAAAACTGATTTTAAGTCAGGAAAGTTTAGTTTTTTCAACTCCAGAAAACAAATAGAAAAAGACACCAAATCGTCTCGCAGTTTCCCTGAAGCTGTGGGACCAAACTGTCACAAAAGGTTGCCTTTTGCTACAGGGTTGTGCTGCTGGAGAGCTTGACCTACACAGCAGTGGCTCCTCCAGGCTGTCCCGTGTAGCTTTTTCCATGGCAGTAGGCTACTTCTCTATACTGAGATCCAGCTCTTCTAAAGCAGCACGCATAGAGCAGCCATGGCAGCCATCAGCACTGTCTGAATCTCAAAAACTGCAGGAAGCAATGAAGAAGCTGAACGCCCAGAAGCAGACCATACAGCCTTTGTCTATTCAGTACAAAGATGTAACGGAACTGCTTGAAACCTTTCAGATGTATGCATGTTTCTCCTGTAACGTTACATACATGTGAAATAAAAGGAAGTCAGCAATGACAGAAAATCTTTGCTACCTGCTGAGAGGTGGCAAACAATGATTTCTGTCAGTGATCCCTAGTTTTATCTGAACATCATCAGTTCTCAGTCTTTCTATACACTTATTTTCTTTCATACAAGAGCAAACACATATTTTAGTTAAGATAGAATATTTGAGGGTTGAAGTTGTATCAGAATTTAAACTGACTCAGTCAAGGGCTCCCTCAGGCTCCTTCAGCCTCCACCACTGCTCATAAAGTAGGTTGAGTCCATACATTTGGCACTTTCCTCCAATCACACAACTTGCACATGACAGCTCTCCTGAAGTTTATTGAAGCCCCCAGTCTCTTAACATCTGACTCTTATTTTCTGTGGACCCTGAATATGAAAATGTTGGAATAGAATGTTCTGTAGTCCACTACTAGAGCAAAAACTTCCACAGATATTTAACAAAAGATTTGTTCTTCAATCTGTTGAATGAACAAATTCACTTTGTATATGCATCTGCACAGTTTATTGAAATTGCATATTTACTGTGTTTATATTTTAACATTCTTTGTCTCAGAACTAATAGACAACCAAAGAAATATCATAGTTTTTGAGAACACCATGTTCTAAAGGTTAAGGTATTAATGATAGCTTTTCTTATTTGCATTCAGCAGAAACATTTGCAGAATATTTACTGGAAGACATCCAAAGGCTTCCTTGCTCTTTAATAGGAAAACTGCACATAAAATAAACCTACAATTTGCAGACTGTATTTTAAATTCTTAACCAGGGAGAGAAAGGTAGGTATTATGTGCACTAATTAGATGCTCTATCTCTATATAAAAGCACAACTTTCTCAAAGTTAATTAGAGTTAATAATTCAATTAAAACCAATGTCATCAGTTTCCTTTAATAACGGAATAAGGGAACATCATAACTCACAAAATATTTGTATACATCCTTTACTCAGATTAACCCAAGGCACTATGTCTCAAACCTCTTCCCCCAAGAGTTATTTATGGAGTGTTACAGCTTTTAAGGTAGACAAAAAGCAAACCAAAATGTAATTTTCTGTAGGAAATCTTACCTATAAGATTTTCCATTACTTAAAAATATATATATAAAAAAATAGAGGTTATACTGAATATCTGTTTTGAGGTAGTAAATTAAGATATAGTTATTTATGGGCAATTATATAGGGCCAATAATTCAATTAACATCCTCCCCAAGCCATATATTTTAGGCTTGATATGCTACACTTTCACAATTGTGACTTATTCAACAGCCTTTAATTCAAAATGGAGAAATGGAAAGCATCACAGACTGCCAGTAACTTGGTCATAAGCGGCTGTTTTAAGAAGCTGAACTTCCTTTGTTACATCAGTAAGACAAACTTCCCTGTTTTTCTTGTAGTCCTTCTTTCTACCTGTCCTCACACTCAAACATGGAGAGTCAAAAGGAGTATTTGACATGCAACAGCAATTCTTTACACAATGATATAATTACCTCTCAATAATTATCTCTATTATTATATCACAATGATATAATTAATTATCTACTAGCAATACCAAAACCCAGGACTGTTTTTAAACAGTTGTCTTCACAGCAGCTATTCAACTGATCTATCTCCTCCTTGTTCTATGTGGTTTTCAAGTGCTGAACTCCTGATAGTGGTTTCTCATACATACATTGTATGCTGTGAAATTTCATTCCATTTCTGTTATTCAGGTGTCTCTGTATACACTTCTTTCCTATATAAGTCTTTAGCCCTCCTTGTTGCTGGACATTCAATTTCATGTGCAGCTTCTTTTAGAATCCAGGGACGGAGATTATCCTGTCCTTCCCATTTCAGAGCTTTAAGCTTTTAGAGTTTTTCTTCTAATTTAGGTATGCTTCTTTCCATTTCTAAATCCTCATTCCATATACATATTGCATTTCTAGTTTTTTGATAGTTTTATCTTTAATTGTGAACTGTCTGTCAAAGCAAATCTTATTAGGAATTAATTTCATAATAAATCTCCTTGGATAAAACACAGTTAATTATTAGACTTTGCCACAATAAATAAATTAAAAATAAATGTATTTGGGGGGTTGGTAGGGATTTTTGCAGCAAATTCTATATATACACTTTATAGTGAAAGGAAAGAAATAGTTATGCAACCATGCATGTAATAGCACTATGACAATGTTTCTACTATCAGACCATGCACTGTTCAGATTATAAATATATCCCCAACAGCTGGATGTGGGGATCACAAGTGGCAGAACTGAACAGAAAACACTGCAAATAAATTAAGGCTTCAAGTCTGCCATCAGACTGTTTAACTGAGGAAGCTCCACTGGGTTCCCCTGATCTCCACAGGACAGTTCTGTTTGGGAATTACAAAACTTCACAGGTTGGAGTTTATGGTTGTGTGTGTCTTGGGCTAAAACTGCATCCTTCCCAGGGTATTCTGAGTTACTGCGGGCTGCTTCAGGTATGGTTAGAATGAGATTCTGAGAGTTTGCTAGGTCAAGATTCTTAAGAATCAGTGCGCTAGGATTATGATTTAGGACAGTGTAATTTATAGCAATTTGTCTTAACAAACTGACAACTGAAAACAGTTCTTGTACGACACTCTGGGAAATTTGGGTATGCATCTCTTTCAATAAAGCCTACTGGAAGAAAAAATGATTAAAGCCAAAATCTGGCCTTATTTGTGATATATTTAGACTGACATAATGCAGAAGGATCTGCTCTTTTTACTAGAGTGGGGGGAAAAAAAAGCTCTGCTTAATTTAATGAAATTACACTAAATTGATATTAGTGTAATCATCAGCAAAGAAAAACTCATGAAAGAAACATACCAGTGTGTTTTTATCAGCAGGGCTGAATCTGGATCACAGATGTTTGTGTTCAGGCAGATGGCATGCATACGTAACAGAGATATAGGACAGATATTCAGGCATTTACAATGATCATTCAAAACATAATTGGATTTCCCAGAAGAGTTAAAAAATGGTTTCAGAATACACCCAGTTTTTTTTTCCCTGACTTCAGTGCTCCACAGTCTCTCTTCAACACTTCAGATGACTGGACTGTAAAGACAAGAACCATCCTGAAACGTGACATTTTCTGACAGACACACCTCTTTTAATGTAGACATGGAACCAGGGCATACATTAGCCGGACATTTTAAATTAAAATGTTGGAGAGGAAACCAAAAGGGCTGCTGACTAATCCTCAAATTCAAGCCCAGTTTCTGTCACCCTCAAGTTCTACCCCGCATCACCCAGAACCTGCACAGCTCCTGCTTTTCACATCACTGCCTTTGTGTCTGGATAGTGGAAGCTTGGATTTAACAGAAAATCGTTATTATTATCATTTATTTTATTTTTTTTATTTTATTTTTTTTATTATTTGAAGGAAACAGCACTGTATCAGCTGAAAGCACTGTCCCCATCTCCCTCCCAGCGCTCCTTTCCTGCACCCCAGCACGGCAGCCATCTTGCTGTGCTGTGAGAGGTGATGAGTGCACCCTCATCACCTGAGCACCCTCATCACCTGAGCACCCTCATTGCCCTCAGCTGAGCCTCCCTTACTTAAAGGCCATCCCTGAAGTGGCAAGAGAAGTGCTCTTGTTGTCCTGGCAGGTGGTATGGGGCAGCAGCACACAGGAGGAGCAGCAGCACTTGGAGGACTGCAGCATCAGTGGGAGATGCAGCTGAGGAAAAGGTTAGTTGCTTTTTTTCTGTCTCAGCAGGGGTTGTTTTGTGGCCATTCTGGCACTGAATGTGCCTCAGATGCTGTAGAGTACTGTTATGGTGCCTGGTTTTATTTTTCAACAGCGCTGTTTCTAGAAACTCAAATTAAGCTAGACACTTCTGTCAAGAAAATACTAGAAGCTTCTGACAGATCTTACTCCTCCATGCTAGGCGTTTGGTTTCTGCCACTGCGGCAGGTGGCAGTTTCATATGGTTACAAGTAGTCTTGGCAAGGTCTGATGAGCAGTGTTTTAAGGACTGGATAGGTGTTCTTTGAGCAAGGGCAGAATCAAAGTAAAACTCAGATGGAAAAGGCTGCAGTGATGAATTCGTCAATACAGCTTTTAGTGTTGACACCGCATCCGGCGTATTAATAAAGAAAGATGTAAATGGTTGATACTTTTGGAGAGAACTGAGTTACAAACGCTGTCTCAGGAAATACAGCCAGAAGATAATTCTGCATTGTGCATGCATGCTTTATGCACGTAGCCCCAGGGGACCTTTCTTTACTGGTCTCTTGTGATGGCTGAAAGTCATCTAGTTAATGTCATTATTGATGGCAAAGGAAACAGATATTTAAATTGATTTTCTGGGAGGACAAAGCACATAATATAACATTTTTCTGACTTATTTTAATTGTATGTGGTCTACTTTCTGTTTTCTTCTTTGAGCCCTTGGATGTCTTTGTATAAACATACAATATGATTTTAATTAAAACCTCAGGATAGAAACTGTATCCTACAACAAGATTTCTGTGGTGCTTTACTCTGTGAGCAAATCTGAGGAAACTTTTTATGTCCTATGTTTTCTCTTTACACATTTCTATTCCTCTGAGGCAGAACCCAGTTTGGACTGAGGTTCGTGCATGTGATGTTCCTGCTGGCAGGTATAACTGCACTTGCCTGTAGAATTCTTTCTCTTTGTTGGTAAAATGGTGCATTTTTGAACCTGCACATCCCTTTTTGGCACTGTTGCCAGCAGTTTGTGTGCAGCTCTAGCACAGCTGGAGCAATTCCAGACTTTTTCCTGCGGTGAATACCTCTTGTATCATGTGGTCCACTGTGCTGCCCAGGCTGCGGCGCTGTGCCTTGTTTCCATTCTGTGTTGCAATAATACGCATTCCTTTGTGGAAACCACTCTTATTCTGTGAGCTGTTTAGGATGGCAAAAGATTAAACCTTTGGAAGATTTGCATCACTAATGCATATAAAGCTGGAGGAGTGCAGACAACTGAGCTGCAAACTGAAGTAGCTAACAGTGCTTCTGTAGTCAGCGTTGGATGCCAGGCCAGGGAAGTACAAACCACATTTAATCCAGCCTTCCTCAAGAATAGGGCCTCGGTAGGTTAAATTTCATCCCACGTCTCAGTATGCAATTACTGCTGTGTTCGCTGCAAAGCCTGGAATGTGGTTTTATAGGTGTGACTTAACAGTGTGGCTCTGAGAGGTATGTGGCACGGGATTACGGGGCAGAAGGTGCTCCTGCTGGCACTGCTGCAGAAAAATGCTTGTCAAACAAGTTGTGCCAGCTTTGAAACAGTAGATGGCGCTCCGAGATAAATCGTTCAGGCCCTGAAGCAGTGCCATCAGTTAAACACAGCATTTTGAGGAGCCGGTAATTACAAGATTAAATGATATCCTTAAATAATCACAAGAGATTTATACATCGTAGTCTATAAATCGCATAATGCATGCATAGAGAAAAACATCATTCCGTGTCTCTATGCTGGATCCCTCTGGTGTTCTTCCAAGTGTTTGGAAGAGCCTGAATGACAGCCACAGTCCTACAGGTATTCTCGGCTTCCGTGCTATGTGGGCTGCAGCCTATTCCCATCCAGCTTATGCAAAGCTGCTTATGATACCATGCTTTAATTTTTATCTTTGTCACTTCTGTAAATCATGAGCAGTTGGTACTGACACTTCCAAGTGTTTCTGTACTTGACCATTTTGGCCCTTGGTCTTCCAGGTATTTAGTACTATAACCATCATTCAAAAATCTAACCCTCTAGTTCTATTATTCTTCAGATTGTCTCTGACCTCTACTATTCACACGTTTTCTAGTTGTTTCAGCTATTTATTTGCCTCACAAAGGATGTTGGCATGTGGAGACAGCTGAGGGTCTAATAAAAAAAAATGTTATGAGTAAAAGAGAAGAACAATCAGCATCAACAATAACAATTACCTCTTTAAATTGCGGTGTCCATGAAAGATGCTGTTTTCCATCAATGTTTTTACTGTGGCAGACAACAGTAAAAGATAAGCTGTGAGAGCAGGAGTAAATGGATTTAAAATCGTTAAGAAAATGACTGAGGTTATGACGGGAATAAAATTAGTCTTAGGAGAAGCTGAGCTTCAGAAATACTTGTCAGAGTTAGAAATTAATTAGAACAGAGTAAGGAGATTGTCATGCAGCTTCTTGTGAGGTAAGTGAAATCGTGAACCTTTTGGGGAGGCTTATGCAACTAGGTCCAGCCTTTTGGAGGGGAAAGGTGAGATAAGGAGAGACACTTTCAAGAAGCCTGAATTAGGTCTGTATTAATATTCTGTTGTTCACAGTGTGGGATGGAAAATGCTGCTGATTTTGTTTTGTATCTGGCTGTCTGATAGCTTCATGCAGGACCAGTCTGGCCAAGACTACTCTATTAATTTACTGAGATTCTGGCCGCGTTCTGATATTTAAATGAATATCTATTTACTTCTTCTGATGTATAAGAAATCCATAGAGAAGCATTAGTAATATTATGTATTAATGTAAAATGGAATGAATAGTGATAGAAGCTAATAAACCGGGCTCTGAGCCTTGGCTCCAATAAGAAAGACTTCCTAGTTCTTCCAGCTCAGGCAGAGGGATAGTAACCTTCCAGCAAGTGATGGAAAGAGATTTAAGTTATCAAATACTGACAATATCAACTGTTGGACATAATGACTCGCACAACTTGGGGCCCTGGCTAAATCTTCATCTAGATTCTATCTGGTGATTTTTCCCAAGGCTGCACCTCACACTTTTACTTTCCTATCCCCTTGATAGAATGAAATCCAGCTTTGTGAGAAGAGCAGGTAGAAAGTGATCAGAGACAGGTATATTATGAACACTTCTTGCAGAGGATGTGCATTGGAGCTGGGCTGTACACCTGATGGTGAAAGCTGAGATAACGCTTCCTCCCACGGGAACAATGCTGAGATGGAGAGGCCAGAAGCCCTCACTAGGAAAATGCAGATTTGTAGTAATGCTGCAATATGGCTGTGGTTTAGCGGACCAGCTCCTTCCCCTTCCACTGACCTTGGAGGATGCTGTAGAGTTTGTGTGTATTAAAGGCTGGGCATAAGTTATGTTTTACAGAGTTTTGCAGTGGAATTTTTTTTCTGAGGGTCTGCAGAGCTGCCCTGCTGTGAACTGCTTGCAATATTCATGAAAATGTTTGGCTCATCTTGTGAAGCCTTGTGAACCCCCAGGAGAACTGCTTGCAGGATTTCCATCGATGCCACCTACAGCTGACTTTAAGCAAAATCCTTGAGTATCCAAAACGAAGACCTCAGAGCAAAGTTCTTTTTTTAAAAAAGAGAAAATTAATTAGGTGGAAAAAGCAAAGCACCTATTGCTCAAAACTGCAGTTCCCTCTAACTGTAACCCTTGGCACATAGAGCATCATATTTAATCAGAACTGTGGCTGATTGTTTTTTTAGATATGTTTGGTACGGCTGTCCAGCTTTGCTATAAAACCCACTCTTCCATTATGCCTGGGAGGAGAGATGGTTCTTTTGGGAAAAATATGAAACATGTCTATTGGATTTCTTTTAAAAAAAATAAAAAAGCAGTTAAAATAGCAATAGCAGCCTTGTCACAAAGCACTGACTGGGGAGCAGACTGTGGAAGCAAACAGCCCCTGGTCTTGCCTTCAGTGAACAGACTTGCATGTGGTTGTCAACTCCCTGCTAATATTCTCAGTCTTGATAGTTGTTTTTAATGATTTAGGTAAACATTGATATTTAGGTGAGAGGTAAAAAGAACAACTTGTCAGTTAAACTCATTATCTGGGATATGTTAATGCTGGAATTTCAGTCTTTTCAAATCCTTTGGGATTTTTTGAAGGGAAGGACAGACATGTTACTGCTGAAGTTTCATCAAAGAAGCCATAGGGTTTTGATAAGAAAAAGCTACAGAATGAAACCTGAACTCTTTGGCTGGCACAAATGGAAATGAACTTGATTGTGAACTCCATGATCACAGCTAGTCCAGTCTCCACATATCTACTGAAACACACCTGCAAGGAGAAAAGTAGGTAGTGAAATACACTTTCTATGTAAAGCATTTCATTCCTTCAAATTGAACCAGGCTGCATCAATTGGAGAAGTGGGTGAGAACGATATCAAAAATTTCACAGGAAAAAGGGAAATACTGGATAAATGAGAAGTCTTACACATTTCCTGGCTGGCGTAAGCCAGCAGAGTAGCAAGCACTCATTATAAGCAGTGCTCTAGGAGAAATTCTCCTGAAAATATAATGAATGTACACTTTTGTCATTGCAACACCAGCCCCAAGGCCAAACCTGTCTGGAATTTTAAACGAGTTCAAGGCAGAAGTTTTAAAACTAACTGTGACATATTTGGATATGGCTGTGGTTTCTCTTGAGTAGGTATGGTTTGCTCACAGACACTGAAGTTATCTGCTCACTTGCGCATGTTTTTAATGTGAATAAAAATCAAGTATTGATCCAAATGAAAGCAGCAACAGCAAGGAAAGAATAAGCAAGGGGGACCACTGAGAGGAAAAGTAGACAGTATGTGCTGTATCCTTTCTTCTGCATCCTCTAAACAGGACCCACAGAGACTGAATGCTCCCTGGCCAGAGAGCAAGAACGTCAAAGAGCTATAGTGAAAAGAACAGAACCATTGCTCCGTCTTAATGCTTTGTCTTTCTGCTGCCCCTGATGAGGGAGCCCTCTGAACGCTTCCTCATTTATCATCCTTCAGGGCTGCAATCTCTCTCTGGAAGGGATTCAAAGAAATTAGGGAAGAGCACAGAAATAAGGAAACTAATCTAGCAGCACTCTTCCAGCTCCTCTGATAAATTGCTTGCTGGCCTAAGCTTGAGCTGTTAATGGTCTGATAAGACTTACAGTCGTGGGAGGTTTTTTTTTTTTTAAATAGAAATAGCATTGGTAATACAGTGAATGATTCAGGAAATGATCCACTTTACACTGAAACTTCAAAAATAGACAGGCTGGGTTCATTTTCTGGAGAAACCACTCGTGTAAAATAATATGCCTGAAATCTCTCTGGCCACAGAGACAGTTTATTTCAGAGAGAATGATCCAAGACCTCAACTAGTTCAAATCAGCATGGCTTGATTGATTGAATCCTGAGAAAACTTAATTGGGCTGTGTATTCTGTCCCCTGCATTTCTTGGAGAGAAGTGAGGACTGGCCCAGTTCTTGTGGCTAAGAGGAAAAAAGCTGTCAGAAGAAGTCTGCAGTGGTGAAACAATCGAAGAGAAATAAATCTGTCTGTGAAAGGATTCAAAACGTTTTGCAACAATAAAAAATGCAATATAGCTGCTCATTTCCAAGAAAATGTCACACATAGACACACAAAAGAGGATCAAAAACTCCATCTCTTTTTTGCAGTAAAAACGATGAAGTAAAATGATACCACTTTCAGCAGAAAATTGCAGGGAGAAAAAAGCAGAATACCTCAGCTCTTGCTCTGCAGAGTAATTACTAAGAGATACCTAGCCAATAGCTTTGTTCTGTCAGAGTTCATGATAACACACACAGAGATAAAGTCAGACAGACTGTTTGGCTAGACATCATTAATATAAACTGCATAATTTAGAAAATAACTCTCCTGATTCACTCTCCAGATAGAAATCTGCTAATGAACCATGATTCAGTTACATTCCTTATCAGGAGAATTTACTTCGAACTTCATACGTCCCAGAAACCAATTAAATGTTTTGTATGCAGCTATGCTATGGATAATGAATGTACCACACAAAAATGCTTAATTCAGTCTTCAAGGGAAAAGTAGCTCATGTTCTGCTTGTTTAATTAACAAAGGAAAGAAAAAAACGTGGCTGATATATGGAACTTCTGTCACAGAACTGCCCTCAAACGGAGTTCTGCATGGAAGAAAGCAAGGCGACTGTAAGTCCAGGTGGCAGAGTGGGATCAGCCCTTGGAGAAGTTGTTGCCTACTTTGATTTTGCAGCATGCCAGTCACAGTACGCTACTACTGCAGTCCTTGCTGGGCCTCCGTGAGAGACAGATTTGGCTCACTTGGCTAGGAGGTCTGGAAAGGGTAAAGTCCAATCACTAAAATCTGGAAATGGCTGGGAAGGTGAAACTCATCCACTAACAGCAGGCAGGACTTTGTAATTACCTTCTCTGATCACAGCTACAGGGATCTACTCTTGGCAGCTTCGTTACCAGGTCCGTCCACTTTCAAATCTTCACTGTGTGAGTTAAAATTAATTCCTAACCATCTTTGCAAGGAGAAAATACAGAGGAAATATGAAGGCAAAAAATCTGCGTGGTTCAGAATCAGAAAAGAATCCAACGTCTGCAGCAGATCTCAAACAGTGGACTCCTATTTTAATAAATATCATTTTTCAGGAGAATCAGTAAAAGCTTTTACAAAGGTTCTCTCCTTGCATAAGGGGACAAACAATTTCCCTTCAGTCAGAGAAGAATCACTGTATCAGCATCTTAATGTTAAGGCTTAATTGATATCAGATGGCCAGTTAGTACAGGTTTCTCCCAAAAGATAACTATGTTTCTACCTTTGGTCATAAAAGATTAAAGAGTGTATATGAGAGTAAAAAACCTCTCTTTGTTGATGTCTGTGAAGACCTGTTTTTGCCTGATACTTGAGAGAATCTTACTTTTCAGACTGCTTCCTGATAGCTTGAATCCTGATCACTTGTCCTCAGGAAGTCAATATAATATTAGTTCCACTGATCTTGTTGACTTTGCTTTCATGTGCAGTGGGTAACGCTGGGGAAAAGAAGAAAAGATGGAATCATTATGGATTCTGAAAGAAGTGAAAACAAACATCCACCACAGAGCACTTGCAAGAATATAGGAGACCCTGCAGCACAATTCTGCCATAACCCACTCATTCCCTCAAGTTCTGTCTTTCTGAGTGGAAAATTTGCATGGCAATGCAGACAAGCTGCTGTGAGAGGTGCAGACCCGAGCCTCCAGGTACAAACAAACCCATCAAAAGAAGTCAGCTAGGAAATGCATGGTGCTGGAAAGAAAATCTGGATGAATTCTGGTTCCCTGATCTAACCAGTCTTCAGGAAAATTTCAGCTCTGGGTAAGCATTGGTCCCTGTCTATTCAGTCATCAGCCCCTGCTGGAGTTTTATAGCAGTGCTTGTGGTGGTATTTAACTGCTGGAAGCTGTGACTAGGTAGACGGTCAGATTTTCCAAGATGTCTGTGCAGAGGAGATGCTTTGTTTGGATGTAAATCAGGCAGGTCTTTTCCTACTTGGAAAACTAAGATAGGCAGTCAGCCTATCTGTGTGTTCTGAAATGCTTCTTAACGTATGATCCTTTTTCTTTTTTTAATTATTATTTATTTAGCTTAAGCTTCTAAGGCCCTTGTGCTAAGCATTGAGTCCTAGACTGGACTAAGTAAGATCTGCAAATCAAAGTTGATCAGTAAAGTGGCTACTAGGAAATGCAAAGCAGTCACACTCCCTCCTATTCCCATACTCCTCTTACCAAATCCATGTGGAACATTGCACTTATTTATCTGTATGTCTTCCTGTACCTTGCCTCTAAATGTGCAGGACTATACTTACATATTAAGCCCTATAGCTTGTAGCAAATTTGATCTTTTTCAACTGTGAGCTCATCGTTGCTACTTCTTATTTCATATTCCCTGTAGCATCCAGAGATTTCTTGGCCTGCTTTGTATTGTAAAGGAAAATCTGTTTTATTTCTGCTTCTGTTTGTTACATGCTAGAGTGCTGAGATAGAATGCAAGGGAGAGAATAGGATCTCTGGTGCTTAGGGAGGAGCATGTGGATGAACTTAATTTTGTAGATCCCCAAGGTATCAATCTCATGAAGTGCAAAGATTTTGCAGCAAAAAGATGGTGTTCAAGATTTACATAACAATGGAACCAAAGATAAACAGTGCAACAGTTATTAGTTTTTTCTATGCGGAACAAAAAACCAAAGGCACTGGCACTGAGAAAAGAGTAGGAGAAGACAGGGAAAACACGCATACATATCTATGCATATTTCAGATGGTAGGACTGGAATATCTTATTCACAGCACATGCTAGTAATTGCTATTTTGTGACACTCCAAACTACATCAGGACTTGCACTGATGCATTTGCACATTAATAGCTTTGTGCTGCTGTCCTCTAAAAACAGCATTTTCCCCAGAAACCGAATACTGCAAAGGAGAGAGAGATTGGCCAAGCTCTGCTGGTACATATTTCTGAAAACTCACACGCTGACATTCGTATCCCATTGATGCCCCTGTTGAATGAGTGCCATGTGAAGAGATGGACTGCCAATTTGAAAGAACCAGAAGATGGAACCAAGCGCCGAGGCTTTGATACTTGTATTGGCACCTGGACTCATATCCCAGCAGAGGATCTTTCTATTAAAATACATTAATATCTCCCAGTAAGGCAACAAAATAAAACAAAACAAAAAACCATATACAAACAACAGAAGGATGGAGACAGAACTTCTTAGTGAGGGAAGGGTGAAACAAAGACAGGTTTTGGCTGGCTAACATAATTGGATTTGAATTCAGAAAGGTAACTCTACATGCAGAACTGAACAATCAGGTATTTGAGAGAATGGCTTTTTCCAGCCCAGCCTGCCAGAAAGGCTGTAGCAGGCAGGCAGATCTTCACAGTGCACATACAGCAGCTATGAGGGGAAAACTGAATTTGCATCTATTTGTGTTTACTAACCCTCCCCTATCTGGCAAGATTCCTGTACTGAATGTAACAGGAATATCTTTATTTCCTCTGAGAAATGATTTGAGGCTCCTGCAGAATTCAGAACAGCTGTGCAATGTGGAAAAGAGAAGGGATTGCACAAAATGGAAGGAAAAGTCAGAGTAAGTGAAAATAAAGCTGAGTGGGTTGATAGTGGGGAGCATGACAAAAAGCAGGCATGACCTGCTAAGGCTGTGATCCAGACTTAATGGATTTCTGCAGAAATTCTTTTTATTCAGGTGGCTTTTAAACAGCTCCACATTTGCATTTAGAATCAGTAGAGCTTCTTTTTACCAGCTTCCCAGTGTATAAACACTACTGGTCCTAAGAACCAGGGACATAGAATGTAATAACATTGTTGTTCTCACGCAGGGAAGTGCTCTGTGTCACTGTGGAGAGCCCATCAGCCTGCTCAGGGGAGTGACTGAGGAGATCATGTGTTGTCAGCATAGCTGCATGTCAGAGAATGGAAGGACAGACTGAATTATTCAGATAGATGGACATGAAAGATGCTTGAGTTGCACACTTCATGTTGCCCTGCTGTACCACAGCTGCAGTCTTGGGGTCAAACTAGCTTGGGGCATCCTGGCTCTGGCACTGAGTGACAAGGAGGCTGTAATGTAATGCTCATTATTAAGGTATGTAGGGGGATATTGTTATGGCAAGGGAGAGAAGAACTGAAAATTCATTCCAGCTGTGATACAGTGTGATAAATCAATCAGTGAGGAGCACAGCCACAGATGTACTGAGCAAAGCTGTGTATGTTATAGTACATCTGAAATTACATTATTAGAGATGAGATTTGGCCATGTTCTGCACAGCAGAGCCTGAAACAGTCCAAAGTTTGTTGCAATTATTCTTTAGTTGAGAAGTAGCCATCAAACATTCAGATAGGAATTTTCCCAAGCAGTATTCTGCAAAGGAAAGAGGTCTCTCTGTAGTGTGGGATCTGGGTAGAAAGATTTAACAGGTAGCTCATAAGTCACGTAGCAAAGGCACAGTTTACAATTGATGGTTTTTAGCTCAGTGCCTGTCTCTGCTAGTTTTTGGTGTGAGATTGAAAAAGCCATGACAGGTGTCCCTGCGAAACCCTTCCTTCACTCACTGGAGCATTTCCTCCTGGAGGTGCATATACCTACGGTCTGAGAGAGTGAATTCTCTGAGGCTGGAGCACTCCCATACAGTGCATACATGCTTCACTTCCCATGGCAGGCCCTCATCTCAGCAGGGAGTCATGTGTCCCCAGTAATGAAAACTGTAGCCACTGGCTTCGTGTGTGTATGTAGGAATGGTCTGACCTTGTTTCATCCCAAGGCAGGGGTTATACCCAGTACTCTTCTTCAGCATACATGATACAAATCAGAGCCAAGTGGTAACATGAATTCTAAGTCCTCTCTTCCCAGGCGCTTTCACCAAGGCAGATGTGCATGAGCAGGAATTTCCAGGGACTCTGTCCCTAGTCCTTCATTTTGCAGCCCCATCTCTCTGCTTTGTCACTGGTTTGAATTGCTGGTACTGCTGGAGAGTTCAGGGGAGAGTTTTTCTGTGTGCAGTTTGTTTGTTTTTTTTTAACCAAAGAGAACACTGTGACAGCACTTCATTTGCAAATGCGAGTAGGACGGAAATACATTGAAAAGGGCTAATCAGTATGCACATAGGTACAAACGTGCACAAATATGTATGAAATTTTGATCATCGCTACTGAAACGGTGATCCTGAATATAAAGAAGGAGGCTTCCAAATGTAACAACTTCATGTTAAATGGAATCCAGCTTTTCATCCTGCATGGGAAGTTTTAAGCCTTCACATGTGGTTGAGACATGGCAGTTGGGACGTAAAAATGTCAACCTGTGCAGTTCTTCTCTATTATCTGCTCAGGGAATAAACTCTCAAATTAATAGATTATCCTAAACAAACAAAGAGCTAGACAGAAGGTGAATGAGCTGTTCTCTAGTTACAGCTACTGGCTGTGAAAAATTGCCTTTACAGCTTGCTTGCTGTGGCAGCTCTCTGCAATGCCTTTTCTGAATGTGGACCTCAAGGGCTAGAATATCAGCCTAACAGGGGATGGGCTCATTTTAATCTTCTATCATAAACACAATGGACTTAATTTCTCACTGAAGTAGATTCTTTGAAATCAGTGGTAGTGCTGTAGTGCCTGCCGACCTTATTATCCAACAGGCTGATCTCAAAGTTGCAGTCTTGCAGTCAACTATACAGCAAAATGTTATTAAAACAACTTAATAATACTCAACAAAATAGCAATGATTACCATTTTTGTTGGCTAAAAGGGAAATCTTTTTCATACATTATAGAAATACTCATTTAAATCACTGGACATTAAAGAGAGATTTCCTATCAGCAGAAATATTGAAAAACCAGGATATAATGTGCCTCGATTCCCTTCACAGAGAACCTGAAATGTGTCTTCTGTTTGTATTGCCAGCTGTAATCCTGTGAGAGGTGCAGCTCTTCATACAACCAGTACACATCCCCACACCAGGACGGGGGCAGTAGTGTTTTCTTGCTTTATCAGACCTCACAGTAGCTAATTAACCTCTCAAATTTTGTCTCTCAAATTGTTTAATTCAACCCCTGAGAAACATTTGCATCAATATTACAATCCTTCAGGTTTGTAAACAATACTATAGAGTTTCAAGACAAAGATTTTCTGTTATGAAAATACCAAGAATTACCTAGGAAGATCCCAGTGTTCCTCCCTCTTCTGGAGCTGTTATTGCTGTCATTCCAAGTTGCACTTGAGCAGCTAATCTGCTGCTATTTGCCATGACTTGCTGTGTGCTCAGTTGTGCTCCGTAGCTTCTGTACGTTTGCCTTGTACAAGAAGCACACAGTATGTTCGTGCTGCACATGTTCAAACTATCGTGATGTAAATATTTGATTAGGTATCTGTTCATCTTATGCCAGCCTGTGTTTAACACGTGAAAGAGCCATGCTTTAAAAGTGAGGAAAAAATGCAATGAGTTATAAAGAGAAAAGCAAGAATTCAAGTTTCAAAGTTAGGAATAGCAGTTTAGAAGTCAGTACATTACTGGTAGAGTATTTTCTCAGTCTCCAAAACGAAACTGGTTCAAGATGCAGCTGTGAGATAGATCCACTATCTATGTGGTGAAACTGGGTGCATAGCTACTTAAAATGTTTGTAGCATAGCATGATTTGAAGTGTATTAGGCATGTTGCACAGCACTCTGTCATGCTGCTGTACATTTTAGTGTGTGTACAAGTTGAGATCCTCAAAAACTGACTAGTACTTTGTAAGGGAAACTGTTGATCACAGCCTGAACCTCTGATTAACCATCTGAGGCAAGTGATGAGTCAGCTGTGGGAGCACAGGTGAAGGTAATTCAACTGTGCTATGAGAACGGGGTGGAGCTTGACTCCATCTCTCCTAGATCCCATTTAAGGGCTGACCACCACTATGGAAGCATCTCTTTCTGGAGATTGCTTCTTTATGGAGTTCTTGTGGTGAGCCTCAACATTGGTGAGCAACCGTCTTGACTGAAGGCCTCAGAGTTGGTGAGTCTTTTCCTTAGATACCCTGTGGCTACCTATTTACAACTATACTTATATTATTCCAGCTATACATAACTATACTTGTATTATTCCAGCTATACATGCTTTCTCATGTTCCCACTTCTAGGAGCACAGAGAGTGCTGAATACCTATAGAAGCTCACACTGGGAACACAAACATGAATAAATAACAGCTGTAGTTATCATGACAGCTTCAGGTACAGCCCATGGGTCTGCTGAAGCTGCTCCTCTGTGTTTTCAGCTTTGTTCCATGTTCCATCCCAGGGGAAGGGGATGTGAATACATTTTCCTACTCCACTGGGTCCACACTTAAGCTGCATGTTATTGTTGTCATCTGCTTGTATTTTCTCTGACTTCCTGCAAACTCAGTGGGCCCTGAACATATTGTTTAGTATTCACGTATCATGCCATATGTGCTGCCACATGCCTGCATTGCGCACCATGCAACACTAATTTTGTATTCTGATACCTCCAACGTGCCTGTTTTGGCATTTAACAGTGAAACTACAGCAAAGGGAAGCATCTCATTTTTGTTTGACTCAGAAATCCAGTCACATAAATGTAATCAGTAAGAACAATCAATGAATGACTGACAACTGTCTACCAACAAATTTGACATTCTGAATCGCATTGAAAAGAGTGAAACTAGTACCATCAAATGTATCTTCAACTGTCCTCCCAAATCTTCCTCAGATTTCTGAATAGCTGCCAGTACCAGCAACTGTCCTTTGAACTGAGAACTGTCCTTTTAACCTGCCCTCAGCTTCACTGTATCCTTATTACTAGCAAAGTAAGTTACAAACTACAGTAGTAGCAAACTTTCTGCTCCATGTACCTGTGCAAATATGGTACCTGAGTCTTTTTCATTTCATGTAAGTGGAGATACTCCACTGAAATAAGAAAATTATGTGAGTGTAAAAGCTGTGTATTACTAGAACTGAGCTGCTAGCACAGCAAAGAGCAAGTTCTCCTTAGCCTGATCTGCCTGCTTAACTCATGCTCTGCTACCTCCTAATATGGAGCTATACCTTTCAATCGGGATTGTTATGTACAGTGTTATTCCCTAACAAGTCTCTTGTCAGGGGAATAAATGTGTTCCTTACTATATTTGCTTTCCTTCTAATTTATCATTCAGTGTCTCCATTCACTGGCTGTGGTCATCTTTCATTTATGTCTGGGCATCAGAATTGTTCCTTGCTCATAAAATTCTTCCATGAACTGAACTTTGTTTGCAATAATTATCAAAAATACAGGCAATATTTTTTACGTGGGCATAAAGAAAAGCCTGACTTGCAAGGGAAGTTGGGAACAGAGACTAGATTCTGCCACTGATGAGTACCTTTCTGCACTCAATGGGTTTTTGTATTTCTATTTGTCCCTGCCACTCTAAATCAAAGCTGACAAAGGTAAATGTTTTGGTTCCTCTTTAATTTATATATATATAATTAGCTACTAATATAGTGTGCTTTAATACCATATTCTATATCTCACACCTATTTTTGAGGATGTTAGTAAAAGAACCAACTTGGTGATGCATAAAATAGTAAGTAGAAACAGTTTGACAGAATAAAGGAATGATCACTGCACTGTACAAACATGAAAGCTGCCCTGAGGAGGACCCTTAAACACACTGTTATAATAAATGCTTACAAATAGCTTTCCATGTCACTAAAATCTACTGCTACAAAAAAATGCCATCACTGAGAACAAACCAGGAAAGATGCCTCTAGCAGAGTGGAATTGCTCAAAAGTGTGGGGGTAGATCTCATTTGGACACTGAAAGATAACAAAGAAATATGTATGTGTCTATTCTGGGTCACTGCTGTTTTCCTATCAGCCAGCAGCTCCAAAAGTTTCTTTTTTCATTTGATCTGCTTCCACAGTAAATTCTGTCTTTACTCACGTATGTAATTTTACTTCTGTATATGAGAAATTTCTACCGTGCAATTATTTTTACATGGTCTGAGCTGGCTTTGGCCTTAACATGTAATTTCTTTGGTGCAGTGCCTTGATTCATTGAGCCTCTTGCAAAAAAAGCACCCAGGTTGGATGCCAAATCAAGGCTTAATATGATAATAGTATCTGAGGGGTACTTGGGAAAAAGAAGAAGTAGCTGTCCTTACTCCTTGATTTCTATTCAAATCTATATGCTGTCATCTTAGGAAGTGCTAAGATTGTTTAGTTATAAGTTTTGCTTTTCTATAGCATCGGTAACCAATCACAAAATGTAATTTTAAAGCAGGTCAGTAAAGCTTTGATCTCAGATTTTCAGATATAGCTATCTTTGGCCTGACATGCAGCAACTTAAAGAGGATATGATTTGCAGATGGTGTGAATCTTTGCTGTAGCATCTTTGGTGTAACTGACTGATCTACTTCTTTCTCTGCTTAGTTTCAGGCGTTAGGGACAAATATTACAAAATCGTTCCTGTATCCCACACTTGTGGAGTGGAAGAAGTGATCATATAAAAAGAACTCTCATCTTTATGTTCATAATTTCCATGATCACAAGCCATTTGGGTCATTGTAAATAACCATTCAGCAACACTATAAGTTCTCCGTGTAGCAAATCTGCTCCCTTAGCTGAAAGCACCCAGTCTGAAGGAAGATGCCTGATCAAACTGTCATCTGCATCGTTCAGCCTTCACACCTGTTTGGAGGCAAGACAGTTTTCCCATTCATAGACTTTCCCCCCCTCATTACACTGGCCAAAGCAATTCTTAATAGTAGTACTGAGCTGCAACAGCAGGTAATTCATACTTGTAAATAAAGGACCAGCTTCTACTGATGCAGATGCATGCAAAACAACACAGTTCTTACACTAAAATCTTTTCATTCCTGATACAGGCTCAAAGACTGAGTCTTACTTCCTGCTATCATGTGCATTTACTCAGCCCTTTATCGCCACAGAGCAAAAGTGGTTTTCACCTGTCACAGAACTACTGGAACTCATCTTCATGTGCCATTGGCATAAGGATTTCTTTGAAAATTTCATGGGATGGCTATTTGCATGCAGTACATTGTGGACATGCTCCAAATGCTGCTGCACCAGAGGCATGCAAATGTAGAAGTCTTATAAAATAGAGTTTGTCACAGCTAGTCCTTGAGCGGCGGCATGTTGGAAAGAGAAAAATGTATTAATTCAGACAATAACCTTCCTTTCCTCGGGAGAAGGGTGCCCTCTGTTGGTAGTGTCAGTGACTTTCACACGAAGGTTAGCTGAAGAAACAAACGAGGACAAGGACTTAAGGGCCAGCGAGAGCAACCGAGTCACGTGCAAATAAAATTTGTAAGACTCGTTACTCAGGAGATGCAGCTGAACATATTAAGGTGTTGGAATAATGTCTGGTTAGTAATGAAATGGCAACAATGAGCAAAGAAATGAAGTGTCTTTGAGACACTGGAACTTAACATAGCTGTGTTGTAGGACCCATATGAATGCAGAGATTAATGGACAGGAAGGCAGACAACTGAAGGGCATGCTGTATGTTTTCAGCATCTCGCTTTCTGCTGCCACAGATCCCACAGGCTGAGGAACAACCAGCAGTGTGATTCATCATTTTACTGCATTATATATCCTATGCTTTTATTTTCTTTAATTGACGTGATTCATAAAGCTTGATGCATTCTGGATAGTTAATTTTCTACTCAGGAAATATGTTTCCTGTAATCTCAAGGTACATGCAAATAATAAACAATAATTAAAACAGAAGGAACTGACACATCAGTTCAAAATATGACTTCCCAGACAGCAGGAAAGACAAATGTTGGTGTTTTCTATCACTTATCTAGCTGACATAAAAATGTTTTTGAGTCTTACATTGTTTATTCCCTGAACATGTGAGCACAAATTCATTATAGAAGAGTATTGGTGCTTCTGCTAATAGTGAGTCAATAGGAGCTAGGACTCTGCAACAGAAAAGGAGAGAGGCTGTTCTCATGGGCTGAAAACAGGGTTCTGAGACAGGAATCCTGCCCTGTCTCCTGTGGAATATGCTTCACTTTGGGATATCAGCATCTTATCACATGGCTTAAATTTGCCATACAGGGAGCTACATCCTGTGTCAGACAGGGACACTCAAGGTGGAGGTGTTGTTTAATAACATGGCTAATGATTTCAGTGAGGAATTAGAGAACGTGATGATTAAATTTGCAGATTATTGCTAGGATCGAAAAGCTGTAAGCATTTTGGAAGACAAAAATTGGTATTCAAAGAGATGTTTATTATTTCTCTGATATTTACACATTAGATATGTAATGATATGTGATATTTACATATTAGAGAAATAAGCTGAAAAAATGTGAAGGTATTTTGTCAGAAACAAGTGCAGGTAGGAATGTTCAGCTACAGCAGCAGCAAAGTTGGATAAGTGACTAGAGAGAATTCTATAGAAAGGAGCCTGGAGAACTTCAGTGGATCATAAATCAGGCTTCTGTCAACAGTGCTGTGCTACCATGCAAGTAACAAACACCATCTGGGTTATCTAAACTGAAGTACTGAAGGTAAATATTCCATACTTCCCTCATCTCTCCTGGGGCAATTTGACCCATTTGGCACTTGCAGTTCAACACAGAGACCAGCTAGTCCTGAAGGCTGCCAGCAAAATCACAGGTCTGAAAACCCACAGCGTTAGGGAGAGGCTGAAGAAACTGGGATAGGCTGGGGATGTCAGGGCTGATGGAGGAGGAAAGGGAGAATGTGTTGTAAAAAGAACAGTCTTTCTTACATCTGTGTTTTGATGGCATTGTTCCATTATCACTGGACTTCCACAGGACTATCTCTGGGCAGGAGCACTTAGGTTTTTTTTGCTCACCTGCAACATGGAAATATTTGTCATTTTTCTTGGCTAAATAAATAGGAGGATGTCAAACAGCTCCCATTTATCTAGGCCAGTTTGAAAGAAATAATTCAAGCATTGATGTTTATTGTTACCTGGATGACTTTAAAGTTGAAATCCTGTGAAAATGACTGACTGAATGGTGGAAATATCAAAGTTGGATTTAGAGATTGTGTTTAGCTGTCTTTAATACAAGAGCTTTCCCGTTCGTACTCTCAAGTATCTATCTGAGCAGGAACAGGAGAATTATTAATGCTGTTCATAGCTTGATAACATTTCACATTTCACTGTTTATTTTATGATATTGCATAGATCATGCTGGAATCCAACTAGGGATTTTTCTTTCCCTTTTCCAGAAAAGGATGGAAGTGGGAGTCCTGTACAGAAATAGCAGGCAAGCAGCATGTGCTTGGACACTAGCATTTAATTCTCACCTTTAGCAAACAGAATGTATTTTCCTTGGCTTATATCTCAAAACCAAGTAAAGACTGCATTAAAAAACAGGAACACTGCTCTCTGGCTGTCTTCAGATTTAACCAAGTAATGGAAAGAAAATCCTGAAAAATGTGTCAAGCCATCATAAAGAGAAGGACAGGAAGTAAAAGGACGAAACCAATCTCTGACGTTTACCTGGTATTTCAAGTATCAGCCCAAGCAGTGTAAAAAGGGCTGTAGCCTATGCCTGTCTGTCTCTGTTGATGATCCTCATCCTTGTCTATATTCAGTCATGTTGCAGGTATGTTTACAGTAATTAATTGCTTCCTTTTTATCTGATGAACACTGGATTTTTGTATAGGGTACGTAGTGACACAGGAAGAGACAGTGTCTTCATTGATAAATGAATTGTTTAATTTCAAGGTTAGTTATAAGGGGCATAGCTAACACTTCTAGTTGGGATGTTTTATTAAGAGTCTGAGTGAGTGAAAGGTTTAAGATTCAGACAGCTAAGGATAAATAATACCTTGCAGGGCACCTCCAGTAATTACAGCAATTTTCTTAGAATAACATCCTCTTCTGTGAAATGTGTCTGCAATTATTTATCTAATTAATTGGATAATCTGCTTTTATCAGCATAACCATATGAAAATGTATTTCAACATACAGATACAATGCTAATGCCTTGTGCGTGTTTTTATTAATTTTTCAGGCTTTGAAGTATTAAAATCTTAAGAATGCATCTGTGTGTTGAAGATACTAGAATAATTTTCTGCCACTGTCTTAGGACTAGTATTCTTGTCATCGTTACTAAGTTTGTTTTCCTATATGGACTTGATATCTTTCCTACTACATTTACATGATGAATCTTTATTTTCCCAATTCTCCTTCTAGCGCTATTATTATTTTCTTATATTACATTCTGGCTTGGTCTTTTCCTCCTTTTTAGGCTCTACTTGTGCTCATTAACTGACTTAATAATCTTCAAGAACAAAATCTTCACTCTGGATCTCGCCTTCCTGTAGCTGAATTGGGTTTGAAAATTTACATTAGCAACTGCTAGTTCTTCAGTTCTTCCTTGAGAACATGTTCCATGCTATTTTCAGGAACTGAAGTGAGGCTGACTGGCCTATATTTCCCTGAATCTTCCTCTTTTTTTGTCTTTTTTATTGGCGAGTTTTGCCTTTTCAGGTCATTGGGGCCATAGTTGTCCTGCTCTTCTCCCAGTGTTTCTGACACGAGAACTCCTGGGAAATGGGTTGGCAATGAGTGGCTTTTTTTGAGGACCCTTGCTGGGATGATCTGGAATTACCCTAATTTTATACAATGGGGCAGTGGAAGACTGCAAAAGAACCTGGATGTTTATTTTAGATTATAAATACGTTGCACCCCTCTGAATATAAGAGGGACTCGAGAAACTCTCTTCTGCTGTACTTTAATTGAGAATTCGGTGAAGGTTTACATCCCAGTGTAAACCAGCATAGCGAAAAAAGAGGTCAGTGTGTATTTGTGGCTGCTGGGAGGGCATGGGAGGAGGTAGCAGTGGAAAGGGGTACACGAGCTTCAAAGAAATGACAGTAATACGCAGCTGTATGTGAATTAATTTCTATTCTGATGAGTGTGAAGGGAGGATGCTGAATGGAACAGTAATATAGGGAAATGGCTTGTTTGGCCAATTACAGAAATTACATTGGAAGGAATATGCCTAACTGTGGTGACTGATTTCAAGCAGCTGTGTTTCTCCTGTAAAATGCGTTAATATATTCCAAGGATTTTACAGTTTTCTGTATACATGATGTAATTTGCTGTGAATAGCAGTACAAGGGGAAGCCATAGCTACAGAATACCAATCTGAAACGCTTCCACTAAAATCACTGGAATTGCCCAACACCAAGCTACAGAGAAAATGAGACTTCAGCATCAGTGTGTGTTATCCTGCTCCTTTAGATTACTGTGCCCTCTACTGAAGGTTTTGCCTTTCAGAGGGCACAGACAATACCATGAAAGGGAGACTTTAGACAATAAATTAGAAGAAACTAAGAGTGGGGAAGAGGTCTTTAAGCATGTGGTTATCTCTGATTGCCATGTGGATTTGTGAATATGTTTCTTGCAACCTCAGGAATCTGAGTGGAAGTGGCCAGAAGCATACTTAGTCGTACTAGCTTCAGCAGAGCAAGAGTGTTCAACTATTAGAATCAATGATTGCTTGGTTCTTAGTAATAATAAAGCCATAGAAGCAGGAATCTTTTCTCAGCTCAGTAAGTTATTTGTATGGTTGTGAACCTGCAGAACTGTAAGACTTTCTGCTTCATGCAGTTACATACTCTGATCTGTTACACACATGAGTAACTCTAAGGCCTTCTTAAGTGCATATTCCTGTCTGTGGCTCTGTGTCCCACTCTACCGTACAAAGCTGTGCAGGCACAACTATGACAATGCAGTGCTGTTACAAACTTAATAATTTTAGTTGGCTTACTGAAGATGCTTGGGGTTCCACCAAGCTGCCCCACACCAGGCCAGCTGCTGCATGTGGCCAGCAGAAGCCACCCATTCACAGTGAATGGCAAGATAGTACAAGAGAAATAATTAAGGAATGGCTCACTCTTCCCTTTCAGTATTGTTTGTGAGCCTGTGTAGGCTCAAAGGATGCCACAGCCATTGCACTTAGTATTAGTTGTAGAGGTTGTGTTCTAGACAGATACCTGGGCTACCCCAGACAGTGGTGCAGGAGCAGCATGATTCCTGACAAGCACAAGGTTTACCAGGGATGTTCCTTCTAGCATTACTCCTGCTATCATGCTGTATAAATCTGGTATTAATCTAAAGAGGGACTTACAGTGTTGCCAACGATTGAAGAAATGCACACAATGTTCTTTTGAAGCAATTTAAAGTAGGTAACTGCTGCTTTCTAGTACAGCTATGTTTGAATAAGTAAAATGTCCTCCAACAGACTACTGAACCGTCTAACAGCAGAGGAATAGTATTTGCAAAAAGCATGAGAGCTGCTGCTTGTCTCCAAAAGCTGCTCCTCAGGAAAGCCCTGACTTTGTATGCTGGATGTTTATCCACTTTGACACCTTTTCATCCTTCCCTCCTTCCTCCTATCTTTATCTCACAAAACTAATCCTACTGCAAATGAGTTCCTGTAAGGTGTATGCAAACCTGTCCCCAGTAACTCAGGAAGAGAGATCGGAACGGCAGACAAAGAAGCCGTGAGGGTGAATTGAATGGATGTGACATCTCTATTCTCTGCTTCTGCATTATGGCTCTTATTTTCCTTGAGGAATGAGACAAATGGGGCTTGTTTCCAAGCTAGTGAGTATAAAGTCAAAGTAATTGCATCTGCAAATATGTGGTCATGGTTTATGTGGTTGAAATAAATGGCATTGTGTCTCAGAGTTCAGTGATGTAGAAAACACAGTTAGAGACTGAAACATCTTTTTTTTTTTTTTTTTTCTTCCCTTTTTTTTTCCCCCCCTCTTTTTTCTTCCCTCCCTGATTAACCAATGTATCACATCTTTCTCTTATCTGCACCTTACCTTGTGTGACGATAGGCAGCTGTGTGTTCATTGAGGTGGAATCTGCAGCAAAACACCTGAGACATGGAAATTTGCAAGGGATTTCAGTGGGGCTGCTGCAGCATTAAGCATGGTTTGATTTGTTTTTACTTCGTGAAACCCTGAGTACATAGCATAAGGAAAGCATTTAAATTTGTTATGCTTTAGCAAACAAACAGTACTTGTGAAAGATCTGCTGCAAGCCATGTTTTACAAATAGGTTAGGATCCCCAAATCATGGGGCTTTCTTCCATCAGTTTGAGTTAATGATGTAGTAGTAAAGTTTTATCAACTTAGTTTCTCATTCGTATTTTGGCACAGCTCAATTCCAAGAAACTTTACCACAGTTGATCCTGTTATTTTAAACCAGAATAATTCTAATTTTCAAGAATCTTGTTACTATGCTTGCTGTTTGATTTGTGGCTGTGCCCTCTGAATAAAACCAATACTTCTCTCAAACTCTATGTGAACTGACCATCACATTTAATCTTGCTGTTGTACTCATGGGAAGGAACCCTTGGACTCCAGTGCAGTAGGACCAACTTGCTGCCTGCCTGCTGCAGCAGTTTTCAGACCCACTTGCTTGTCCTGGTGCCTTGGCCTCTTCTGGTTCAGTTTGCTGAGAGCTGTAAAACACAGTGAAGGGCCCAGAGAGGAGCACACAGGGATTGGAGAGGAGACATACAGTTCTCCCATGCAGGTGGGAGACTCAGATACATGTGGAGACAAAAATCTACCATTTGTTCTTGAATCTTGTACAATATTGCCTATGCTCATTTTAGTGAGTATTTCCACCAGAGCCCAGATCGCTCCATGTACGTAACAGGAGATTTTTGAGTATTAGAAACAGCTGAGATGCAGTTCTAGGTTTACCTCCTTTAAAAAAAAAAAAAAAAAAAAAAAAAAAGAAGAAGAAGCAGATTTTGTCATCCGTAGCTCTGAGAAATCCTAATTGCTAGCTAACCAGTAACTCTGCCCTAGGGTTATCAACAGAAGACTTTCTAGAAAGTAACAGGAAAGAGCAACTCAACATGAGCACATGTTCTAATTGTATTCTGGAAAAGGATACATGGGAGTATCCCTCCATATTTTGTATATAGTTGTATGGGAACTGTTGAGTCACAGCTTGAACCACTGATTGAGCACCTTGGGAAAGGACTGGTCAGCCCTGGGAGCACAGGTGAAGGCAATCCAGCTGTGTGGTCAGAGGGGGTGGAGCCTGGCTGCACCTCTCTTAGACCTCATTTAAGGGCTGACCCTCACTGGGGTAGGATCTCTGGTTGGAGATCTCTCCCTTGTGTAGTCTTGTCTGCAAGCCTGGACATTCAGAGGTGGGTGAGTACATTTACTTTTCCTGTGAAGTGCTATCCTACCTGTGCTGGGCCCTTTGTTGTTACATCTGTGTTGCTCTTCCACTGTGTTAATCTTTTCAATTGTAACAATATTTGAGGGTCGTGATGTGTTCTGGATGAAAGATAGATGGAGGCAGCAATAGCTGCAGAAGGAATACATTCCTCCTTTTCCCCAGTCCGTTTGCTAAAGTCAGCTGGAGAGATTACATCTTGGGAATCCTAAACACTCCTGCATGATTTTGCACTTAGTAACGATTAAAAATGTGCTCATTTACTGATTTCTATAGAGTCAATTCCAGTTCAGCTGCAGATGACTTATGCTTCCAGCTGCGTCAAAATGACTGTTTTCACACTTAGCACCGTGATTAATAATTTCAGAAGAAACAAGACAAAAGTATAGCTTTCGCAGCCCTATTTATAAACTTTGTGAGACTGGAAATTTCCTGTAAACAGTCTGCTCCAGTCTTTATTTGTATCGTTTTCTTTTTCCCCTTGGTGTTTCAACAGAGCATTATAAAAAGACTTGTAAGTAGGTGTTGTGTTTAACTAGCCTGTGCCCCAGTTTGTTCTGCTCATGTGATGTACTTCGAAGCGGACATGCCTCTCATGCAAAAGTGAACTCATCCTACTATGGTTAATGAAGGTACTCCAGAATTATACCAGTTTTCTTTCTGTAGGCTTGTTGTTAATAAATTTCCTTAGTGGATAGTGAATCTTTTTATTACCAATTACCAGTCTGTAAAAATCGCTCCTACTTCACCATAGTAATAGTCATCATTACTCTGTAAAGACCTTTTGTTTGCTCCTGTCATGTGCTCTTTGTCATCACACCCATTAATCTGAATGAACTGCATGTTGTTTGCCTCCATCACTTCTGTGAGCTGGTGATGAGCGCTGTCAGTCCCACAGATCTCAAGATGAATGGGTTTCCTTGGAAAAACAATGCCAGGGCAGGGAACAATAATGACGATGGAAAAAAAAAAAAAAAAAAAAGGCTGAGGAGAAAAGAGGTAAGATTTAAAAACTGAGTTGAAGCTGAATCTCTGGGATTTAAGAGTAAAATATAAACTATATAACCTACTAGTACAGTTCACTATGAAGCCTCTGAGGCCAGTTGGAATTTGGCTGTCTTCCATGGCAGTAAGATCCCATATGACCAGCAGAGCCCCCCCCACCACTGTTGAAGCTCAACACAATCAGAGCCCACAGACTGCTTGGCTGATCAGACACACTTGATAGCTACAGCCTAAGGGTCTGACTCACATACATGTGAGCAGAACCAACATGAGGCATTTTCTGGTGAACCCTCTGCATTTTCCCAGAGTCGTAACAAGGCTATTTCATTGAAACCTGCAGCTATGAGAGGATGTAAATATCAGCCATGGTGGGAAGAATGCTTTATATATGTACATAGTTATGTTCAGTGTGCATTTGGAGAGAAGTTACAAATGGAGAAATAGGGATGTTAGACTGCATAGATTATTTCATCGAGTCTTTTAGAGGAATGACTTCATTTTTATTGTTGCACTGACAGTTCGGAGTGTTTAATGCTGATGTGGAGTGGCTCTGAAGAGGTGCTGGTGCCTACAAGCTCTCCTAGGGCTCGTTGCACTGAGGTCTCCCTATACACACTGAAGCATCTTCTAGTTGCTACAGGAGGGCCATCCCAATGTGCTTCTTACAGTGTGAAGTACAATGCAGGAGGGTGGAAAAGCAGTACAGAAATCCTCCATTGAGGTTCCTGTAAATATGCAGAGAGGGGAAGAGCTTCTTTCAGCTTTATTTTTAAGCACTGAATCATGTGAAAAACTTGCTTAAGCCAGAAATCTTAGGGCTCAGATAAGCTTTTCCAATATGTTTCTTATCTCCCAGGGCTACTGATAATGGCTGGCCTTTTCACCTGCCGATCTCCTCAAGAACACATTAGAAAGTCAAGTGCTAAATGAAAGCGGGCAGCACGTATTCAGGAATGCAAGTGGTAGCTTATGTCCCAGCTTCCAATGAGCATTTACATTGGATGTGACAAAAAGCATGAAAACTGGCATATTGGCATGAACAAAAAAAGGGTTTTTTTTTCTGTGAATATGATGTAATAAAAGAAAGCATCAGTGTCTACACATTAAAACTAATCTGCTACCTTCAGGTAGTTGTACTGCAGTAATGTGAGGTACTGTGAAGTACTGCTCTTGCTTCCAACGTGTTAAAAACAGAATTAGGACTATACAACAAACCTGCTTTCAGCTGCTTCTGAAATGTCACAGCAGAATACAAGAAAACAAAAACTTGAGGTCAGACAAGTTCTTAAGTTTTTTGTCTTACTAAAAGTTTGTGTAAGTTTAAGTGGGAAACATTGCTGTTAACCTATTTCTGTCTTCAAGTCTTGTTCTCTGCATTGGGAAGGCTCTGACTTTGCTGTATATCTGACAGAGCAGAGGGGTGAGAGCTCTGCAAAGTGGTTTTGCAAAAAGTCAGTAAGGAAATAGTGAGGAACTGAAACAGAGGCAGACCTGGTGGTGCCCTTCCCTCCTTTACTGCTCTATTTGCATGGCCTCCTCCCTGCTTCCTCCAGGCTTATTTTCATCTCTTATGTAGTTGCTCATGTTACAAGGCTTAGTGCTAGATATCACATGTAACCCTGATATAATTACTATCTACCTCCAGTTGCTGTTAGCCCACAGGGACCTAAATAACAGCCATATTGAGGAGGAAGAGGGAAAAATATATATATTTTCTATTGGCAAGTACAGTTTCAAGATGATACAATGCAAAGTGTGTTGATGTGACAGCAGTCTGTGTTTAAAAGCAGAGGGTGCTGAAGCCAGAACTGAACCAGTTCTTGAAGGCTTATGTTCTGCAGATGGCTATCCTGAAAAAATCTCATCTTACCTTGTAATGCTGGATGATGTTCCAGACAGAGAATGAATAAAGCTGGCACAACATGAGCTACACCTTGTTTTATCTACATTCTGAAGTTAAGGGTAAAAGCACTGGTGTGAGCACACTGCCAGATGCAGATGCCTCCTTCCCCCAGGGACTGCCTAAGCCATAGGTGCTGTGCAGGCAGGGCGTGTTGAATTCCACCTTGCTTAGATGTCTGCAGCAGATGAAGTGATTTCTGCCTCAGGAAGACAGGCTGTAGTCATGGCACCTGAACAGTTCAGAACGAAAACATGTTGGAAAGATTTTTCTCCTCTCCTTCTCCATTCACTTATGTTGTTGTTCATGTGGGCTTGGTGTGTGCCCACTGTTTCCTGGCAGTAGAAGTGCTTTCATTCCTGAAATCTTCTGCCATCTTTTTGCATCTCTGTCTTTTCTTTTTTTCCCCCTTGAAAACCATCTTGAATGGTATGTTCACAATTTTGATAACTTCAGTATTCTGTAGCTGATATCATTTCTTCTCATTAACAATAATGAAAACACAAGCAAAAATATTGCAAGCAGTTTAGTGTAGTCTGGCGACCTGCACTGTGGTACTTGCATTGTCTTTTGTGTTTTTCTCCCCTGAGCTCATTTACACTTTCAGCTGGTTTCTTGCTGTCAGCTTCCTTATTCATCTCCTCTAGTTCTCCTGGTTGCTTCTGCCAGCATTCTTGCCTGCCACCTATCGTAAGATTGGAGATGTCATCACTTCTCCCTAAGCCATATTTGTACTGAGCACACACATTTAAATATGGATGAGCCTGGATAGATTCCACTTTGTCTTTTGCCTGGCACTGCTATAAGCCTGTCATAAACACTTCCTAAAGGATTGCTACATTGAAATATTTAAGAAGCTGTTTAATCTAGTCACATTGATTAAAAATATTTAGTTGTATAACGTGTCTCGCTTGCTTGCTTATTTTTATTGTATTTACTGTGATAGATGTGAATTTGCTGAGAGAAAAAAGATCAACAAATAATGATAGTAATCTCAACAACTTGCATGCTTTTGTCAGGAAGGACTCGTCTTCTGCTACTTTCTGCAAAGGAGGAGTTGGAAGAAAAGAAATAGAAATATAAAATATTTATAAAATGCAAAAGAAACGTAGTGGGAGATGTGTTCAATAATTGCTTAGGCAGGAGAATAAAGCTGTAACTGGGAAGCCTTTTGAATCACTTGATGATGGAACTCCAAGCCTGAGCTGTATTATCTGTAGCAGATACACCACTTCTGCCCTTGGGGAAAACTCTGTTCTGAATGTGGTAAGCCCCTGTTGGATGTGCCGTTGGCTCAAAGCCAGTGAGGACAATCATGTTCTGGTGTTCAGCCTTCTATTTCTCCAGATAGTTTCCCATATCTAATTAATATTTTGTCACCCACCACTATGTAAGTCCCCAAAGCTGTCTTCTGTATAAAGTGTTTTAATCTATTTTGCTCTTTGTGCCATGCATTGTATAAGTGCATCTAGGCAGTAGGCATTAGAAGCAGTCACCTCTGGTGCTAAAATGTGTGGCAATCATGTCCCGTTCCTTGCTGTGCTGCTTTGAATCTCAAACCTCATGGAAAGACTCAAAACTCAGAAGAATGAAATTAAAAGTTAGTCCACGGAGACAGTGTCTCCTCATCAACAAGTAGCAAGAGTCTGTGTCGCCTCCTTCTGTGAGTCAGATGAACTGTGTATGTTTTGTTGGTGCTGAAGAAATAAATAATAGAAAACAATAGTAAGTTGAAAGTCCTGCCATAATGCATGTTTTAAAAAGCCATAGCTCTACTTTGGTGGAAGCCTTCGTGAATTTGGAGATCAGCATTTAGAGCTCTCTGGGCCTGGATCCAGGAATATCTGAAGGAAGAAATTGTTCAGGAAAGTTTTAATATTGTTTTTCTTTCTTTTTTCTTTTTTCCCCTCCCCGGAGCTTTATCTCTTGCTGCCAATCGGTGCCTCTTTTTTTGCTATAACTTGGAGGGATTATGAATCATTATCTTGAATTTTAGGAAGAATGAAAAAGCCAGCATTGATAAAGGCTATTGAAATTCGCCTCTACGATTTTCTTCCCATTTTGGGTAAGATCTGCAGCTACCCAATTATTCAGAATGATTCTGAAAACCTCTCAAAATGTCTTCCAAATGGCTTATGAGATTAAGCTGGTTGCAGCTTCTGTAAAGCGTTGGCTGGCCTTGCTTTTACCCAATTAATTTCCGATTCTTTACAGCAGTTACAGTTTTTACATGAATATTCCTCACCTACTTCACAGGTTTAAACTCTAATGAGCTTGTTACCCTGGTATTTATCTCAGCATTTTCATGTAACTGACATTTTTTGGAGCCAGATCTCCTGTTTCAGTTGAAAAGGGAAGGAGAAGAATGAACAGAAACAACTTAAGAGCATAGTTGGGAATCCTCAGTATGCTGCAAGGTGTCTCAGAAGGATCTGTGTGCCAGCAGCCTCTGTCGCTGCATGGCTAATGGTGCACAGACAGCCTCTGCTGACCTCTTATAAAAAGATGGATGATCTTATTCTTTCTCTTATCTACTTTGCGCCATTTCTTGTAGCACTTTACATGTGGAGATGTAGAAACTCCACTGACAGTGAATTGTCCCATTGCCATCACGTATGTGGTTTTCCACAAAACGTTTGTGACTTAGCTGAAACCTGGGTTTGGATATTCCACAGCAAGCTCAGAGCTCCTTTCTTTTCCCCTCATTGGGAGTGCAACAGCACAGGAGGATAAGACGGACAAGCATTTATACTGATGCTGCCTTCAGGGACTGCTTTGCTTAGGAGGGCACAATGCAGGTGAGTGCTGATGCCCTCCTCTTAATTTGGACTGAAGGACATCATGTATTTTAGTTTTCCTGGGGGTGGGGAAAAATCCTTTAGAACCAAAATCTTTGAATTTACTGCTTCACAATCAGTATAAGCTTATCTGTAGCCTTGGGCTTCAGAAGCAAATGGACTGCGCCACTAACTCTCTACTGACTCTGCTGTATTCGCTAAGTACTTTCCAAGAAAGCATCAGCAGCATTTTGCTGTCTGAGTAATGCTGTTACGATGTGTTTGTGAACTGGGAACCTTCGCTCCCAGTGCTCAAAGATGAGGATGCTGTCACATATGAACACAGAGATAGGAACCTTTCACCCTGCAGATTCATCTACCAACATCCCTCCTTGTCTCTCCAGCCCCATCTTAGCCTGATGCGGTCTTCTCTGTAAGCAATGAACAGAATTGGAAATTGGTGGAAATGACTGGGTTGTCATGGTAGAAATATTTTTCCAGTGAAAAAGGAAAGGCTGTCTTAGCTGAGGTATAAGAAATGAAGCCCTTCCTTGCCTGAATAGCTTTTTGTGGGGGGAAAACCACTGTGTCTATAAGTTCTAGTCAGAGCTTTGGTCTAAAGGGGGTTATAATGCCAAATCTCCTATGAAATGTGGCCATGGGGCAGCTGCTTCTGACTGATGGACAGAAGCTGAAAACCATCAATGATTCTTTTTTGTTTGCTCTTTAAGGTTTGGATAATGGCTTCATAAAGTTCTTTGGGCCTTAGCTCCATCTGAAGCTGCTCCATTTTTAGGAATCAATCTAGTGATCTATATTATCTAGTATCTAGTGATCTATATTATTATTTTATTGCAAAAGCTATCTGTTTGACACAAGAGTTATAATGTGGGTCCTACCTTGTGCACAGATAGTGGTGGGTAGGTTAAGCATTGGTGACACAGTATTTAGCTTTCAAATGGCTTGGGTGTCTGTGAGGCTGAAGAGGGATTTAAACTTTCAATGAATATCGAGAGTGGCAGAACCATTTTTGCTGACTGGATAATAGCATAAAGGTGACCTGAGCAGGATAAGGATGTCAGGCAGTTGTCTGAATGAACATGGCATTAAACCCTTTTGGTTCTTATACTGAAAAATGTAATTGATCTCTTGGTTCTACATGTTAGAAGCTGTATATATATATGCATATATGAGTATAAAGAAACTTTCTTTTAAAGCCATTCATTGCTTGGAGGAGAAGGGCATCTGTTAATGCTTGTGAAGCCAAATTTTATTCTGTGTACCACGTGATTTCAGTCCCACTGAAATCAATTGGAGAACATGTGTCATAAGTGACTGTTCATTTTGACCAAAGGTGGCAAATTTCTGGCATATGGAAACCATGGGGGGGCAGAAAGTTTGTCTTACTGCTTGTTTTTATAGAACTTGAAGAAAAACCAGGACAGACTGCTACAAAGGTGTTGCAGAAATTGAGGTGAGCAGGAGTTCTCCTCTATAGGTGGGCTGCACCCTGCAAGACTGATCTGACAGTGAATGCAGAAATAAATTAACTAGCTGCATTTTCTGTGAGAGACCAATATTCTCTGTGTTAGCACTAAGTGCCAGGAACCAAAGGAAAAAGAGACAGATGAAAGGATGGAAAATAAAGGCCCCTAAAATAAAAGACAAAAGGAAAAAAGGCATTTTTTGCCTCTAAACAGATTTCAAATGGGTGATTGGCACAAAGGATCCTGGTATTGCCTCCCACCTTCTGTTAAGGCTGTCTTATGGCTTCAACTGAGGAAATCTTAATTTTCTAGACTTGTATAAAAGAAAAAAGCATCTTGAATTTCCTGGCCTGATGCCCTAATTGAAACATCAATTCATTTGCCATCTCAGAACGGGCCTGGCTAACAAGAGCCTCTGTTTGAATCCCAGAGAGCTTTCAGGATATGCAGTGGCTGTTGCTTGGCAAACAAAGGAGCTGCCTGCTGAAACCTGTTGTTGGTGTGCATCTGAGGGCTGCCTGAAAATCATAGCTGTTCTGCTTCCATGTAGGAAGAGACAAGCAGGGCGATGTGCAAGAATGTTCTACTGAGCCCAGGTTTGTGTAGGGTGAATAATTCTGGGTGGTAAAAGCAAAAGCTTGACTTAACAAAGGGAAATGGTCTGCTCTTCAGGTAACCACTAAAGCCACAGTGATCAAACTAACTCATTTCTGATTTAAGTTTCTTAATAATGGCTGCTGTGATTACTGTACATCTGAGTGAACTTCAAACAAAAAGACATAGCTGTAATTTACGTTATTATCTTTATAACAGTCATTTTTATAAGTACACGCAAATAAACTAGAGAATGCATGTGCCCCACTAGGAAGAGAAGCAAGGGAGAAAATAAGAGGTAAAAAGACAGGCATGTAGTCATGGTGCTGGGGACATGAAGGAAATAAACTGATAGCAGTGTCTGTGTGGCCCTCACCTGACTGGTGGTGGTGAGAAGAAATTGCAGATACGGTAGATGGTGAGCACTGACCAGTGCTGATGTGGGATAAACACCTGAAGCCCCAAGAAATGGCAGGCAATCCCAGCCTTTGTGTCTTTTGTTAGTAGGACAGGACAGGGGAGCACCATGTCCCAGTGGGCGCCACCATGAGGTTGCCAGTTAGGGCTGTGTGAGGGATGCAGTGTGGAAATGGTGAATGTGGAAGCATTTAAATGGGATGTTTTAGACTGAGAATGAACTGCTTTGCTCAGCTGGGCTCCTGTACCCTGGCTGATGTAACCAGCACATGGGCCATATTTTGTACACACAAAAAGGAGTACAGAGATGCAGTGCTACCGCTTTATTAAAAATACAGGTAGCTAAATGTAACAAACAGCAAGTTACATACAAGCAAGAACAGCTTTCTAATAGCAAATTCATTTTCGAAGTGCTGTCCTTCCAAGAATTGTGAGGTACTTCAAATTAATCCAAAAGTAACTTTATTCATTTTTGTTTGTGGTGCTACTCATGCAGGTTTCTGTGCTTCCCATGTTGGAGCCATTTTTGGTTACTCACTGATGATTCTCTCAGATGTGGTTGATCAGACCGTAACAGAGAACAGTTCTGTAAGTGCTTTCCTGTATATGTGGCTTGAAAGCTTCAGGCTGCCCTTGGCAGCCTGCAGCCATGCTGAGAGACAGTGGATTCATGGAAGCTAATGGTTCTGAATGGGGAAAATGGGTTCTCCTCTTTACTTGGGGAAGTGGTAGGTAGGAGAGTAAGGAGGGATAAAGTCCCAGTTTTCTGGGCTCGTAGTCATTTCTTTATAGTCATTTCTTTATAGTTTGTCAGCTTTTCTGGCATGTAATTTTTAATATTCATAGGAAATTGATCACAGTGGTTCTTTACGTGATTTATAACAGCGCAGACTTCATCCACAGCCAGTTTTAAACTCTACAAATGCATGTCCTGAGCACTTCTTCCATATCGCTTTTCATAGGATAGAGTTTTTAGAAGTAACAGGTGCAGCAATCTGTGCTGTTTCTGCATTACTGCTCCTTAATGTGTCACACAGCAGTTTCATCTTCTTATCTCCTCTCCTCTTTTGCGTACAGCATCACTTTAAATATAAGCTTTACAGCCTCCTGTTTTCTATAGGTCTGGGGAAAACATGGGCAGTAAGAGCCACATTCCTCTGTAGGAGGACATGCAACAAACTGCAGTGAGTTTTCAGATAGAGGCCAGAAAGAGGTTTAAAATCTAAGTGTATGGGTGAGAAGAATGGGTACTTTATTATTCCATTAGGTAGTTGGTGTGATACTCATACTGGTTTATCATCTCACTCCTTTATCACTTTTATTAATAATCCCATTTATTTTCTATTATATTGTTCCTGGAACTTACATCCCTGGAGCCATAAATTGTGTTGAAATATCTTGAGATTGTGTACTTGTTTATGCAACTTGACTACAGCCAAATTGGGTAACAGTGGCTGAATGTGACGCTCAGGATTTAATTTCTCTGAATACTTTATAAAAAATATAAAACAATAGATAGTAATTAAGTGGTGCCAGCAACTGATGAGCACTTTGTGAAGCTGCATATGTAGTCTGCCCTACTGCTGCTGTTTGCAAACAAAAGGCTGTGACAGTCACGCAGCATTCACTGACTTGTGAAGGAAAGTAGAACTTACTATACAGAGAGATCACCTCCACGGCCATTTCACTGCTGACATCTTGACACAAACCCCTTCAGGGTCTAACAGATTATTTTATCAGTGGAGTAATAACCTCATTAAGTGCTGAGGAAATCATAAAGCATTAATGATATAATGTATTTGGGTTTTTGTCATTATCGTGTTGCAAAAACATTAATATTATGTTATGCCTGTTCAAATGAATTCTGATGAGCAATCCGAGACACTAAATGGCACATAGTTTGTGATAGACTTTTTAATCAAGTGATGAAAACACAGGGACTATTCTATTCCTATGGACCTCCTATGCGGTGCAGGCCCAGTCACCCGAGGCAACAGCAGCACTGGTTCTGCCTGACCTTGCCAGTCTGTGTGCACACACTGAGTATTTCTGTCTGTCCAAAATAGTATAAAGAACTTCGGTTATATTCCTTTATATGAAACTGTTATACTCATTCACAGCTGAATGCTATTGTCTAGCCAAACAAGTGTCGCTAATCTGCACCATAGGAAGAGTGGCACATCTGGGTTTTCATATATAAGGTCTTCTTCCTTTTCCATAGTTGTTTTAGTCCCCACTGAAGCACCGTGACAAGCGATCTGAGCCTAATTCCTGGTATCTGAGCTGTAAGTGTGAGGGGCAGGTGTGTGCTTGCTTCCACTCAGGTATTGTTACCACTGGAACTGCTGCTTATGGCTTTAGTTAACACCTGATGCCAGCTGGCACCATGGAAATGTGATCACTATCAGGTTTTTTGACTCTACAAGAAAATGGCATTTTATCAGCAGTGGCTCTTTTCATGGTGTTCCTGAGTGATTTACCTCTTAAAATGGACTGGAATATGTTGCTAATGCAGTGGAAGGTACTTTTTGGAGATTAGCCATGTCATGTCATTTTACATGACGTGTAGAAGTATAAAGCGCCCCAAAAGCCTTTCCAGCTTTCCTTCCCAGTATAACATCAGGAAATGTCAGACCTCTGTTTATTGACGTACTGAACTTTGTCTGGATACCTGACCCCCAACCAAGTTTTGCCTTTCAAAGCATACAAACGCGTAAGATACTCAGAAGCTTCAAGCTAGCCATCTAGGTACCCACAAGCCAGTCATATCATCAAGGATGCAATATGCTCTTCTTTCTTTGGTTTTGTTAATATTATTATTATTTAAATAGAGTGGTTTGATGTGTAATGAGGAAATGAGGACAGGAGCAGACCCTTCTAAGTGATCTCCAGTGACAGGACAAGAGACACAAATTGAAATGCAGGAAATCCCATATGAACATGAGAGCTTTTTTATTAGGAGCTGAGTGAATGTTGGAACAGGTTACCCAGGGAGGGCACAGTGGTCTCATCCTTTGAGGCATTCCAAACCTGACTGCACAGATCCCAGGGCAACCTGCTCTGGCTGACTGCTCCAGCCAGGGGTTGGAGTGGGTGATCTCCAGACATCACTTCCCACCTCACCTGTTCTGTGATTCCTAGGAGGACAAAAATGTGGTGCAGATGATGAGATGTTGTGGAAGGAAGGAAATGTTAAATATAGCCACAGACAGAAGATAGATTATCCAAAAGGTACAGCAAAAGAGTTTCCACAATTCGTATGATGTAATGTCACTCTTAGAACGTAGAGCTCACTGTCACCTTTGAGAGAGGAAGGCCAGGATGTGAGCTAATATCCAGCCCAGTGCTTAATTAACCAAGGAAAAATATCTGTAGGTGCATTTAAATGTCACATATTGTATGGAAATACAGTTCCTAATTTAATGCAGTAAGGTGTGTGGATATGCCCATCCCATATAGATTGCATCGAGGCCATTAAGTAGAAAGGGTGATAAAACAGGGAAAGAATTGCTAATCTAAAGCAGTTTTCTGCAACTTTATCAGAGGTGATAGAGATCATCTGTATTTCTGGACAACTGTGCTTCCGGTTTCATAAATAATAGTTTTGAAGGGGTTAACCTGTCATTCAGACTTTTGATTACAAGTCAGTGCTCCTCTACTGTTCAGACAGATAAATAATTCTCCCGTGTTGTTTTTTATCCTGAAGCCATGGGATTGGTAGTACAGTAGTTGCAGAGTGGTTGCAGCAAGGCATGCCTGCCCACCACAGCTGGACAGAGTGCCCAGGCCAGCACAGGACCTGCAGCTGAACAACCCATCTCCTTTTCACTGCCTTGAACTGAACTCCAGTAAATTCTGTGCTACCATTCTCTGGCAGGTTATTACAAAGTCAGACCTGCTTCAGTGGCATGGATTTACACTGAATTTCTGGGATGTCAATGTTGCTGTTTGAAAAGAAACGATTTTTAAGTAATATCCAAAACGTTATGTTCTTTTCTTTTTCCTGCTGACTAAATAATCTATCCTACTTTAGTTATGTCTTTATTTTCCTACATTTGAGCTATCAAATTTGCATAGCAGACGCAATGCTTTTCACACAGTACATCAAACATGTTGTCCATAGCAACATCAGTAATTCTGCTTCTTGCTGCAAGCCTTCTGCATTTACCTGACTTCATCCTTCACTGTGACTTTTGGGATCTTTCATGACAATGAAGCAATCATCTTTCTTGATTTGCTAAATCTCTCTGTAAGAGTACATTCTATTTGTGAACAGCACTGGGTAGTCCTGGAAACGGTACATCCTTTCTTTATCTGAAAAAGACTATGGACAGTGATGATGGTTACTCTTTTCAATCTCATGCACAGTGATCCAGAGTCTTCAAAAATGAAGTTAATACATGGTCTTGTTCTTATCTAACATCACATAAATTGACAGCTCTACCGACAAGTAAATCCACTGGTGATATTAATTGTAAGGGTCCAGAGAAAAACGGCAGACAAGGAATTTCCTGAAGTGCTGTTTGTCAGAAGTGTAAGTCCAGGAAAGGGCCATACCACTTGCACTCCTCCAATCATTGGCTGCTGGAAGGACACTGTGCCAAATGGTTCCTTGCCTGGCCTAGTGCAGAGGTGATGTCCTCAAATCAGCTGTCTGCCAAGGTGAGCTTCTCGTTTCAAGTTATCTAATCTCATTTGAGCCAGCAGTTTAAGTTTTAAATGCTCTTCCTTCCATGCCTGTAACATGTGTTCTCTTTTGTGAAAAGGTGGGGGGTATGTAGATGGCTGAATACTTACAAGTAGGAGAGCACGTATCGTTCTATCTTTTGCAACATGTAATTGACTATAACTAAATCCAAACCCAAATAAGCTATTCTCTGTGTGGAAAAAAATCATTGGATTTAAATGACTTCCTATTTTAACAAGCAATGCAACACCTGTCCATCAAACGTTGTCCCAGGGAAGTATGCTAACCTCCACTAGACCCTTATGGTTTTGTTGGGAGCTTGGTCAGGGCAAATGACAGGCTTGTTGCTCATGGCACAGAAGTGGAGCACCATAAGCAGGCTTTCTGGCTCCTGAATTGATCTCTAAACATCCACCTCTCTAATCTTCACCAATACTGACCTGCCTAATACAGTGCCCTGCTGTGCATACTCTTTTTGTGCTTCATGCAAGCTAGAGCCAGAGATACTGCATCACTGTGCAGTAATGTTTCCATTAATGTAAGGGGGATTTCCTGGTGCTCTGTATCCCTTTATCTTGTGCTTATATGCACAGCAGCCTCTATCTGTGTGGTGCAGAAGGAAACATCTAGTGTTCATTTTATTTCTCATGCAATATGAAAGGTACCTCTAACAGATTAACTAGTGAAGTGATGAGAATCCTCCAGGCTTTCAAGTCTAAGCTGTGCACATGTGATTAGTTTAAATGACCAATATAGTGAGCAATATAGGGAAGTGGTATTGATGGGTTTGGTATTTTTTCAGCCCCTCTCTTTTATTCTGAAATTTGATATTTCCCAACAAGTACTATTTGGAGCAAGCTCAAAGCTGCTGTTGTGTTTCCCTACAGGAGCCCTACAGTAATGCGTAGAGAGGAAATTATCTGGCATTTCTGAGCTGTTCATTCAGTTGCCTGTACGCTATTTTACAATGCAGGTGCTTGAGAAGATGGTGGCAGGAGGATAATGCAAGCTTAGCTGGAACCTTTTGTGTCCAGGATCCTAGGGCACTTCTCAAGACATACGCTTCTGACTCATAGACTTAGACAGTTACAGATGTGTAAGAGAGCAGATGCAAGTTGTCTGTGCACCCAGCTGGACTTTTTCTGTAGCAGCTATTTAACCCCTCAGGCAGCCTCCAGCAGTTTGCATTTGTTGCCTCAGTCTCATCTTCTTAACTGGAGAAGGAACAAAAACCAGCATAAACTCATGATGTTCTCATTCCCAGTTCCATGTTAATTTGCATGTTGGTTTATATCAAAATGAGCTCTCAGCCAACATAACTGAGACAGATCTGCCATTTATGCATCCAAACGTCTCTCAGATTGGATATAAGGGTGGACTGTAGGATACTTTACGTCAGATCAGACACTGTGTTTTACTTGGACCTTTTCTTCACTGAAATGTGAACAGAATGTAGTGTGCTCCGGAGATAAATCAATAGTGTGTAGTGAATGAGCGCCCAGGTCTTTCATGTTGCAGAAAGTGAGGAGCATGTAGCCAGAGATGAAAGTTCTACAGAAGGAAAAATGATGTTCTTGTGACAGTTTTTTAGCGTGACAAATGAAAAGCGGAGCAATAGATGTTATCTCCTCTTGTGCCAGAGAACTCTTATTTGATTCTGAGCATCCTAATTGTGTCAAACAAAACTTGTCAAAGCTGTTTTCTGAGTTTGTCTTTTTTTGTGGTATGCAGCTAAGATTCCAGGGCTGTAAAATGGGTAACTGTTGAGCAGCCACTGTTGCAGTTGAAGCCATTGGGGTCTTCATCCTGAATATATGAAGCACTATGTAAGTCTGGCAACGCAGCTTATAAACAGTTTGTGCTGGGTATCGTGGTTCAGTTAGGATTTCTTACTCAGTACATGATCTCCAAAGCTGGCAAAAAAAACGTGCCCTTAACATCTCAGGAAGTTTATAGAAATGAATTCATTAGTGTCCAAAGCATTCATGCTATTCTAATAAGCACCACAGAAAAGACTATGAAGAGATGAATAATTCTGTTTTCAAAGCAGAATCTGAATAGAGTGCAATAAATAATGCCTGGTGAGAGCGAATAATGAAGGGAAAATAAACTATTGAAAGCAACACGTTAGTTAAACATTGTTCATTCTGTGCACTGAATGAGGTAAGGATTTTATGGAAAAGAGCATGTGTGACAGTGTCATTTATAGAGATATTGTGGTGCCTGTGCACAGAGAACATGAATTACTGTCTCACAGGCAACCACACTGCTTTATGTGCTTGATTAGCAGCCTTTATAATGTAAACATAGCATAGTTTTATGCGTAATAAATAAGTTTACGTGGTCTCTGCTTCAAGATCAAGGCTCTGAAGCCTTTTCAGTTAAATGGTGTTAGAGTTACTCTATTCTTTCATCTGGGAAAATAATATGTTCTTTGAAATATGTGAACTACTTTGTCTGAAACTAAGAAAGAAGATGAAGGGTCAGCCTTGTGCAGGTATCAAACATGATGAATTTTATGAACTCTATATGTGTAAACAAAATTTTATCATGGAAAGCACTGGGCAGGAACTAAGGCACCCACTGCCGACTCCAACGTTTCCTGTCACACTGCTGTTATTTTGGGATGTGGTGGTGGTTCATGTGCTCCACAACAGTGGTGTCTGGGGATGCCAGGTGAGTCACTTCCTTGGTGGAGTCACCAAGGGTGACTTGTTGTATGGCAGAAGACGGAGAATTTGGAACTTGCTGAAAGTCATGATAAAGTAAGCCAAGCCTAACTGTTTCTTCCTTCTTGTCTTGTACTGTACTTTGGCCAGTAAGACAAATATATGGCCTCAAGGTCATTGAGTAGCTCCTTCCTCTGTCTATAACAATAACTACAGAAAGGTATCATTTAAATTAATTCTTACTTTACAGCCTTTTTAGAGGGTTCTCTCCAGTTTTTGTCCAACAGCAAATTTCCATTCTGCTCTTCAGGACTCAAGCTGGCTTCTTTCAAGATAAATTCTCTTAAGTGCTGCTATCTCTGCCATCTGAATCCTCATGCACCTTGGGGGGGGGGGGAGGGGGGGGAGGTCGGGGAACAAAACCACAGCATATTGTACCAGGTTCATGGTTTAATCACAGGAATGCCACCTTGCCCTTTGAGCTCCCTTTCAAGATGAATGAATAGTCAGAGATGTCTAAAGCAAACGAGGGGGCCTTATCTTAAATTGAGAACATTGGCAATTTAAAACTTGTGTAAAGGTTCCAATCTTGCTGGTTTAATTTTTCATAAGGGATTCTGCATATTTTTTTATCCAGAGACTGAAAGGAGAGTTGTTTACCCTACCTGGAGAGGCAAACATTTGCAGCAGGTCTGTATCTAATTCATGTGTGAAAAGAGAAGGTGCCAGGACAGGTCTGTCTTAAGGGATTGTCATGAAATACTATCGTTGCTGCATAGGAGTCAGAAGACTACTTTTGATTTGCAGGCATACTGTACAATGCTTTCAGATTCTTAAAACTTATTTGCAAATAATTCTGAAATGTGGTAAACAGACACAAGAAAATCCATGAAAATACAACCCCACCCTGCGCATAAATGCAGAGAGAACTTAATGCTGTTGGATTTTTGTTAAGGGAAGACTTTGCTTTTACACTCCTAGTTGGAGAAGAAGAGTCAGGTTGATGTAGAATAGAGCTCACAGTAAGGCCTCAGTGCTTGCAGGGCCCTATGGCTGCTAACGCTCCCAGGTTGCAAGGCACTGCTATGGCCTACATACCAGCTCTGCCTTCCCTGCAGGAGATCACAGAGCTCTCTGACCATCTGCATCCTGCATATGTGACCACAGATGTGGAGAGAGGTCACAGTGCAGAGCTGCACACAGATTTGATTGGAGCCTCCTTGCAGGGAGTGTGCAACAGGAGATCACTGCATCGCTCTCAGCTCAGGGGTGAGACACACAGGGCTGTTGGTTGCATTCTGTGGACCTGTTCGGCCCTGTCTCATTTTTCTTCCCTCTCTGAAATGGGTCCTGCATAAATATTCCTGGCCTGGCAAATTTTTTGAGAGGCTAATAATGCTGTTAGACCCTCGATGAACATGAATAATAGCCTGTTTGCACAGCTGATAACTGAGCTGTAAAAACGAATCTGCTCCCAGATGAAACTTGACATGCAAAATTTAAGCTTGGGGAGCAATTCTTTATACATATTCTGAGAAAAAAAAAATATGATTTGGACTGCTTAATTGTTATTCATTCTTTAAATATAAAATCCTACAGGAAGGTCAACAGAGAGAGCTTCAAGCATAAAATACAACAAATGTTTAGTCTATAATAAAGTTGAATCTGCTCATTTTGGAGAAGAACAATGGCTGAGGGTCGAAGCTCTGGGTTCTGTAGTTGCCAGATGGGATAATTTCCAAAAGGGAATTTGGATGGTAATCAGTGTCCACTGGGATCCATGCCCACCGCCCCGAGTCCCCGTGCCACAAAGGAGAGATTAGAGGCAGAATGAGAATGTGCAAGGCTGGCACGAATCAAAGGGACTCCCTGTAAAACCTATTACATCTGCACTCTGAAAAATGCATAGAGAAACTGACAGTCAGGAAAATGCAGTTTTGATTGTGCTTTGATGGCTGGGAAGCTAAAATTTTGTGGGTGGGTGGCTGAGTGTAAGTCCATGTCCATGCCAGCTTTATTTGTCTGAGACAGGCAGAGTCAGGCTGGTTTTCATTGTCCTTTCGGGACTTTCAGAGCAGCAGGATAAAGAAAGGAATGAAACAGGGGAAATGAATTTATAGACTTTGGTTGTCAAATGTTTCACAAAAGACCCAAATCTTGATGTTTTGTTCCATTGAATTTGTTTTGGCACAGCAAAGATAATATTGCAAACCTCTATAAAGGGAGGTGGTCATTATGTCCCTCTGCGTCTTTGTGATGGCTGGGGGATTTACTGAGTCAAAGTTTCCCTTTTTGACTAAAAGCAGGTGTTACTCTCTGCTGAATTATGAGATACAGACACTATACCATGTGTTTGGGACCTACGGAGTTGGCTAGTATAGACCAAAACAGATGCCAAAGGTTTGGGTGGGAATACGTGAATTTCTCCAATGCTGACTTTCTAACAGTATGGCAAACAAGCCTCTTGGCGAATTAAGTTTCAGATGAGTTCTGAGGACTTGTCTTGATCTCTGGGGAGCCCAGCTCAGCCCCTGGGGCCTGTGCCTTCCAGTGGGTGAGTGTGCCCATGCTGTGGGGATTAAGACTAAGCCGGCTGAACATGTGCTGCTTTAACCTGATCTGAGCACGGGCTCTGCCATGTTCCGGGTGAATGGGAGCCATGGTGCAGGGCTGTGATGTCCTCAGGCCTTCAGATCTGCTCCAGACCTGTGTGGCTGCAGAGCGTTGCCCTGCTTCCTCACGGGAAGCATGGACCTCTGTCACAAACAGCACGATCAGCCTTTGCTGAGCAGGGGATATGCAGTCTGTGCTAATCCTACTGGCTGGCACAGGTCATACTGAAATAGAAAAATGGTTTTAAGCTCAGATGTGTTTGGAGAAGAACAAGGCTAAAGCTTTCTGCTGAGAGGATGAGATGAAGTCATGGTAGTGGGAGTGCCATGAGTAAGAACTGCTGTGCTTTGGCCAAGGACTGTGGGAAGCACCAGTGGAAGCTCAAACTGTTCGAGTCAGACAGGATGTGTGCAGACATGCAGATACACAAATACTGTTCTTTGCCAGAGCCGCAGGAGAACCAGTGCTGAGGTACGAGAAGGGTGGCAAATCAAGGAGCCGAATTAGCAGGAGGGATTCAGGGTTGATTTAGGCTACTGGTAAAAATCTGTTCATATTCCTTCAGGCTTGAACTGCAACACTTGTGGAACTGGGAGACATTTGTGTTTTAGGAATGAACTGCAACACGGAGTATTTTGAGGGTAGGAAGGAAGGCTGCTTTGTGCTTCTAAATAAGGACATGTTCTTCTGAAGCACATCTATCACTTGATGCTTTATGTGATATGACAAAGTGCCACAAGGGTTCGTCTGTCAACTGCTGTTGTAGCAGAGTGATATAAGGGGCAGGAAATCTGAATGGGCATCTTCTCGGAAACTTTGTTCCAAAGAACTGTAGCTCTGGGAGTGCACATGCATTTCTATCACGTACAAATGTTTTCAGCTTCAAAGAAACAAGTTTTTCACAACCTAGAAGTGTAAACAAGGCTGCATTTGTAGCATGTAATACAATTTTAATGTGACTGTAATGAAACTATTCATAGAGACACCGTGAAGAGTGAATGTTATCATCGATGAAGCACAGCACTATGCGAAGCCAGGGGATACTCAAACATCAGGCCTACATGAGTAAGGTGATAACTGCATTCTTCTCACGTGGTAAAAGACATCTCCCAGTTGCTCCCTTTTGTTCCCCATCTTCCATTAATCTCGTGGGGAAATTTTAAAAACTAATTTAATCCTACCCATTTTGAAAGACAAATAATTTCACTCTGCCCAAGCTCAAATCTTTTATTTATGCACAAGGCTACATTCACTCTCTTGTTATTTAGGGATTAAAATTGATGAGATGGCAATATTTAATGGGTTATCTTTGAAAAGCATTGTTAAATCAAATCAAAATAGAAAGCAAGGAAAACAACATTCAGAAACTGAATCTCTGAAAGTGATGCCTCCTATGTATTTCCAAGGAAACAACAAGGTACGAAGAGCACGTTAATACTGTTCAATAGCTCAAACTCTCAAGCACAAAACACCATTTCTCAACAGAGTCACCACCATTAGCTGTGCATTTTCACCAGCGGTGGACAAGAGCCTGCATACCATACTTGCAGAAATCTGCATGGCTGTCTGAAATTAGGCTCTTCTTCCACATCACTGTCACCACTGCTGAGACACGCCACCTACCGCCTCACTGTGCTCACGTCCACTGGTTGGACGTGATAAACATGCAGCAAGCATCAGTGAATGTCAGCGGGTGCCACTTTTTCCACACTGGAGGAACTCAATTCCACGCCTTTGCTTCATACACGCTTCCATGTCAGGCTGCCCCTCTGGCTGCCATCTGTCACACGGGAACAAGAAGTAACGGGATATTGGTGAGAAGGTTCAACCTCTACTGCCATCCCACCAACATCTGCCTGTGATGTCATGGGACATCGTAAAATGGGAGGCATTACTTCTGGGGCAGCCCTTGTATAGTGAGAAACATTCAATGCAGACAGGATCCTCAATTCCCATTTGGGTATTATTTTCTCCTTGATGTTATAATTAATGCTAAAAGAATTTGTCTGAGCCATCAGGATGCTCAAAGCTTTCTGGAGGGCTGCTGGGAGCTCGGGGACTTTGCACCCCACAGAACCAGACCTTGTCCTGTTCCTGCCATCCATACACAACACACCACTACCTTGCAGCTCCCAGGCATGAGCGAACCAGGTGTGTGAGAGAAGTGGGGTGAGTGCCCAGCTTACTGAATTGTTAAAGAGGCGAGAAAAAAATCCAGGCTTGTTGCTGCTGCTGGCTTACTCTGTTGTGTCTCAGCCCTTTGGGAGCTGTAGAGCAAACAGCAGTCTGTGGTACTAATCTGCTGCCTTACAGCACAGATATACGGTCACTGCAGAGTTACACGAGACACTGTCAACTTCAGTTTTGCTCCAATTCGTGATTCCTTTGTTAGTATTAGCAGGATAAATAGTTTGAAGTGAAACATCTTGAAAAAATCCCACTGTACTTGTTACTAACTATGGCCTGAAGTCTGCATTTCTGTTCGCTTTCACGGTGATTAGTCACTGTACCACAGCAAAGAGCAGCTCAGTCTACAGCAATGCTCCTCCAGCATGCAAAAGATCTTGCCAGACACCTAATCCTCACTTTTTTCTTCTCAGTCCCTTCATGCTTATGCTCATTAAAATTAATGGGAAAGATCCCTATTGTGACTGTGGGTTTGGTTGCGCTCAAAGATTCATTGTCCAGGGATACTGCTATGGCACAGTGGTCAGCCCTGGGAGGGGAATGAGGGGTAGAAGCCTTCCATGTTAACTCCTCTCTGGCTGAATAACAACTTTACCAGTGGGTTGCAAACCATCTCATAGGCTGCAGGAACAAGAGCGTAGTATGGAAGATGGAAAAGGGCAATACCAGGAAGCTTTCACAGCATCTTCTGGGTATGCTACATGTCCTGGTTCATACTTGAGCTGAAATGCTATGGAAGACCAGGAGCAGGCAGTCACAGTGGACAGTGTGGGCCTGAGGTTAGATAGACATACTTAATATAAGTTTAAGGAAGTGGCTCTAAGTCAGGATTGCCCCAAATATACCAAGTACGCATGAGTCATATGTATGGCTGAGATGCAGACTGCAATCTTGAGGTGTCAGTGGCTGTGTGATGTGGTGCATGTGGGACCGAAATGGGAGGATGGGTATGGAAGTGGTGCAGTCTCATAATAAGCAGCACTGAGCAGCATGGCAACGTGGTGTCATAACCGCTTCTTAAGCTTCACTAGAGGGCAACTGAAGGATGGTTTGGGACAAAGATCAATAATGGCTATGGAAGTCAGAGAATCTGGTTTGCAGCACAGTTCTTGGATGATAAACTGATGAGTCCTGTAATGTAATTTAAGTCTGTGGGATGTCCTCCTTTCTTTAATAGGCCATGAGCTAGATAAAAATAAGGATGTCATTAGAAGACTGTGTGTGTGCCAAGGGGGGTAAGCTGGCCTTTTTGGGATCAAAGAAGCTAAGGTAAAGTCCTTGTGGCTGTCAGAAGGCCCTAGAAAGTGAAAGGGGAAGAAGGATCCAATAGACAAAGTAGTTTAGGGCATGGGTTTAAATAGGAAATGTGAAAAGAAAAAGAACAAGCAGCTGACTTGGGGGACTGGAATCCTCTGGAAGGAAGCTGAAGTTGAAAGATAATAAGAAGAAGCCAACAAACAGATTATGCAAAAGATTGAACAAAGTATTTTAAAACAGAACAAAAATTACAGGGGTGGCGGGAAGAGCATAGAACAGGGGTTAACATTTAGTCAGGTGCAAATAAAAAGATGGATTGGAAGAAGAACACTAAAGAATTAGAGCACTGATTTGCTTTCACACTTGCAAAAAGGCTTTATGCAAATGAAAGGCAGTGTCACCTGCCTCTGAAAGCAGGAATATACTCCAGTTTTGTAGTAATTTGTCTCTAGCTTTCAAAATATAAATAAGAGCTACATGAAAAATAACTCCAGTGTCCTTCTGCTGTACAGAATGTGGTGGTGTGCTATAGTAATTCTAAGAGATGGAACCAACTTCAGGAGCTGGGGACAAGCCCTGATCAGTAGTGAACCTGCTTATATTCCACAGGGTTTTGAGCTTGTTTTGTTTTTCACTTAGTAGAAGCAGAAGGAAGTGAGCTTTAGTTTCAGATGCAACACACAGTACTGCGTACAGCTCGAAATTCACAGCAGAGTCAGGTTAGGCAACAGACTTTAAATAACATTGCAGGTACTGACCCACCAGCTGGCAGGGATCTGGCCGCTGGTACACTGGTTCAACTAACTTAATTAAAAGGTTTAATTTAAATATCTGTTTGGAAAACATATTACATTAGCATATCTAAAAGGCATGAGGGGATTGAGGGAATTAGATTTGCCAAGCTGAAAGACAAGATGGAAAAAGTCAGCCTGACGGACAGGGGATATCTTGGAAAGTGACTACAGGAATAGCAAAGGGCTTCGCTTTTTTAAATGTCAGTGTGAGAGGAAAAAAAGAGATTGTAGAGGGATGTTACATTGATGGGAGAAGAATAGTGGCCCAAAGAGTGTGTGTCAGTACAAACAGCTGAAGGCACTTGGCTTCCACAGCTTGGAGAGTCTCAGAAGAAAGACTGGAGACTTCCCAGGGGATGTATCCTACGTGCACCTGTCCTTTCTCTTCCCTGAGAGTATCCGTTTTTCCACATACATTGTTTAATTTAGCAGAGTTTTATTGACAAAACGACAAAGCTCCTTCAGTTTTTCCACATTTGAGAGAGCTCTTTGCTGGGCAGTCTGTCTCTCCGATGCAGGTAATGGGGCAGGGGAGGCCCATGGTTACTGACATTCTTGACTGCAAACAGCAGTAAGTCAGAATGGTCTGATGCTGTCCTAAGCTGCCACCAGCATGCTCAGGTTAGATGAAATCTGTTGGCCATCTCTCAGCACGGACAGTGTTGGTCACACTGATGTGTGTTCTCAGTCCTGGATAGTGCAGGCATTACAGGCTTCAGATGAGGGACTTCCTTTACTATCTGCCCACCTCGTCCTGCACAGCTGATCCTCAGCCCCTCCAGCTGCAATGTGGTGAACAACAAAATGCTCCTGTGTCTCAAACACCAGGCACAATTGCTTGCAGCACAATTGCTTGCAGCACGTTGCTCAAGACAAGCTCTTGGTCTGAACCTGCACCTCGTCCTTCTGCAAAACAGAAAGTGTACAGTAGGCAGGCAGAAGGTTCAAGCACCAGGTGAACTTACACTAAGTTCAGTGCATTGCTTTTTACATGCTTCTGAATGACCTTTTCTGTCCAAATAAAATCACTGGTTGGGAGGGTGTGTGTTTGCACACCTGTGTGATTGAAGAACAAAAGAACCCACTGCAACCAATCCTGTGGATAGGACAGACTGACTTCTGTGTGTAAGATGACCTCAGTCACCAACCAGGAAATGCAGACTATCAGCATGTATTTTGCATACAGCGGTTACTGAATGTTGTGTATGAGATGCCGGACACTGGCCATAAATCAATTACAGCTGTGCTGTTGCTTTGCAGACTTCCAGTCAGCCTGGGTAAAAGAAGCCTGAGTTCCTGTTCCAGTTGGTGACTGAAGAGGAGAGCTCCTGCCAGAGATGGACCCTGGGAGGTAAATTATCAATCTTAATTAACTATTAGAACGTATCAGATAAAATGAGATTTCTCTTTCATACTACATGGTTTCCCTACCTTAACTTCCTTCCATTTCTCCAGTTTCCTCTCTGCTCCTGGGACACAGATATCCCCAGGATGACACTGGGCTCCCAGCAGCCGCCTCAATGGGTGGCCAGAAGGGGCTACTGAGATCCCAGCAGGTCGGGTGTCATCTGAGCTATTTAATGAGGACAAGTGTCTTTAGGCTGCTTTCTGTGACAGGCATGCAGCTAAATTAGCTCCTAGAAAAACCAAAGTTCCGGTGTGGATCACACCAGATCACTGCTGCAACCGACGCTCTGCACCTGTTTCATCCTGAATAGCTCCACTGCTGCCTTTGGAGCCGCTTCCAGCTCTAATTTAGGAAACAGCACAGGCCGGGCATTGGGGCAGCTCTATCAGTCTGTGTTTGACCAAACGCATGAGCAACACCTCCTCAGCTCCGAGCAGTGCTTGCAGTCTATCCCACCGATCCAGCCAACGCGAACGTGCTCCATTTTGCACAGTAAAAAACTGTCCGGCAGGGTTCGGATCCCTCCCAGGGACCCGGCACAGCCATCGGCCGCCCCGCAGCGCACGGCTCGGACGGTGGGACGCTGCCCACCAGTGACTTGCAAAAGCCCCGTTAAAGGCACAGGTGCGCTGTGGATGCCGCTGGCACTGCAGGGTTTGCAGGGAGCGGTTGCAGCGCATCGGCTTATGTGGAATTAGTGCGCGATTCTTTTCTTGAACAAAGGCCTCGCGTGTCATCACGGTGGTGCCGTTGCACCGTTAGATTCATGTTACACCTGCACGTGTCTTTTCATAACGAGGTTACTGACGCTCCTCATCCTCACACACGCGTTTCCCACCGGCACTTTGCAGCCCGGAGCGCCGCTCGGCCGTCTCGCCGAGCATCGTGAGGGGAGCCGCGTACCGGGACACCGCGCACCGGGACACCGCGTACCGGAACACTGCGCACCGGGACACCGCGTGCCGGAACAAACACCGCGTGCGGGATGCGCGGAGCCGCCGCTGCCACCCGGTGTCCGAACCGCCCGGGGCCGTTTGCGCGTGGCGGCGGTGCGCGCGCGCACGCGCGTGGGCCCGCCCAGCGGGGGCGCGTCACGGCGGCGCGCGGCTGTGGGCGGGGCCGCGTGCGGGCGGCGCGCGGCGGCGAGCGGGGCGCATCCCGCACACGGTGCGCCGCCACGGAGGGAGCGGGCAGCATGTGCCGGCCTGCGCTCGCCCGGCTGCTGCTCCTCCAGCTGCTGCTGCTGAAGCTCTACCTCGGCAAAGGTGGGTCCGGCACGGGGATGGCGGCGAGCGCGCGGCTCGGCTTAGCCGTGCGATGCGGGGAGGGCGCGGGGGTCCCGACCGGCCCCGGGCGTCGCTTCGCGTTGCCGCTCCGTGCGGCGGTTGCGAGCGGCGGAGGATGGAGCGGGGACCGCTTGTGCTCTTCAGCCGGTCAGCGCGACCCGAGCGCTGCTGACGGGAGCTGCCACCTTTAATCCCCCGCTGAAGAGATTTGTGCCTCGGCAAAGCGGCGTCTGCAAAGCAGATTTGCTCCGTCCCCCCGCCCTCAACTTCAGTCGGGTCGCTCCCCCGTTCCGGGAGCGCCGCCGGTGCACCTTCACCTCTTCTCCTCGCGATCTGCCCCTCCGGCGGATGCACGGAAGGGTTCTGGCCTCGGTGCGCTTTTCCATTTTTCTTTGTCTTTTTCGTTTGCCGTTTAGCCGTTTTCCGGCCCCGGGTTTCTTTATCCTCCGTCGCCAACCCGGTGCACGGAGCACGGCAGCGGCCCCTCCACGAGCACACAAAGCAGCTCCGCGCACCGCCGTGCTCCCGCGGGGAGCGTCCCCCGCCCCCCCGCCGGGCTCATCCCCAGCCCCAGCCCCAGCCCCAGCCCCTGCTCCCCGCTGGCGGCTCCTGGCCCCGACTGCGGGACCGACCCCAACCCCGGGACTCCCCCGCTGACCCACGCGCGGCCCCGTGTCTCGCAGGAGCAGTGAAGGAGTGCGATAAGGACCAGTTCCAGTGCCGGAACGAACGGTGCATCCCCGCCGTTTGGGCGTGCGACGAGGACAACGACTGCTCGGATAACAGCGACGAGGCGGATTGCCGTGAGTACCCGGTGGGGCGGGGAGCCGCGGTAGGGCCCGCATAGCGCCGGACCGAGCCCGGAAGGGCGCGTTTCCTATATGTGCTGCGCCTCTTTTTTATGAATGAATGAATGAAGTCGCGCCGTGCCCGGCTCCGGCGCCCATTGGCTGCCGCGAGCAGCAGATGCGTGACGCGGCGCGGCTCCCCGGCGTGGCCCCGTTCTGCTCTGCCGCCCGCCTCGGTCCCCCGGGGCCGCCCGCTTCGGCCAACGGCGGGGGGTGGCTCCGAGCAGCGCTGGGCAGTGCCCTGCGACAGCCGGTGGGCGTCCGGGAAGGAGCCGTGAGCAGGGCCGGGTGTGCACGTGGGAGCCGTGCTTCAGAGCTGCCCGCAAGGTGTGGGGCTGGTGCGAGTTTCTGTGCTGAAATCCGTGTGTGCGACCCTGATGGGCAAGGAGTGCTGCTTGGCAGCCTTAGCCACGTTATACGTGTTAATGAGAGGGAACAGAGTGCAAAGAAACCGTACTTCCCGCCCTGGGCAGGTGGCAGTCGTGTCTTTTCGTCCTGTGTGTGAGTAGGAGCACCCAGTAACCCGGGGGAGTTTGTGGGGCTGTGCTGTGTTACCACCTCAGCAGGTACCAAATCTCTTTGAGTTATCATTGTAGAGTAGCAGGCATTGAAAAAGCATCAGGTTTTAATTCTCTAAACTCTTGGAAGTGTGTAGACTGTAAGAGTACAGCAAAAGAAGAAGAGTCAGTGGTTGTGTGCTCCCGAGCGTATCCCATTAGTAGCATCACTGACTCCTCTGTCTTTCAGTGTGTTGGGAGTGCATCAGTTTGTGGAGAGCTGGGATTCCCAAACTCTCGTTCATAGAGAACTTTTTGATGCTGTAAGATAAAGCGTAACTTTTATTTCTGGTGCTTTTGTACTCAGGGCTTGACAGACTGCATGCATAAATCTGTGATATGAAGAGTTCAGCAGCATTCAGACAGGAACATGCTTTATGTGGGAATTCTGCTACCGCAGCTTGGATCTGGAATTTTTGAGGTTACAAAAAGCTCATTGATGCTGCGGCTGGCTGAGAACAAAGCTGGGACTCACAGTCAGTAACTCCCAGTTGTAACTGGGAGTGTTTGCACAGAAACCTGCGAGTTTGCAGAGGCTGTGACCTGTGGCGGTGTGGGCAGTCACACAGCACGCTGCTGCTGGGCTGCTGCAAGTCTCCTGGCTAAAGGCTCCTCCGTGTGCTGCCGTGCAAAGGCCTGGGGAGCTGCAGGTGGTCTGCAGGCTGTGCTGTGGGAGCTGCTGTGCAGATGTTAGGCTGATGGCTGGAGCGGCACCTTCAGACTCTGCCTGTGGAAGGAGGGTTGGAACTACACGATCCCCGAGGTCCTTTCCAACCCAAGCCATTCTATGATCCTATCAGTCATTGCAGAGTATGCTATGGAAATTACTCATGGACTGCTAATTTAGTTTTATATATACATACACACAATATATATATGCACATACTTAGCAGGTGCTTCTTTAACCCATCTGAAAGATAGCTTTTTTTGTTTCTTTTGTGAAGAGCAGGGAGTTGACAAGCTGATGGTGTAATACAGTGTGCTTCCTTCTACAGTCTGTCCTTGCATAGACTGCTGCTGTTGGGTTTGGGTTGTGTTTTTTTGCCTCCTCCGGAGCTCTGCTGGTGTAATATTGGCTTTTTAAAAGGAATTGTAGACTAGAAGTAGGATTGGTTACCATTCTGTGTCATCTCCTGGGAGTTTGCTGTCCATTCAGTAACCCTGCTGTGTTGTGACTGGTAGCATCAGTTATGTGCTGCTCTGTTGGTGCGAGCATGGCCAGCTCAGGAAATGAAGCATGGCAAAATATTGACTCTGTAGCACTTGCAGAGAGTGAAGTACTGAGTACTGGCTTGTGAACTGTGTTAAGTTTATTCTGGGCTGCACAGCAGCCTTGTTCTACATGTTGTAGGACCAAGTTCTTCCTTGGTATGTGGTGGTTGACATTAGAGGTTTTACTTGTGGGAAATGAGTGAAACCAAAGGAATTCAGTTCTTTTCTTCTTTTTTTCTTTTCTTTTTTTTTTCTTTCTTTTTTTTTTTTTTTTTTAAAGGGAAAAAGCCCATTTAGCACAATTCTTGAACGCTGACTGATGTTGCTGGTGAAGGAAGAAGTTACAAGCTCTCTGGCCCCATGGTTCACTTGTGAGAGCAGGCAGTAGAAGCTGAATGCCTTCCACAGGGGTTTGGAGTATTCTGCATTGGTCAGTTCTGTAAGACACACATTGCAATGCAGACTAAATTGCGTGTTTTGCTTTAGTTTGATTTAAATTACCTTTATTTGTATTATCTTTACAGTTGAAAGTCTGTGACTCTTTCAGTATCCATCACTTGAGCAAATGTCAGGCGTGCACGTTCCATACTGCATCATTAGAGAAGGATAACACTGAAATAAGCCCTTTTAGTAAGGATAACAGTCCACCATAACAAAGTGATGACTTTTGCAGTATGAAAACAAAGTCCTGGGGCTTAAAGAGAAGCAAGAAGGTAGAGGAAGAGCCGTGCATGTTGGGGAAAGGTATAGAAGGAAGAGCCGAACAGGTAATGTGTGAGTGTGAGTATGGTTGCTGCCTTGCAAGAAGTAAAAGGAAACAGTTCCTGGTAGCAAAGAAGGCTGCCAGGAAGAAAGGAGGCAGTGCTCGTTTGTCTGTGACACATTAGTGAGAAAGGGGATGTATATTTCTGCAATTAATCCAAATTAATGAAGCTTTTTGTCCGCTTCAGTATTTCAGCGGTGATAAGTTCTGAAATATGGCACAGTTGCCAAAAGCACCCAGTTGCTTAACCAGCTTCCTAAAATGAAACAAGCTGCGAGGCCACTTCAGCTCTGTGGTGTCTGCCTGCAGGGGGACACATCCCAATGCAGAACTACTGGTGCCTTTTGAAGCTCCATTTTCCTTCTTTGCATCGAGGTACTTTCCGCATTGTTGCTTTCTGGTTGCTGCTGCTCACAGGTACATTTTGTGGGACAGGACTGAGGCTGCCTAAGGTATGAGGTGCAGTATGAAGGGAGTTACTGTTTTAAAGGCTGTTCATACATGTGTGGAATGCAGGATGAATGCTTGGAGCATCAGCATCTGCTCCCTCAGCTCCTGCCCTGCCTTGGGGCCACAGTCTGCGGCTTGTAGCTGAGCCCTGCTTGCTGCTGGCTTTGTGTGCAAAGAATAGGGAGTTTGGCTCCTGTTGCCTGTGTGACAGCCTGGGAGGCGGCCCGATATTCTCCTTGCTTTTCTGTTCAAAAACTTATTTGAGAACTGAAGTCTGGATCCCATGAAGAGTTAAATGTGACCTAAATGTGATGGTGCACCGGGCTCACGCGTTTTAGGACGTGACAAGGTGAGAAAGCAGCAGGCATCACAATGGTCAGATATGTTCTCTGTGACTTTTTTTTTTGTCCTCTGTTGTCTGTTCCAGTTTTTCTTCAAGTTCAGTACTGAGACAGTATTCTCTGTTCTGCATAATTGCTTTGTGTTACTCCAGTGCTGCAGGTGTCTCTGTGTACGTCACCATGGGGAGGATTTTAGGTGTTCTTGGCATATGCATGGTGATAAGCTCTTGATTTTGGAGGCAGTCAGTTAACTGGGTTGCAGGGCTATGCTCGAACTGGAAGCGCTGAGCAGAGCAGAGGCAGGGCTTGTTTGCTTGCATGTCTTCCTGTGGCCTCAGTGTCGTCATCTGTGCCGTGTGGGCATGCAAGCTGGTGTCTGAACTAGTTTATGGATTTCTTGTGTAACACAGTAAATGTTGTTACTCATTTTTCTTCCTTTTTTTTTGCTACATTCTCATTGTCTGTTCTGAGAAACTGAACTTGCTTGAGGTTTTTTGGCTGTTTTGTTTGTTTCTTTGTTTGTTTCCTGGTTATCTTTTGTCTGCTGCATTCTTTATGTAGAGATCAAGCACCAAGTACGGGTGTGAAACCTGCTCTTGTGCTTTTCCTCACCTCAAGGCACATAGACTTGAAGACCTCTATTAACTGCAGGTGCAGATGATCTCCTGGAAGTGGTGTTTTTCTGTCGCTGCCACTTCTCATCTGGGAAAGAAATTGAGGTGGGACTGGGGCAGGATTGCAGGAAGTACAGAGGAGGGAACTGGGCTACGTGGGCTGCTGGGGGCTGCAGAGGGAAGCTTGAGGGAAGCATGGGCTGCTGCTGTGCTATATGAAGAAATAGACTGTAGATACAGTTCCAGAAAGAAGCTGAGATCTGAAAAGCTTGCCTGAGGTTAGAGAGAATGGGAAGATTAAAAAGTAATGATGAAGTTTGAGAAGGAAGTGATGACATTGCAGTCAAAACTGACCGTGAGTTGGCTTGTTTAGCAGAGAGCAGAGAGCTGTCATTTCAGAGGATGTAAAAGCACGGCATGTTTGGAGCCACAGTCGGCGGGCTTCACCCAGAGCATCCTGATGTGTAAAAAGGGAAACTGGAAGTCAGCTTAGACCAGCTCTCTTGTCTGCTGTGGTGCAGAGCCAGGGTTAGCGTGGGGTGGAGATGTGGTTTCTTCCTGATTGATGTTGGGGTGGAAGATGCTTAGCGTTATTTAATATTCACCAGCAAGTGTTCAGAGATGAATTAAACAAACTACATTAGGAAGCCGGAGTGGCTGAGTGGAATGTGTTGGTGAACACGTTAATCTGATGCACCTGATCCGAGAGATTTGTCAGGGCTGGAAATAATGAGTTTTCTTGAGTCTGTGGTCTGCCTAAAGGGATGTTAAACACTTGAGGCTTGGAAATGTAAGGCTTGACAACATCTGACAATTATTGATCCTCTTACCTGTTACTAATATTGCAGACGCAGAGTTTTTGTTGCTGCCTGCTTTTTTAGCAGCACCAGCTTTTTACAATGACTGCCACATGTACCACGTTGTTGGTGTGCCTCAGACTGCCGGTGGTGTTGGAGATGTATTTGTGGCAGACTTGGTTTGGCACGGAATTCTCCTGGTCCTCGCAGTGTTCTTTCACAGCCAGCCTCTCTCATTGCCTTCTTCCACCCCACAAGTTTCCATTTACCTGCAGCTTTTCTCTGGCAAGATGTTGCCAAAGCGTGTTACTGCTACCTCAGCTTTTCCGTACTATTAAATGCCTTATAAGATGCTGAAAGGCGTCAGTTTCTCTTCCTTTGCTTTGCTCAGGAAAACAAATGAGTGAGCTGAGTTTGAGTGATGGGGATGGAGATGTGTGTTGCTGCTCTTTTCCTTCTGCATGGCACAGCCTTGGTAGGGAAACGTTTTGCCCGTCCCTGAGCGTAGCACTGAGTGCAGACAGCTGGTTGTAGCCACAGGGAAACCTCTGCTGTTCTATGGTGCTTGTGCAGGAAATGTTCAAAATGTCGAGTGTGATTTTTCTAACGGTGTTTCCTGTTAAAATTATTACTATTTAGAGAGCTGCAAGGGAAGTAAAGAGAGTTGAAGGCCCTGTGATATAATTAATGCAGATTTTCTGCTCTGTGAAGGATTCTGTCTGAAATTCAAGAGATAACGAACTGATTAGATCTTAGAAGTTGCAATAATGCTGTGAACTGGTTGAAAAAATGAAATGAAACCCATCCAGACTGAAATGTTGTCAAGAGCCAGATTTGAAACTCCCCCACTCCACTCCAGTGCTTTGCACCGCCAACCGTGCTGCTCACCTCAACCGTAGTGGAAGTGTTTCAGTTTTCCCTCCAGGTCTCCTGCCTTCTTTCAGTCTAAGATAAGGACTGACAGTCAGATTAACCTTCCAGTTACTGCTGAGAGTGGGTGTTAGAAACTAGAAGAGAATGGGATGTATAGTTGCCTTAGTTCAGGCAATGTAGCCTTTGGGCTGAAGCCACATGGAGTCAGCTTTGCTGCCAGATTATTTTTTCGTAGTGAAGATGTTCAGTTTCTGATCTATCACTATTATTTTTCCATTATTAATATTTATTAAATGCTTGAGAGCATGTGTGGCACCGTACCAGGACCAGAGCAGGCAGGGCTCAGTTTCCATGGCAGCCAGAGTGCAGCCCTGCACTTGAGCACCAGAAGGGCTCTTTTTGGCAACTGCTGTCTGTTCTCTGATTACTTTTTAAAGATGGAAATATAATTGAAAATGTATTAGTGCTGCAGAATCTTGTCTGCCCTGGGTGAGAATTCTGCCTACTGTAAGTTCCTTTGTCTTTTCTGGAGTTCTAGTTTCGTTTCTCTAGCTTCTGTGGATGGGATTTCTTGGACTTGCAAAGCACTGAAAGCTGGGGGGGGGAAAGAGGCTGTGTTAAAAATCCATTGAAATAGATGTAAATTTCTTGCTGATTTTGTTTCCATTTTAGCTGTGTTAGCTTGTTTTGTACTTTACATCCCTTTCCAAACAGCCTGTAGCACAGTTTTGCGAATTAAGAGAATGATTGTTGAAGAACCTGTTGTGTACAACCGACAGCAAACTCTGTTCTGTTTTCCTCATTTAGATAGCTGCTCCAGTTCCAGGTTTTGACTTTTTGTACTTCAGCTGGCCTCATTTCACACTTCCCATGCTCTTCTCCTAGAGGTGTGCAGGTGTTATGATGTACATTGAGGCACCAGTTTACCTGATTGCAGAGTGTTCAGTGATCCCGAGTGTTCAGTGGTGCATTACCCCATAGAGATCTTCTGTGTCCATCTTTGCTCTAAAATTAATGCAGTTAATTTACTTGGTGGCTTTTCAGGCTTTTTCTGTTGTTGATGAATAAAGATCTACTTATCTTTCCAGTCATGTTGCACAGTTCTACCATATCGACTGCTTGGTTTGCTGATTTAGCAGTGATTGTGTATCAGCAAAGCTTGTTGGATTTGCTGGACCTATTCTGTCCAAATCTGATGTTACTTGGCATGATTCAGGAAGTAGTTGGGAGCATGAGAATCAAAATTAGCAGGAGTAGTGAATCTTTGCACTGAGAACGAATAGGTGATGGCTATTTCGGATATAAACTTGTGTCTCTGTACAGATCTCCTCTTGAATCACAACTGCATCCGTGCAGCTACTTAGAGAGAGAGATGCCCTGGTCTGTGCTGACTGATACAGGCCAAAGCATATTTACCTCCTAACAGCATGGTTCTGTTCATGTTAGTGTAGCTGTGTTACAGTCATTGCACCTTTATCACCCACTGTGTGGTTACCACTTCAGCTGCTTATGAATCTTCACCATACAAGTGGACTAATTATTATCTTATGAATGGAAAAAGTGATGCTTCGAGAAGTTATCCATTGCCCAAGGCTGAAGAGTGATTCAGCAGCACTTTGTGAACATGGATGACTCATGAAGATTGTTCCCAATTCCTTGTTTGCTGGTCCATTATCACATTGTTTTACACAGATAGTCGCGTTCCATGGATTAAATAACTGCTCAAGGGCTCAGCCTTTGCTTTTGTTGGGTACGGTTCGTGAAGTATTCAAGAAAATCCCAGTGCTCAGATAACATACAGTTTCAGAACTTTGTGATGGCTGCTTCAAGTCACCACTTGCATTTCATATCAGCAACAAAATACACAAGCATTTGAGCACGAACTTGGTACTTCGTGTTTCAGAGTAGACTTCTCTTCCTGGTACATTCTGATATATCCTAAAGGGTAATGATGTGCTGTGTACGGGCATTTGTCAGTGCAGCCACCTTTTAGCTGGCCAGAAGTCCTGTTTTTGAGATTGCACATGTCCGATTTTTCATTGTTCCTTTCCATTTCACATGGTGTCATTCCTCTCATAGAATTGCTCAGGTTGGAAAAGACCTTAAAGATCATCAAATCCAATTGCAACCTAACCAAACTACCCTAACTCTCCTGGCCTTTGTTACCTCTGTGCCCTCACCTTGCTGTTACCTGAGCACTGGCTATAGAAGTAAATTATCACTGCTGCACCCAGGCTTCAATCCACTGTTTGTAACATCTTGTCTGGCAAAAGCTGAGATGAATAGGAAAGTTTAATTCACTGGCATGCATTTTATTGATGTCTCTCTCTTCCTTTTTTCCTTTCCTGTGTAAAATGGTGGGATGCAATTTGCCTTGTGTAACTCCTGTGTTTGCACAATGATACTCACTTCTGCCACATCCGTAAGTAGGGCTGCGCCCTTACCTTGCTGGCAGTAAAGGCAGCACTGAAGTCAGCTGGATGCTACTATCTGATCCCTTTGGGCTTGTTATGACTACATAACAAGGGGTGACTTATATGGGAACACTTCCTCAGTGCATGATAAATAATCACTTTCAGATGGAAGCTATGGAACAGTCCCTGCTGGGATCACATTGGTATACTGAAGTTGCAAGCTTTGTTTTAAGGCATTGCTCTTTGATAGGTAATTTCCATTCACCTCTATACAAGAGCTCCTGTATATTTGCCCCACGTTCCATTGTGTGCTCATCCCTGAGGTTAAATAGGTATTGAGGAACTGTGTTGTCGGGTGCTGTAAAGAGCTGCATCTGTCCAGTCCTCCCTGGCTTGTGCTCAGCATCTCATTGCCTTGCTAGCATCCTTTTCAGTCTTCTTGTGCAGAAGGACTTCAGCCATTAATCCTTGTGGCCCTGTTTCTCGGAGTCCTGTCCTCAGCAGCCTCTCACAAAGCCTTTATGAGCACCTTCTCTCTTTAAGGAAACTGTGAGCTCAGCTGAGAGCAGCACACATTTCTTCACATTTGGTTATGCACAAATGTGTGTGAATGCTGCCAGCCTTATTTTGTGCAAGCACTTGTAGAAAAGATTAATAGCTCCTCCACAAATGCTATGCTTCAGCCTACATTGAATCTTCTGTGTTCACGGGATGCATTTGGTTCTTCTACGTTATTTTTAAATGTTGGGAATGAAACTGAGGTTGAGGCAATGCTGTTCAAAGCGACGGTGTTGGAGAGAAGGGGGTTGATGTGGAGCTTTGCACCTGCTTACTGTTCAGGGCAGCTGAACACAGAATTGTTGGGCATACTGTGAAGTGTATTGGCAAAAGATAATGCAGAATATGCGTGTTCACAGGACAGAAATCATTACCTGTCACTGAGCAGTTCGGGTTCTCCAGCTCTCGAGGTCAGGACTGAGATATTCAGCACCATGGGAAGTGTTGCATTTCTGCAGCAAGAGTCAGGTTTGTGCTGGGGCTCACAGGGCTGTTGTCCTGGCAGCTTCACTTGTGCATGCTCAGCACACTAACAGAGCATTTCAAACAAACCTGAGGGTGAAAAACCATTTATTTTCCTGTCTTCTCTGTGCAAGTTGGATAGCTGTCAAAGGGATGTCTGTAATCATAGCAGTTGAACAGTGATCTGTTATTAACCATTCCTTCTCTGACTTTGTTGTGCCGGCTTCATTTTCATATCACAGGGTTAATTTTGGAGTGCAAAAAAGACACTTCTCTGGCAGGGAGCAAGGAGGAAGGCAGGATTTGCCCCCTTTACTTCCTACCAGAAATTGCTTTTTCTCTGTGGAGGAGAGTGTTTGAATGTGGCATTAGGAGCATATTCGACAGGGCAGGTTTAGGGCAGAGCCTGCTACATCAGTGTGTTTTTGGTGAAGTCTTTTGGGATTGGGTATCTTGAGGGATAGAACAAGCCTGATGAAACACAGAACAAGAAACTGAAATTCCCAAAAGCTTTTCTTTAAAAATTATGGCTGTTTTTCTTTTGACTTGTATCATCTCTGCTTGAGCTGGGGGCTGAAGAAAAGGCTTTTTGGTGCATCAGCTTGACCTCTAGCACAGACAGAAGGCATCTGTAAATGTCATTTTTTCTATAGTAATTGGCTGAGAACTGCTGTTGTGGAATGGTTTTTGTTTTGTTACTTTTATTATTTTCCTCTCCCTTTACAGAAGCACTTTTACAGCAGTTTTACATGTAAGAGTGTTGTGAGTTTCTTTGTCTGACACTGGATAAATTCCCCTCAGTAGATGGGAGGGAGGAAAGATTCATACCTGGTAGAGAGAATTTAGTTCTCACTGAGTAGGAACTGGAAGATTCGGGATGCTATTGCATCTTGACTTATTAGAAATCAAAATATTACAGCATAAGCATCTTGGGATTGAGGAAGATATTTGCTGTGTATTCTGCTCTAATTAATTATGGTATTTGATGGGGTTTCCTTACTATTTTGGTCTATGGACAGGACCATTCCCTGTTGAATTTGAAGAATTTTGTCTGTGGGGTGGCTCAGCCTGATTTTGCCTCTGCAGAAGTCTCGAGCTGCTGTGCTGTTACCTTGTGGTGCCAGCAAACAGTGCTGCTCTGACCTTCTCCCTGCCAGCACAGCTCAGCAGGAGCTGACATCTCTGCTAGAAAAGCCACAGCAGCGGGCCCAGAAGGGCTGAATGGAGACAGCTTTGGGGACTGTGCTGAGAGAGGAGCCACACTCAGCCTACAGAAAGACAAGGTGTGACCCTGGTCTGTGGAGCACTTTCTGTAATGGTACGTGGTAGGTTGATCTTTGCAGTAGCACAGATGGTAATAATGTGCAGGCAAAGAAGCAGGCTTGCTGGGAATACACCGTGTTGGACAAATACTGCTTAATTGCAGGCAAGTTGTCGTTCCCATCTGGTTACATCCAGAGTAGACTTAACAAGGGAAACAGCAATTTCTGGGCTGACCACTGCATTGTTCTAAGTGAGGATTCCTGTCCATAATTCTGTCTTGGGAACAAAAGCATAGTTTTGTCCCATTCTTGATCTCACTCAACCCCCAGCTGTGTTGGTCTGAGAGGACTTGCCATAAACAACAGCAAGAGCTGTTGTGTAGTCGCAGCTATGAAAATAGACACATTTCTTGTTTTATTAGCTGGGCATTCCATGCTTTTGCCCATACTCTCCAGTATCCTGCTGAAGGGAGGGTCAGTGACAGACATTCTTTAGTTTATGATATCCATAGCTGAATAGTGATCTTGCTTTGGGTTTTGAGGCTGTAAAGTCACTCCTTGTTAGTCTCTGTTCGCAGCTTTGTGATCCTTTCAGGAAGGGTCCAAGCTCACTCTAACAGATGGTGTGTTATTCCTACAGCTAACACAGGTTCTCCGTGTAGGTGACCTTCAGATATCTGCCTTTTGGAGCAGAAAGACCTGAGAAGTTCTCTGTGTGGTGTAATGTGTAGACCTGGACTCCACCTAGGAATTTGAAAAGAGCAGGGCATATTAAATTTATACTGAGAGCCAGTGGTGACAGTTATACACCCACCGTGCATCTAGTGTTCCCTGCCCTGGGCAGCAGGGCTGGATCCGAGTGCACTGAGCTGTATTTCGGTCCCATGCAGTGGTGTACAGGCTGTGTTCCTGCCATCCGTGGGCTGTTACCCTTTTCTTCCTAACAGCGTTGGATCCTGGCCTATTTATGGATTGGAAAACCTCAGTGTTATTGCTTTAATCCACTGTCTTACGAAAACAACTGAAGTTCATCTTGTGTTTTAGATACTGTGCAATATATTCAACTGACATATACACAAAAACCCTGCGCCAAAACAACCTGAGCCATTTGGAAAGGTTGGTTCTCCTACTAAGCTGCAGCCCATCAAATTGCTCAGCGGAACTGTGCTGAGTTCAAGATGAGTTTATCGTTGCTGTGTGATTATTTAGTGAGTCATTGTAAAACTCTTTAACTTGGTTACACCAGTATTATGACTTCCATCCTGCATTCTCAGTTCCCGTGTCTTAGCTGATATTAACAGCATTTTCCTGTAATGTGTAGATATTAAAGCCCTCCAGAGAATTCCATTTTTAGTTTGACTGCGGTAAGTGGCCAGGCAGGATTGCCAAATGTGAGCAGGCACCGTTCATTTCTATACCCGATGTGCACTTGTCTGTAAGTATGTGAACTTGATGGAGATTTGTTTTGATGAGCTTTTGCCAGGTCTGACTTTTGTTCAGAGAGTGTTATGTCTGAATAAGTGACCCACATAAACTGCCTTTACTTTTTCCAGCATTCAGTCTCTTCTCCACAAGAAGAAGAGGTAACAGCAACTCGATCCTGCCAAACATTACACAATTCCTCTATGAAAACAACTAAGATGAAGTTATACTGGTCTTGGAAGGATCCTTCATCAGGAGATGGTGCTCAGGAAGGCTTCATGCAGCCCCTCTGAGGACAGCCTCCATGGGCCTTGTTCTAGGGAGCGTGCAGGGAGATCCAGGCTTGCTGGGGGGTTGTGAGGCAGCCTCTAGCTGTGCAATTGGAGTGCTTTGGGGAATTAGGTCAGCAGTTCTCTGCTGGAGGAGTCTGCCTTCCTGTGCAGGGTGCTCAGCTTGTCTGGCACTGGAAGACAAGGAATAGAAATAAAACGTCAGCAGGGCTAAGAATGGGACCCACGTGCAAGGTCTCCAGCCAGCTGGAAGCTCAGCCACATGTGAACTTCTTGGTTTTCATAAATAGAACTTGTGATATTGGTTGAGTAAATATGGCCAAAGTGGAGAGCCCGTAAAGAGCAAAAGGAGGATGTGGTGGAAAAAGGAGGCTAAGAGCTTGTTAAAATATGATCTTGTTTCAACAGGCTTTCCTCAGCCAAAGAGGCTCTGTAAACTTACTCTGCAATGTCAATAGGGAAATCTTCATCTGGAAATGCTGAGCAGTGTGTGTGCAGGCCTGTTCGTTCCTCAGACTGCTGACACTGATGGTGTTTCTCACACTCCTCACTGGCTCTTTGGGACTGGATAATTCCCTGTCAGCAACAGGTGATGCTGGTTTGATCCCCATTGTCATGCTGTAAAGGTGAGTGGCTTTCTTCGTCTCACAGCTGAGTTTGATGGGTTGATAACACAGTTCCTGAAACATGCCTGGTGGCAGATGCCTAGCAGGAGACCTCTGCACTGATTTATTGCTGCTATTTCCTGTGGGACAGGCTCTGCTTGTAGAAAACTACAGCTGTTGCTGCAGAGAACTGGAAGGATGTGGCCAGACATCAGAAAGGTGTATTCCTGCTGTGATAAGTAGCCCTAGGAAAACACAAATGCCTGCCTTACCCATTTGACTATTAGTGTGGCAGCTTGGTCCCAAAAGTAGTACTTCAAAGTGGTTCATCTACTTAATAATCTAGAAATGAAAACTGGAAGTCTCATTATAGCCATCAAGAGGTGCTGTGTGCTTAGCTCTTTCAAAAATGTGGTCCCTTATTCACGTATGGGCAGGGGTTTGCATCGGCAAGGCCCTTTGCTCTTATTTCTCCAGTTTGCTTACTTGTGGGGATATGGTTTGTCTTTCTCTTTGTAGGGTAGTGCAGGCCGTGTATGGTCAGAAGAGTGGACCAGGAGCTTGGTATTGCTATTTAGTTTCGCGTGTGTGCTTGCAAACAAAATCAGCAAATTGGCATTTGGTCAAGAGCAGCAGCTTTCGAGTTTAGAGGGACGGGCTTTTCAATCCAGTAAGAATATTGAATGCAACCCAGATGGCATCCTGGAGGGAAGTTTTGTGGTATCAATTAGCTTGTAGGTGACCATGCTTCTAGCCAACTGTGAATAATTTGGCAGCTTGCCACTTGACTGTTAGTGAAAATTCAGAGCGTTGAGATGAAAGAGAGATCCTGAGAGACAAAGAAACGATGTCTTCGCTTAAGCAAAGAGATTACTGGGTACTGTTTCTTAAATGATTTAAACTCTCTTCTCTTGTACAGCCACGCAGCTCGGCCTCATTTGTGTAAATAAACCCATTAAAAATGTTTGTTCTGTCAAATTTCACTGACTAAAATTTATTCTGAAGAAGGAACCAGAATATAGAAGGGCCACCTGCAGCCCCCCAGTGCCCCTGGTTCCCTCAGCAAATGATGTTCTTATCTGGGTTTTAGTATTTGGATATTTCTATTGCAGATTACAGCTAAATGAAGCTGTTAGATTCTAGTCTCTAAAGGATCTGCTAAATCTCTGACACGATGACTGTAGTGTAGTAGGCTGTGGTTTTGTATCAGTCCACTGAGATCTGAGTCTAAAGAACTGTAAGACTAAATTGCCTTTATGAGATAGCTGTGGGAATGTGACTTAGCTGCTACAGCACTGAATTGGAATCGGTTCTCATTGTCTTACAGAACTTACATCCGCTTACAGAAATGTTTCTGTGGGCCTTCTTTATATATATATATATATATATATATATATATATATAATAGACTATATATATATAGTCTATTTTAAAGAGGTTAGCTCGGGTGCTAACATTTCCAATGGCTTCTGCATCTGTACAGTGAGGGATAATTAGGCTTGTAGAGCAGATGTTCTGGAAGCCAGCACTGCAGCACGCCTGGCTGTTTCTGGCTGCAAAGGTTTCCTCCTGGGTGCACTTGTTTTCATGTAGGAGGAACTGCAAATTCCTGGACACTCTTTCTATATCCAGTAAGGACTCTGAGATCTCTTACCGGATTTAATCAGTAAGCGCTTCACTAAGAGCTTTAGAGAGCAACAGTTTTGCTTCCAGGAACTTATTTCAGCTGCGTAATGCTGAGTTTTTACTGTGCACTGAAATGTGTTGTGGCTTTTCAAAATGAGCCGAAGTGTTTGCAAGGAAATAATGACGATGATTTGCACTCCATTCTCCTGAAGATTGGTAATAATAAAAACAAAAAAAACCAGCCCAAGGAAGGTGAAATGCCATCCTTATCAGAACTGCACACTGTAGCGTGTGAACTTGTGCCATTCTGGCTGGTAGAGAAAGAAATGGGCAGATGGAAGCAAGGCTATCAGCTGTGAATATGGAAGTAATCTGGGAGTGCCTGAGGATTAGCTTCATGAACAGCTAAATGTTCTTCGTGGAACTTTCTGGTCTGGAGGTGTGATGTAGCTCAGTTCCGTCATGTCACACAAGGCTGTTTGCTTCTCCCACTTTAGCAGTGTTTTGCTTCTGAAAAGCATTAAATGGAAAAAGCTGTTTAATAGAAGTGTAGCCCATCTTTGTCAAAAAGTTGCACCTGACTTCTAGCTGAACCTTAATGTGCAGAGGTGCTTTCCCTCCTCACTTTGTCCTAGGCAGGGGCAGGTGATCTGCCTTTCCAAGGCCAGTGGTTTGCTTCCATTCAGAGGTGACAGGTCTCTTTCAAGAGCGACTTTGCTATGTCATTCCTTTTGGCAGTAGTCCAATGCAACGCGCCCGGTTATTTTTCCAGCTTCAAACAGATTTGCTGTGAGAAATAACAATAGCTTCAAGGAAGGAACCAGAGGTGCAGCTCTGGGGAAGAAAACAGAAGCTTTCAAAACTTCACAGGAGCGTCTGTATGGGAAAGAAAATACTGCTCATTCAGGATGATACAGCAGGAGCTTTCTGGAGGTGTGTGCTTTGAAGTGGGAATCAGGAAAGGGCAACAGCTTCTTATTCCTCTCTTCTGGCTGCTGAGCTGGGCTCAGATCTTTCCAGTACCGAGCAAACCCGTTTCCAGTGGAAACCATGGGGATGTCCTCAGTCCGGTTCTTGCATTTCGTGGTGTCTACAAAAGCAAGAAGCATGGGCATCCAGTCTCAGGCATTTTACAAGTAAAGCTGGAGCATAATGTTATTTTTAGATCTGATTTTTACATGCCTGCCGATAGAGCTTTGTCTCTACTTTGCATAAGAATGAAGCTGGCAATCAGATCTTTATGTAAATAAAACCTGCGGCACACTCAATCATTATTTTTTTTGCTTGGCAGGTATAGCACAAAGTCACAGCAAAGCTAGTTAATTCTTGCAATTAATGCTGATCTTACAGCACCAGCCGCAGCCTTAGGAGTCACTGAAATCCAAGCCTGCAAAATCCTTCTCAGAAAACTGTCTTTCGCCAGAGGTCGTGTTGTTGTGGCACTCTTCTGTTTTAATTCCCATCCTGCTTTTGGCAGAGTCACGTTTGAGAGCTGCGTGTTTCTGCTCTTGGAATGCTGCAGCAATCAGGAAGGCATCCTAACAACGTGCTGCCAACCTCCTCTGAGTGACTTTCCACCAGTGCAGAATGAATCCATCCCAATACTAACCCGCAGCAAGGTTCAATTCCTTCCTCAATTGTTTGCAGCAGTTTATGCTGTGGCCTATCAGCTGCTGTATGAGAAAGAAAGCAGTAAATACAGCAGAGGGTGGCTGTTCATATACAATTTCTGTTGTTGGCAGTGATAAAAAAATCTGTTTCAATTTTCCCTTGACTCCTTCCATGGAATCCCTCCCAATGTTTCTAATATTTATTGGGGCTTTGTGCCAGGGATGCTGGATGAACTGCTGAAACCCAGAGTGCAGCCGTGCTTCCCCTGTGCAATGGCAGCTGCTGCAGGGAGCCGGGGAGGAGTGCGCTGATCCCTTCTACTCTCAACAGCAGGAAGATTGTGTAAGGGGCACCATCATCTTTTAGCACTTGCTGGGACAGATTATTTTCCTTTTATCTTTGTGGCAGAAGTCACAAAGCTTTAAGGCACTTACCGCTTGGAGACTTAAGCTGCCGGCCAGCAGCATGGGGAGCTGAACTTTAAATCTGCTACTGCCAAAGGAGTCTGAAGCTCGCACAGTAGTTTTGAAGGTGTTGGGCTGTTTTGAGATATGAGATCGTTAATCCTTAGAGTAGACAAGACCTGGGTTTAACCTCTGTGTTCTCTTCAGTGTCTGTTGCTGTGCTGATGTATTGGTCAGTATAAAAAGTCCAATTTAATCCTCAGACATAATTTGAACTTGTTTGGCTTTTGGGTACTGAAGTCAGTGCTGCTACTCCTTTGGGATCATCTGCTGTGGGTTTATACCAGGATCTGGACTCTGTGATCCTCGTGGGTCCCTTCCAACTTGGTATATTTAATGGTTTTACTCATGATCTGCAAAACGTTGTTTTTTCCATTTACATATGGCAAATATACATATTCTTCCTTCTGTCCCCAAGGTTTTTGGCATGGTTGTGCTGTTTTATGGTGACTCAGCAACCTGGCAGCCTTGTGCACTTGCCAAGAATTCAAGCGGCTCAGTGTGATTCATGCTGGTAGTCCTGGGTGCAGACGGACCCATGGCCTCTGTGACCTCTTTGCTTTCACATCTTCAAACAGTGGTGACGGAATCACTCTACAAACTTGTTTTGGCAGCACCAGAGCAAAGATATAGTTGGTTTTCTTTGCCTCTTAATATTCTCCTGCAGAAAGAGTGCAGACATGGTGGCAGAACTTATAACAGCTGCTGGGTGAGTTTATACTCTTGACTGCTTCTCTTCCAAGCAGGACTAATATTTTGTGGTCTGTGTTTTGTTTTGACCTGAGGTGAAGCAGGGCGTTAAGTGTGAAACATTTCACAGCAGGTTACCATGCCAAGGAGATCCAAATGTCCCCTTCAAAAAACACCCACAGACGGCCAACGTGCCCCCCAGGCTTCAAGTCCAAGCTGTATCATGGCAAGCCTGCTTGAGGATTTCTAATGATGGCTTTCTCTTCCATTTCACTTTCATATCGTGGAATAAATCATACAAACTTTTGGTCTGGTGCCTCATCTAATTACTTCCTCTACAGGGTTTTTCTGCGTACCTGAAATGCATGATCAATGCATGACACTAATGCCACTAATTATGGCTAATGAGTGTTGGTGGTTTATTTATTTGTTTAAAGCATTCTCACCTTGTCTCTTTGGGGGTTTTTGATGTTGCTTTTGTAATCTTAAAGTTCCTGTGAATGTAGATCTTACAGATACATGCTTTGTTTTCAGACTTGATTGAAATGAATCAGCTGGTTTGATTACTGGTTATTAGCAAGGGGTGGAACTGACAGAAAAACAGCATGATCGCATGACCTTGTGTCTTTGAGATGTGCCAGGCAACGAGCTTGTCTTCTTGGTAACTGGAGCTCCAGCTTTGTCCTGCCAGTTCTGAGGGTGTTACAGATCCATAGCACAGACATCTAGTGGTTGGATATCATACTGCAAAGAGACATCAAGGTGGCAAGTTATTAGGGAATCCTGGCTCCATGTGTTTCTACAGGAAAAGTGCTTCCAAAATGAAAGACTTGCCAACATTTTGCTTTATCTGTTCCTGTGGCTCTTGCTTCACCTAATGAATTGTTTTTATCACAGCCCCTGAGTTCTCACTCTTAATGTTCCCACTTTCTCCCCAGTCCCACCTGGGAAGTGAGCAAGCAGCTGGGTCGTGTTGAGTTGCCTGTGGGGTTAAACCACAATAGACTCCAGTGTGCTCATTGAACAGAAAATGGAACAGTTGTGTTTGTATTGGGCTTTGAGGCCCTGGCAATTAAACTTGTAGTCTCTAATTTGTATTTTTATCCTTTTAAAAGGACCAGGTTCATAGTGATATTTTGTAGCTTGGGGCCAGGGCTGTTCCTGCACGCTGGTAGGCTCTAAGGGGGCTCTTAACTCTGCTGGGCTTTTCTGGTGTCTGCCATGCTGAAATGTGCTCACTAATGGGGATGGTGCTGGTGTCAGACTTCCACATGCAAGGTTGTCACAGTCTGGTTATTCTGCAAAGATTTGTTCTTTTACTGACTTTGCTGAAGATTGACGTGCATTTTCTAAAGAAAATCTGGTCACCCAGCCCTAAAAATAGCCAGAGACAACTGGCTTCTGAGTAGCTTGCAGCCAGTCTGTGGCCTCAGAGGAAACAAATCTGTTCATGAGCTTCTGCTGAGCCATTTCAATATGTGACTCTGTCCGGTCTTTTTCATGTTTCCCTAGCTCTGGGCTTTGACAACTTCACTAAAATCACCAAAAGTGCAAACTGTCTTGTATTTCTTTCTGTACATTCAGATAGGACTTTGGAGGCCATTTTGGCACCAGACCCTTCTGCTGGATATGGCTGCTCCGGGTAAATCCCAGAGCAAGATTTAGGGTATGTATCCTATAGCAGCCATTGGCTCTGCCTGAGATGCAGAGCAGTTCACATCCTGCTGGGCTGGGCTCTGTTCACAAAATTGTGGTGTAGCATGTAATCAGTGAGAAAAATCAACAGCGTGTGCATACAAGGGGACAGGATTGATGGCTGTTTAACTCACTGTCCTGCTACAGGTCTGCTTACCAAGGAAAGGTACTGAGAAGCAGTGTGTACAGTGGGAGGCAGAGGTGCAGATCACTCACAGCTTGTCTATAATGGCTGATGGAAAGAGTGAGATGCAGACTGAGTGGGAATGGCTGTGATGCCATGGCAGGGCTCTCAGTGAATCGGGGTGAGGTATCTGTGCTGCTCTGCTGCTTTTCAGAGATTGGTCTGTCCTTGCCTTGATCTGAATCTGGATGTGATGCTGGATGAATCGTTGAACCACTCTGGGCATCGTTGCTTAAAATGGAAATGTCAATATTCTTGCCAGGCTTTGTGAACCGTCACTGGATTAATGGACACAATCTTTTGTAACAAAAGCGTTACCTATAATATATTTTATCTTGTTTACTTGCAAAGCAGCTGGGCTACCTTGAAGTGTCACAACTGCCAGAAGTGTGAGAAGGGGCCCTGCTATGTTCACCTGTGTTGAGATCCCCAGAACTAAAACTGACTTTCAATTCCTCTGCACTGGTTTGGAGAAGGTATTTTAAATAATGCAGAGCATTACTTTCTCAAATGATGTTCTCAGCATTCCTCAGCTGAAAGAACCCACGGAAATTCAGGGTTACTGGGGGAGAGCAATGAGTGTAAGTTGGAGCAGTGCATCTGTGATGCATGCAGTACAGTACCTGGCATTTCTGGCACACTGCATGGCAAATGTGGTGTAGTTCAAGCACCCAATCGTCAGCTGTGTGAGCTCAGCCCTCAAGACCTTGTTGAGTTCTGCCTGTGACTCAGAGGAAGGCAACAGGGAAAGCTGGGGCAGGAAAAAATCAGCTGGCGGTGTCTTCTCAGGCCAAATGCAGTTGTCACAAAGCCCTTGCACTGGGTGTGGAGGGAGATGCCGGGGTGTTCATTTGGGTTCCTTAAGCCACAGTGCCTGTCTGCTTTTGTTAGCAGGCTTCTCTATTATCCCATAATCCCTTCAGACACTTGAATTTGTCCTGCTTTTCTGCTGAAATGGTGGAGAGTGCTGGGAGGCTTCTTGTAGCACAGACAGTTGTGGTCTTTGAATGCAACTTTTTACCCCAACGTGACCAAAAAATAAATAAGTAAATAAAATAGAGGCACAAAGCCAGAAGTTGAACACTGTGTTGTTTATTGCTTGATTTATTTGTGTCTGTCACACAGATGCCAGCATGTTTTGTCTTCATTTACAGTAGCCCAAAATGTTTCACCTGGGTTGATCTACAGTCTTAGACCAGGCAGGGTTTCCATGGGGAGAATTTTCTGAGCGTGTAGCCTGGTGCTATGGTGTTTTTTTTAACTCCTCTTTTTCTCTCTGACCTGAAGTTCGCTTGTAAAGCTGTGCATGTTTCCAGTGCAGTTTGGATAATTAAAAATAGCTGCTTGTGGTGCCTGGCTTCTGTGCAGTCTTTTATCAGTAGTTCCTCTGAGAATACCTTGTGTGTGGATGAACGGTTTTAAATGGAGTAGTGAGAACTACACGGAATAAAATTATACAGACCTCTTTCCAAGCGAATTTCTTTTAATTTTAAAGGCTTAAACATTACTTTTCAACTGAAAACAAAGCATACCAATAAGGAATGCTGAGCGTGTCTTTGTCAGTCTTGTTTTCTCCTTATTGATGGAAGAGCTGTGCTCACAGAAGGATGTCACTGCTGGGTCATGCAGGGCACGCAGGACGTGTCACAGGGAAACCTGGAGTGGCACATCTTGGTTATTCAGTTTTGTTCAGCGCCCAGGACTGGGTGGGCTCAAGAGGATGGTGCCAGAAGGCAGCAAGGAAACGTGCACTGAAAGTTGCCTCTTAATCTCCTTCAGTGATTATGGTAGGCCCTGAAACTGAAGACAGCGTACCTCATTAAAACTCGAATTGCCATCAAAGCAACGTATACATACTTGTATAATTACCTAATTTATTTTCTCCTTCCTCCAGAAACCTCATCCTTCCTCCTATCCCAAATCTCAGCAATGTGCTGGTATGATTTCTGGTAGAAATACTAAATTTAAATTTAAGTTAAATACTAAATTTAAATTTAAGTTAAATACTTTCTTCTGCTGCTTCTTTTTCATCTGCTTTCCACATTAAGCAGTTCAGGCTCCTTGGAGGAAAAGGGAAGACATGAATTGCTGCTGTCTGTGGAACACTTCTCCTATGAGCTTAATCATCAAAGGTTTTATTCTTGTGCATCTCATGAGCAATATATTCCCTTAAATATAGGTATGTAGGTGTAAAAGAAAAAAATCAGCTCTTAGCGTACAGTTTTAGGAACATGTTGTTTCTTGTATGTTATTGCTCAAAAATTCTCATGTGGGTCTCTTATTTCTTCAAATAAATAATAAAGAAAACCCAGGTGAGCCTCTTTGGATCGTGTTGTGCAGACCGTTGCACACTAGGAGTAGCCTCACAGTAGAAGGGGAATAAACATTCACCAGTAGAGCTGCATTATAATCATGACTTGAAAATCCATGCGGTTAATCTTATCTGGTGCAAAGCTTTTACTGAGGAGTCTCAGGTTGTATACTAGGAAGGATTTATTCTCTGAAGGATATTCAGGCATTGGTAACCGGCTGCCCAGGGAGGTGGTGGGGTCACTGTCCCCAGGGGTTCAAGAACTGTGGGGATGTGGCACTGAGGGATGTGCTCAGTGGGCAAGGGGGGGCAGGTTGGGCTCAGGGATCTTAGAGGGCTTTTCCAGCCTTAATGATTCTATGAACACTTACTGACTTTCTGGGAAGCTTCTGTCTGGCTTGAAATCAAAGGGGATTGAGTTATGTGTTATAGCAGCATTAAATTCTCACCATTGACAGATTAAGGTATGTCTGAGCTATAAACATTGATTCCTGGAGTTACTGATGGGTCATAAGTTTGATACTATCACAAGTCATCTTGATAATGTTGTAATTTCACTTCAAATGAATTTCTGATACAGACTCAACTGACGTTTATTTTGGGGAGAAAACTAATGGATGTGGACTGATCGCGGTTTGTATGGAGGACTGCTAGAAGAGCATGAAAGGAAACTAAATAACAGAGACATAGTGTTATGGCGGCATTTTTGCTCCATTTTTCCAGTCATCAGTTTTGCAGCCATAATGCAGAGAAGTAAAATGAGAATTTGGTGAAAGAACAGCTGTGCATCAGTGTTTGCACTGAGGCTGAAGAGCAGGCTGTCTGCAGAAGCTTATTTCATACAGCTGGGCTGCATATATACTCTCTGATAGGACAGCTTCCTTGGGGGAAGTATCAGCTTGCTATTGCTGCTTACATTATAGAGCAGTTGGTAAAGTTTCGGGATGCTTCTGTGTTGACTCATATTGTTGTGTAAATTAGCAGAGAGCCATCAGTATGGCCTCTGTGTGGTTTTCAGTGTCGTTCTGTCTGACTGCACTTGTTGATCTTGAGTTTAGCTGGGAATTCCGCATGTAATCGAGTCCTAAAACCTGCTGAGTGCTGACACAGCAGCGGCACCCAGCTCCTCTCCTGATCTGACCAGCAGTATATAAAAAGCTAAATGAATATTAATGCATTCCTGCCGACTAGCAGCTTGGTTTACTTGCCTCTTTCATCTTCTGCAATGAAGTATGAGCTTTCTGGCTAGATCATTAATAAAGCGACTATCGGGTGATTTATTTCACCCAAAGTACTAGTTGGCCATTGTGTCTCCAGTGTCAGCAGTGAATGGCTTTTCCGCTGTTGTCATGGTCTCCTCCTTAGTAATCACAAGGATCCAGGAGAATGCAAAGGACTAATATCGTTGGGAACTTGCTTACCACACGTCTTGCTCCCATTTGTTCTCATTGTGCAGTTCTCAACTGAATGCAAACCGTCTTTTCCTGGGAGACACCAAGACCGCCAAGGCCTCCCGGTAAGAATGCAGAGACCTTGTCACATCTCTCATGGACCAGGACAGATCAGCTTGCTGTAGGCAGTGGAAAAGAATACATATGGTGTTTTATTTCCAGACTCTAGAAAATAGACACTGTCTTGTCCTTCGTGGTCTGTCTTCCTGTCCATTTGTGTGTGGCTGATGGAGCCACGTCTCTGTGGCCTTGGTTTTGGTGGGTTGCCATGGAGGGAGCTGCTGATTGCCTGCTCTTTGGAAAAGAAATTATTTTGAATAACAGAGTTGCTATAGAAGCACATTTACATGTAAAACAATCACCTGCAGTGAGCAGAAGATCATCACCTACCATGAATGTAAGATCTATTAAGTATAGAGATCTTCCTCTAGAGAGTGTCAGAAAGGAGCTGAATGGTCTGGATTTGGAGTACAGGTTGGTTCTGTTAGCAGACCTCGTGTTAAAACAGTTTTGCATCTACCAGGAGCTAAATGGAACTTAGTTTTGTGTCCCAGCATATCTAGAAACAGAAACTTCTGGAACTGATCTGGGCTATAATGTAAATGGCTTTTAGACAGATTCAATAGGAAAAACGATCAGAGTCCTGTCCCCTCTTCATACTGGTGTATAATAATTTCTGTCATTTGTTTGCTTCCTTCTCACATGGTTTAGTGGAAACTGCACATGGATTTGCTGGTTGTGCTGAAGTATCCAAAGCAGATGAACAGGTTGCTGATGGATACGTCCTTGCAAGCAGACAACTTGGGGGTCTAAAGGAGCAAGTGTATTTCGTACAATGTGTGTCTGTGTGTATACAGATGATTTTGTTTCTATTTTTCCCCCTCATTCCTTCTCCTCCCTTGATATATTTTTTTAAAGTTTATTTTTAATAGGCACATTTTTGGCCTGTTTTTGGCACCAGCTGTCAAAACATTTGCCCCTTCATTAAGACGCCAAATATAAACTACACAGAAAAGCTGAAATGACCATTACACTGGTATAGCCAGTTACAGATATTTCCAGACAGCAGAATGATGATCTCAGTGGAGCTCGGGCAGTTGCTGTATAGATGTTAATCAAGAGGGACACAGGCAGATTCCTGAATTAATATAAATGCAGTAATGCTTCTGAAGCCGTGATGTGCCCTGCTAAGCCATGCTGAGGAAACAGATTTTGCCCATCCAAAGTTCTCTTATCAGGTACAATGGAGTAAGAACCGAGCAGCCTCGTCTTGTTGCCTTTCATCAGTTGGAACATCTTTTCAGCTTTGAATTTCCGAGGCTGTTTTATTGCTTGTGCTGCCATTCCCCCTCCCACCCTCCTGCTTTGTTTGCTTGACAAGAAGAAAAGGCAGAAAGTGAAGCACACAGCCACATTTCCATAAGCTTAGACAAACTCTTTCTTTCTTTTTCTTTCTGCCCTAGACAGGGTGCTTATAATTAGTCATTCCTGCTGTGGTTGAAGCGGAGGGTTCAGAAAAAAGCTTTGGTGGTTTTTTACCAGCAAGAGCAAAAGAAAAAAATAACATGAATGCAGTTCATCGTTAATTTGGGGAACACTTGTTAGCCTCCTAATCCGGGCATCTAGTGTTCTTCAGCTGTGTTTGTCTGAGATACTGTAGCAGAGCAGAGACCTTGTGGTACTTTCCCTTGTCATGCTGAGATCAGACAGTGCTGGCAGCATTTGGGGCTGAAAGCTGAATGTGGAATGAAAAGCACCTTAAAGAAGCAGGCTATTAAAATGGCACTAAGCAAACTCATTGCACTGCTTAATGGTAGGGTGGGATAATCTGAGCTTCTGTCCTTCTCTTCTTAATTAAAAATGGACCCAGGTTACAGAATGTGGGCCTGGGCTGAGGGGGTGTTTTGTGTGGGTATTTTAAGGACTCCTGAAACTGGCAGTATTGTGCTGTTGGGTTGTGGCCAGTGAGCATGTTGAGCGTTGAGGCAGAAGAAAGAGAAGTGTTGAAATAAAACTTAAAGGAAGTTATACTCATTCGTAGAGAAGTTTAGAGTGTAAAAGGTATTGCAGACTCCTCCTATAAGAACTGCAAAGCAACCGTGTGGTAGTAAGATGTGAAATACATGATTATCGGCCGTTCAGTCTGAAGTGATTAAGTTATTTCTGCTGCGGTACTAATGCTTGTTAGGTCACTATCCCGTCTTGTAAAGAAATAAGCTGTGATCAAGTTGTCTTTAGCCCTGAGAAGTTCGTATTTCCTGTAACATCAGACGTGAAATTGCATTTTTAAAGTTCAGTTTATTTATTCTGGAAAATGCAATACTCAGGAAACTTGCAGAATGTGGAAGGGTAACTACTGCTGTGCTCGCTATTTGTTTTTAATGAGTTAACTGGAATTCACTTTTTAGTCAGTCCACTACACAACATATTTACCACTTAACTGAGTTTTAATTGACCCTTTTATTATTATAATGATGGGAATAATGCTCTGGTAAATGTATTTTCCACTTGCTGATTTTGGTAATAAAAACAGCCTTAGATTGCGAAAGACAGAAACAGGGTTTCATGGAAATCAGCTGCCCTTCCATTTTAAAGATAACAGGGTCCTCTTTTAACCTTGGATGGCACTCACCGACTTGTTTTCTGCCCTTTCTTCATTAGCTGGCTCCTTGCCTTGACGAGGAGATGGCTTTTTAATGCAGCCGCTAAAATCCACCAACTTAGAATCTTCAATCCAATTAGTATGGTAGATTAGTTCTTGACTCTCTCCCTCTCCAGCTATAGCACTTGTGAATCGAGTGTTTGTTTTCCATTGCAAGTTTTTGCTGGAATCAAAAGATTTCCTTTTTCTCTTACGACTTAGCTTGCATTGTTTGTGCGGCGCTCGAGTGGTAATGATAACAGTTCTACATAAAGCATCAGCAAGGCACCGGGCTGCTGCACTTTGTGAGATAAAGCTTGTTGGAAAGTTCTTGGGGACAAAGCAAGGTTCGTGCCTGGAGCTGCAAACATGGCTGGAAAAGGAGCGATCCTGCCTGCTGGTTTAGCACTGCATGACAGAGCAGCCCCTCTGTGCCCCCAGGTGCGCTATTAGTTGTGCAGCATGAGGGCTTGCACTGTATTTACCAGTCTGAAGACAAAGCATAGAATGATAAACATAGAGCTACTGATCTTGATTCGAATCTAAAGGATATAGTGTCATTTTTGAGGAAACTAATCTGGCCTGGAAAGGATAAAAATTCTGTAATTCTAGAACTGCCAGTTTTAAAATAGTCGTGCTTGGGCTGATGTAGGTGGCTGATGATGCAAGATGCTGATTAGAAATCATCATGAGATTTGGTTTGGAATTCTAACCTGAGTGAGTTCCTCTCCTCCCCACCAGCACAGGATGAGGAGACTGGATTTGGTTAGGCAGGTGTTCCAGGTTCTGGGAGGATGTACCCTTTGTGCTGACCCTCAGGTGGCACTGCAGCCAAGCTGTCTCCTGGCATTCCTTTTTCATGAGGGCTGCTTTGCTTAGTACCATATAGAAAAGTCAGCCTGCTGGCCAGAAATCTCTGTAGTGATGTCAACCTTTGCACAACCGTGTTGTGTTTGGCCTTTTCCATCCCTTCCCTTGCTGCTCTTAGCAATGCCCATAGCCATTGCCATAGTACTTATCACCCCAAAATTACCAAGCTGTGCTTGGATGTGTCCAGATCTGAGATGGAATACTCATTATCTGTGGCTCATTCTAATTTAATCTTTAAAGTTTGGTGAAGAAAACCATCACTGAAAATTGCTTTACCTACCTAGATATATATTCTTAGTGGGGCATACCTCTACAGTACCTTGTTTTTTGTTAACATCCGAATGGGAATTTGATTTCCAAGCCAGTTTCTGTTGCAATTTGTGCTGAAAAGTCTTGGAAGCGGTTGGAACTGGATGGCCTCTAAGTATCTTAAAGCATATCTGTATCTGTGCTCCGTTCCCTGCTACAGGAATTGAGCATCTGCTTTGATTGGAGAGTATCCCTCATCTGTATTCGTGCTTCCAATATAAAATGAGAGTTTGTGGACAAAAGAGATGCGTACAGACAAAGTCTCTTGTGCATTCAGAGATGTGCAAATGTCTCTACTGCCTGCAATAGGGGAAGATGAACAAGATGTGCCAAAATACATAGAATAAATTATAGATATGATGGCATTTTTATCACAAGCAATGTATCAAATTTACAGCCGGCTGAGCGTAAAGTTTTGAAAACCTCTTCAGTTTTATAAGTTTAATGAGGATAAAGTATTAAATGAAAGATAAAGAATTGGAACGCAGGCAGAATAGAGCAGAGGTGTTTACCAGCTCTGTTTTCACCAAGGATTTTGAGATGCCTTATAGATACCAGTTTTAAACTTCACTTTTACAGCCCTGTGAGGCAGAGAAGCTCTGTGACATATCATTTACAGGCAGAATGTTCCCATCAGCATCCACAGGCAGCTATTGCTGTGTTTCTGCAGACATGTTAAAATTAAGGCCATTGGCGAGGACTTTGTTTCAGAATAATGGGCTGGTTGGTTATTCCAAGACCACGTGCATGATTTAATTTCCAGCCTTTGCACATGTTTTTTGGAAGTAGTGTAGCCATAGTTTTATATTCTGAAGCATACAGACCTGAGCAGCGTGCTTTTGCTTTGTTTGAACGGCAGCATGCTTTCTTACTGCACGCTTCCAAGCAGTATGACAGAGCAAGAGGCCTCCTGAGTTTCTTTTGAGGCAGGTTACAACTCTGTACTGTTTTTTAGTCCATTGCTGAATCGCAGCTGCATAAAAGTGTGTTTTCTTTCTTTTAGTCCTTCTTTTCAATGCAGCAAGGCACAATCCATGTCCGTATGCACCCGATTCATGTAGCTCATGGGAGAACCAAGCCTGTTCAGATCTTACAGTGAAACATGTCATCTCATAACTGACTTGCATTGTAAGATGAAAATATTCCAACCATCTCAGATTGACTCAGTTTTCTTACTGTATTTATGGTATAGAATAAACTGCAATTTAAGCTTAATATACTGTTTCTTTCTGCATTCTGCAGCTTCATTAAAAGGTTGCTTCACGTACTTAAAAAAACACTGATAGAAAAAAAACCCCATAGAGTGATATGGAAATTAATGTATGTATTTTTTCAGAGTGCTATTCCTCATTTGGTTCTCATTTAGTTTGTGTTTTGCTCTGGGTAGTCATCTTTACTGTGAGCTTATCACTATTTTGATGTTCCTGATGGAGTTTGTAAAGAGAATGGCAACAGCTGATTGATCACTGAATTCTTTTTTGAATGAACTGTGTGAAGAAAGACAAACAAATGAGTATTTGCACAGCTAGATGTGTTTTTCAGAGGCTTCTGGCTGCTTAAGACCAGTTCAGCTCCATCAGCTTCTCCAGCAGAGCAGGGAATTCTGATGCACACTGCTGTTCATATTATGCTGCTTACTTCATCTTGTTCAGCTGCTTGAAATGCTCAGAGCGAGCTGAGCTCTCAGTATCACCTGCGTGGAGTTTTGAGCGGTTCCTGACAGCAAAGAAGGCACTTGCACGCCTTGCCCCATTTCGGGTAAGACCACGAAGGGAAGTCAGTGTGCTTTAAAGTGACGGGAAGCAAATAGATGGTGGAGGGAGATGCGCTCTTCTTTTAGGATGCTGCTACACGCTGTAGTGAAGATGGGTGTGTCTGCAGAATCTCCAAACAGGTATCTATGTTCTGTGTCACGCTCAGATTTCTTTACCTTAGGGCGTAAGCTGTCAGTGCATCGTGCAGAGAGAATGTATTCTCATATGAAAACATCTAGGAAGGAATAATTTCCTTGGATGCATCACTGTGCAATTGCCTTTATAATTTATGCCTCATTCTTGCTTCATTTCAGGCTGCCTTCAGCTCCTCCTTTTGCTCCTCCTGTCTCATCTGAGGCTCCGCTTTCAGAGCACAGTGACAGGGTGACCCAGATTCCCAGAGGTGTCTGGTGAATGCAATGCTGATGCACTGCTTTCAGAATCTTTTGCTGGCAAACCCTGTCCCTGCTAGATGATCTTATTTTCTTTCCTGCTCATTAGTTTCTGACAGGTGCATCTACCAGTAGTGGTTTAATATACTTAGCATTAACTAGCAGCATGTGTGCCTGGATATTTGTGCGAATACAAATAGCTGTAATGGTTGGAGGGAGGGACAGACAGGTGTATTTAATAAAGTACATCAGTAGGGGAGTAGGGGAGGTGGGAAGAGAGAGGGAAAAGCCTGCAGGTTGTGAAGGAGGTTTGTGGTAGGGCCTGAGGAGCTGTGAAGTCAGGTAAGCCAGGGCTGGAAAACCCAGTGGAAATGGGAGCAGGGGGTTGCCTTCTCCCTGACTATGAGCAAAAGGAATAGGGAGGGGGAACAGATGGCTCTAAATTGTAGTCTCTGATGCTCTATGCTTTTCTGTGATCAAACTGTGACTGACTTCTTATTTGAAGGTGGAACTGAAGGTTTTACTGTCAATACATCGCAAATCAGATCCTTAAAAGGCAAACGTACAGATCTGGTAATTGCTGAAGAGGAGGAGGAGTTGGTGGATGCACACCTCTGTTGCAGGAGATCAGCCTTTTCTAATGGGCTGCAGTGTTCTCCTTAGACAGCCCACATCCTAATGCTTTCATGGAACCCAGTGCTTCCTATAGTCTGTCTGTACTGCGTGCTGCTTATTTCAATTAACCAAAAGAATGACTGTGTTATACCTAAGAGCTTTTTAGCAACTGTATTTCTTTCAGCCTGTTAGGGAGAAAACTTTTTTGCTTAAGTTCTAGGAACAGAACTATGCAATGCATTGCTTTCTGTGGGTGCTGTGAAACATCATCTTCTACTAAAAAGCATATAATATAGGAAACTACTAGGGGGAAAAGAAAACAAAAAGCATAGCTTTTAGAGCCCAGAATGTCACTACATTTTATACTGCTTTTCAAGTATTTTTGCTCCCTGAGCTCTGTCAGTTTGGGGCCATGGAGCCATGCCCACTGCGCTTTGGGACGCAGCCTTTTCCTCACCCAGCCCACTCCTGACATGTCTCCATGCCATTCCCTTGGACCTGTGATAGTTTTCTGCCCTTGTGCAGTGGAGCCCAAGCTGTGTACGGCACTTGAGGTGAGGCTGCAACCAACTTGGGCAGGGAATGAACCGGTCATTTGTAAATGAGTGCCTCAAAACATGCCAGTAATTAATGCATTTGGCTTCAAATGAGAAGGTTTCCCTGCTGCTTGGCCCTGCTCCTGTTTCTCAATGTCTTTCAGGCACTGACTTGCTTGACTTCTTGCCTTGTATGCTGTCAGTGAAGCTGGCAGCGAAGTACATGTGTTGGTGATAACCTCATTACTGGAGTACGGGTTTTGACTGCGTAGAGTTAATTTTCTTCATGGTATCCTGTACAGTGCATTGTTGTGAATTGTGATCAGTGCCGAGTTCTGTCACAAATCTGGTGTCAGGTCCTCTGCAGCTGAAGGGATGTTTCAGCTACATGACGCTGAGCAATAAAGGCTGGAGTTAAAGAAAAGGAAGGGGGGGAGGTTGTTTGCGGTGGTTGTGTGCATCTTCCCAAGAAGCTGTTGCATGTGGTGGACCTTGCTCTCCTGGAAATGGCTGATTGTCTGCCCCTTGATATGGGGCAATGCTTCTACAGGCTCAGTTTAAGCTATCTTAAACTGACCTTACAGGAAGGCATATATCTGCCACTATAATCCGAGTCTTGATAAATACTCATGGAGTTTCAGAAGGAAGGGCAGAAGATCTTTCATGTTTGCAGCTCTGATACACATCTCAGGTCTGAATGTAAAACAATGCATCTTGTGAAGCTGTTTGAGAAGATATAACTCGCTTTTATGATGTTGTGCTCTTGGTACAGGTTCTGGCACTTGGAAACCAAACTATTGTATGTAAGGAGGAAGAGTACCACCATGATCTTCAGTGGCAGCATGGACTAGAGCAAGTATTTATTCAGAAACTGCCTCTCTTCGAGGTCTGTGGGAGTAAATCCTTGGGTTTGAAAAAACTCTTGGGGATATCAAATTAGCTGTTAAAAGCTGAAGTGCATCTGTGTGCTTTTCTGTTTCTGAGACTGAGTCACTGTTCACTGTCACATTGCAGCCTTACTGGAAGGTGTTTGCTCTAAGAAAATCTGGGGGAGGTAGTGACAGTGTGGAGGACATGACTTTGGATTGCCTGGTGTAGCACTTTGGTAGCTACAACCTGTGGAGAGAGCTGGAAAGGAGAGAGAAGGAAAAACTTGTGGCTGGAGAGAAAAGCTGCAGAGCATTGTAGGTCCCCAGTGAGGGAAGCCCAGCACTACTTCCTGTGTTCCAGATACTCTCTGCTTCTCAGCTCAATTTAAAGGCTTCCCATGGTTTGTGGGAAGGATGCAAAAGACTTTTCCTTCTTCCTCTGTTTGTAGCAGGGATTTGAAATCAGGAAGAAAACCCGCAGACTGAGAAAAACCAGCCATGAAATTCTTTTCAGGTTTTGTTGAGATAAAACAAATGTATTTTCCTTGTATTTTCCTTTACAGAACCACATGGCAAAGACTTGCAGGATGTTTTTCAGATGCTGACCTGCATTACTGCCAAAAGAACAGAAACACGTGCAGCCTTGTGTGCATGTTTGCAGTTATCATGTTTTGGGGTTATGCTCTTTAGTTTCGTGGTGCATCTTGATCTGCCCTTTAACATTCCTGTGCATGTTGGTGAAATCTGTTGGATGCATAAGAGAGCACAGCTTGACCGTACAGCTCACATGCTTGATAATGCAAGGTCTTGTATTTTTAAAGAAAGTTTAGATAATGTGGAGTGTATTATTTATGGCATCACATATTTCAAGATTATTTCAAGACGATGCCTGGAGCAATGAGAGTAGGAAGAGCAACAAGAATTTGCAGATTGTACAACTTATGCAAAGGTGTAGGACATAGTCGTATTTGATGCGCTTATAGGAAGTGTCAGTGCTGGCAGAGAGCTGAAAAGAAGGCAAAAGGGAATGGACCCCGATATCCTTTGAAACTGGCATTTGAAAGTAGTCATGCAAAAGTGACTATATCTTTAGCAGGAGCAACAAAGGGAGCAAACTCTTTGCTGCCACTCGCAGATCTGGAGGATGCTGATGGGTTGTGAAGAAGTGCGTGGTTAGAGGTGAGTAATAGGAGAGGCTGCTTTATCTTCTGGTTCTATTTTACATTAATTAATAATAAACTTCAAGCAACGGCTTATTTGAGAGATGAGGTTCTGCCATGTAACTTCATTGATCTGAGCAAAGGTTTGTAGTTGGTTTTTGGAGCATAGCTCATCTTTTACTGGTCTTCTCTGCTTGGATGGGACAAGTTCTGGTCTCTCTGCTGGCATGGAAGCTGCCTGAGGAAAGCAAGATGATGCAAAGATGTGAATGAGTAGTGTTTTCTTTCCATACTCCCGCAAAAGCTTGAGATAGGGTAGAAGTTACAGCTGGATAGAAGAGAATGCTTTTTCCATACTGCTGAGGCTTTGGAATATAGTGCTGAACAGTATAAAAATAAACTCGAATCTATGCTCTTCTGTCAAAAATTGCAAAGACACGCTCTGGGTTTGATGAGCAGTTGTCTAGGCACTGTAAATATATTCCTAAGAAACTGCTTTGACAGACAGGGGAGGACGTGCAAGCTGCAGAATTCCAGCATTTTTGAAACCTCATTTTCATTTCTGGACTCTGTCATCTTTTGTGTGCATGTGCACAAATCCCCATGAAGGCAGCGTTCCCATTACAAACCAGTTACCAGCTTCAGCGTTTCAGAATTCTAAAATTGTGCTGTTTGCATTTCAAATTATGTCAGACTTGCTATAGCATGGGAGCACCCTAAGCAAACAGCATTGCTCGAGGCACCAGTGTAGGTGATGTATAAACTCTGGCTCTAAAAGAGTCTAGTTTGCAGGAGTAGCCCAGAGCTTGCTCAGTAAACAGGTGAACTGTGTGGGGTTTTTTTTGTTCCGTTTAATTATAAAATAATCTACTGCAGTAGTTCTGGAATAAGTATTTTGAGAGAGCTGTTTTGGTAGTCTTCCAAATGCAGATTACTTTGGAGTGTCTTATTTTCTTGCTCAATTACTTGTCTGAGGCTCCTGCCAGTAGCTGCCCATCCCCTCCATATGGAGGAGCACTTTGGGGTGTGCAGATCTGGTCAGGGCTGCAGCCAACGCCTCCCCCCCCCCCCCCCCCCCCCCCCCCCAATGTGGTGCCTTCAGCATCCCTGCAGCAAGCTCTGCAGAAGGATGGGGAGGGGACCCCAGTGAGAAGCTCTGGGGGGCACAGGCAGTGCTTTGGTATCCAATTCAGAGGATTAATACCACTTTCTGTTCCTTGGTCTCTGCAGCCAGTTGGCCTAGCATTCGTATTGAGTTTGCCCACTTCTCGAGTGCACTTACTTGTGTAAATCTGCTCAAGCGTTTAAGTCTGAAAGAGCAAACAAACAGGGAAATGAACAGACGGCTCTGCTGGCTCTGGAGGGGTCGTTTTCTTCTCTTCCCTTGTTTCCATGAATGTGGCCCCTTGCAGTACATACAATGCCGTCTGTCAGCTCTCCTTTCCCAAATGAAGGTTTTGCTGTGAAGTGTAAAGTGCCGTCTGCACACGCAGCATCTCTACTCCTTTAGAAACGCTGGGAGCTGGACACATGCTTGCTCCTTTTCCTTAGCACTCGGCTTATCCATGTGCCTGCATGTGCCTACATGCATACGTTCCTTATTGAAGAAACCTGGCAACGTTCATAATTCTTAAGCTGTTTTTCAGTTCCTTATAATGTCACATTGCAGCTGTTTTCTTCATTCGTTGCTGGCCACACGGTGAATCTCAGCTGTTCTGGATGCTTTGTCCTCCCAGGTTATTGCAGGCATTCTTAGAAACACTGCTTCTCCTGCAGAGATCTTGTGGTGCTGTATGCAGTACTGTGCTTTCTGCCTTTAGCATGGTACCTTCTGTATATTACCCTACACGCATTGATCTTCGTATCCTCGTAACCTTCATCCTTGTGCTGAATGCCTGGCTCCCAGTGTGAGTAAAGAAAGCAAACTTTCTGACCAAATTCAGGTCAGAGTTTCAGGTTGGATTTCACATGGGAAATTTAATTTTGCCTGTTTAAATTCCCACACAACTGCTGTAAGACATGATACGCACATTTCAGTCTCTAACTCTTCTGTGGCATTGCTTGTACTGTTTTAAAGGCTGCAGAGGTCCATCCTTGAGCTACAAGTCATCCTTGAGTCTATCTGGTGCTATAGAGGTTGTAAGACTTGGTGCAGAGTAGGTCCTAATATATCCTCAGTTGGAGAGAGCATGACTCTCATATAAGTTCTGTTTGTGTTCTCAAACAAAGGAATTGTTATGAGACAAAAATATATACTGCTATATACTTTAATAGTAACTTGTGAGCCTGTTTTACTCAGATAAGTGCTATATAAAACATTTGGGAGATTTTGTGACAGATGCTCCCAAGAAAGAATCACAGAATCACAGAATCACAGAATTATAGGGGTTGGAAGGGACCTCTAGAGATCATCGAGTCCAACCCCCCTGCCAAAGCAGGCTCCCTACACCACGTCGCACAGGTAGGCGTCCAGGCGAGTCTTGAATATCTCCAGAGAAGGAGACTCCACCACCTCCCTGGGCAGCCTGTTCCAGTGCTCCGTCACCCTCACTGTAAAGAAGTTCTTGCGCACATTCGTGCGGAACTTCCTATGCTGGAGTTTCAGCCCATTGCCCCTAGTCCTGTCCCCACGCACTACTGAAAAGAGACCAGCCTCGCCACTATAGCTCCCACACCTCAGGTATTTATAAACCTGGATCAAGTCCCCTCTCAGCCTTCTTTTCTCAAGGCTAAACAGACCCAGTTCCCTAAGTCTCTCCTCGTAGGGGAGATGGTCCAGGCCCTTCACCATCTTTGTGGCCCTCCGCTGGACTCTTTCCAAGAGATCCCTGTCTTTTTTGTACTGGGGAGCCCAGAACTGGACACAGTATTCCAGATGAGGCCTCACCAGGGCAGAGTAGAGGGGGAGGATCACCTCCCTTGACCTGCTGGCTACGCTCTTTTTAATGCACCCCAGAATGCCATTGGCCTTTTTGGCTACAAGGGCACACTGCTGGCTCATGGCCAACCTGTCGTCCACCAGGACGCCCAGGTCCCTCTCAGCAGAGCTCCTCTCCAGCAGGTCTTCCCCCCAACCTGTACAAGAAGATCCTTGTTCTTTGATGATGCCAGCAAGATGTATTGGGAACCCACCCCCTGGAAGCAGGTACAAGAGAGGGAATCAAGCAGCTTCTGTGCACTGTGTCTCATGTTGGTTCCCTTTCTCCATGCTGGTCCTCTAAGTATATGCTTACGTACTTCAGTGTGCCAAGTTGCATTTACTTCAAAATGAAGCTCCTCTAAGACTTAAAACTCAGTGCTCTCTGGGAAACCAGTTCTCCAGGCTTTTTGCAGTGAATGATCTTTTGTAAGCCAATGGATATGGCTGCCTTTTTTAAAGCTGAGCTACGACATTAGTTTTTGTAGTGAAAGGTTGATGCAGGAGTGGATCTCAAATATGTCGCGTCCCCATTTTTGTTCTACTGCAATTCTTTCATCTGACGTGTTCCCACCTGGGATTCTTGCCCTGTTTTGGGAGCTCCTTGCCTACAGAGTCATAACAGTATATTATTGCTACCTGCATTCTCCAGGAGTTCTCACTGCTCAAATCCTCACTGACATCCTTCTGGTGATACTTGTTCTGGCTTTAGGTGCAGGACACTACATCAAAATCATTCCTGCCTTATCTGCCTCAAAAGCAGGTACTTTGCTGCACTGCTGCTGATCTTAGTGCTAGTCAACAGTGCTTGGCTTTAGTTTAAAATGTCAAGCGTAATCAGACAGACAGATGCTCCCTGTTTATATATGAGGGTTGCTACAAGTTGAGTGTATAAATGCTATTTGTGTTTCCTGTTCAAGTCCTTTGTGAGCTCCAGTGAGAATACTGCACCACTGATTCTTTCTGCCTTGCCTTACACCAAGGTGTGATGTTTTCTCAGGCGTTAAAGTGCTGCCATGCTCACCTCTCCATCTAGTCGCTGTGTCCTGATGCATTGCCTTCATCCAGGTTTCTCTTGTGCTGTTTAAAATGTCACAGAATTCACCAGCCTGCCTATTGCACAGTTCATTTATGATTGATTATTTGCCTCCAAGTGATGATTCGCTACCAGACTGGAGAGGGTGATAAGTGAGTGGGTAGCATGAGACCTGATGTCACCCTTGAGGTGGAATGTCACTAGCATAAGTTTCCTGATGGAAGTTGCTGGAGAACCCTGCCAGAGCTCAGGCTTATCTGCACTTCTGTTGGTGAAGAGGAGGCAGTTTGACCCTATATATATATATATATATATATATATATATATATACACATATATATATATATATATTTGTTTTCTATGCTGCTGTGATCCTTCAGTAGCAGGCCAGAACTCTCAGATCTTTCTTAGTTTTTCAGGAGTATAGGCAGACTGCAGGGCCGATTCCTGCGAGTTCTTTGGAAGAAAAGATACCGTGCCTTGTAAAAACAAGTGATTTTACTTATTGCGGTTGAGAAGTCAATTAACTGGCTAATTAAAGCAATTTCTCATTACATAATTGAATTCTGGTTCATCACCATTTCCACTCTGCAAGACTGCCCCAGAGAGCAGAGCCATTTCTGAGCACTCTGTGCAGCAAACAGGAGAAACAATTGCTTGTTTAGCAGCTCAGAGCTGCTCCTGGGTGTGGGAAAGGGAGAGATGATTGGGTGGGACTTCCCTTGATTGGTTATGGAAATAAACAATGAGATGACATCCAGCTGTGGTTAATGGGGTGGGAGGGAAGCTGCTTTCTGACTTATTTTTGGTGCCAAAGAGAAAGGAGATGGAGAACACCAGAGACCCAGGGGCTGGCACAGAAAACATGAGCTCCGCAACCCTGGGCTTCCCAAACCTTTAGGGTACACTGTGAGATATTTGTATTCACGTATTCCAATATCCAAACATTGTGCTAGGTTTGGGCATGCAGGTGCTTGTCAAATGCTGTCTTGAACTGGCTGAGAGGAGAGAGGGTCTCCTCTTGGTCAAAAATACAGACTGAAGTTGGAGGTGGTTTTTGTTTATGGATGAACTGGAAAAGTAGTAATATGCTGAAATGTTTCACAGTATTTAAGGATATATGGAAAAATGAATAAGGAGATCCTGACATACTTTGGAATCTACAACAGGAGGTTGTAGGAGGGTACTGCTAAAACCAAGCTTGGTGTCAAGCCTGGCCACCTGAAGGAGCAGAGAGGACTGGGTTAATGCCTTTTGTTGCTGATGATTTGACAGTGAAGGAGTAGGGCAGGGAGATTTTTGAAGTTAGGATGAAAGTACTTCAAAGCCCCAAATAAATTACATTTGGCAGCTGATGTGGACTTCAGAGACTAAATGAGACATGATTAGAAGGGCTGCGCTGAAGATGCTCAGCATCCCTCACTAGTGCAGTGTCCAGTGACTCGGAATGCACTGACTGTGCCGTGCCTTGCAAGTAGGGCTGTGAGCAGAAACCTTCCTGGGTTTCGGACCTCTGCGGTGATGTGGGAAAGAAGAGGTAGAAGAGAGAACCCATCCTGCTGTTTTTGTTTTTAATCACCTAATATTTCACTTGAGACTGCCACTGCTTGGTATCTCAGCTCTAGAGCTGCGTTCATGCCGCAGGGCAGTGGCATCAGCCTGTGTGTGTTCTGATGTCACAGGTGAATCAAGTGCTTCTGCATGCTCTGACAGGTGCTGGTTTTCAGTGGCGCAGTTATTTCCCTTCTTGATTGAGTTACCGATGTCATTGCTGCGGTGCCCTCAGCTTCTTTCAGCCCTTAGGGAAGTGGAGACCAATTTGGAACTGAGACCCGTGTGTGCTGACAGCACAAGTTAAACACCGCCGGGCTAAAATGTGCTTGTGTTTGTCGTCCTTTAGGAAGCTGCCTAATTCCCAGGCTGGCACTTCTGACATAACTCAATTATGGAATCATAAATAAACAATTGACATAGGCCAAGGAACTTCAAAGTGCTCAGTACAATCATAATAGGTTCTAGCTTGATAAATAAACCATGTTGACATAGTCTAAAGGACTCTTAATCTTTTTTTATTTTTTTATTTTTTTTTTTCTTCTATCTTAGATCAAAGCTTCTTCCTTGAACTGCAGCCTGTCAGCTCCCTCTACCTCCTTCCTTCCCTGTTCATCTCTCACTGTGAGCATCATTACCTGTAGGGCTGGCTTTTCCTCAAGGTGCGCCGTGTCTCCTAAATGAAGTGGATCCTGATAGACATTTACATGTGAGATAGGTCTCAGATTACTGGTCAAACATTTGGCAAGCATGGTCTAGTTTATAGGTAACAAGGTTACTTTTACTTTAGCTACAGCAGCTTTGACCCAGCAAAAGACAAGGATGCAGTAAGGTGGGAGGTGAGATGATGTTTCTTGTATTGCTTTGCACAATTTGGGGCTCTTTCAGAGATCACCTTGTGTTGGAATGTCTGGTCTGAAATACAGCTCGACATGTTACAATTCTTAATTCTGGCTTAATTAGTGGATTGCAAATCCAGATATTAAGTGATATTAAGTACAGCTTACAGCTTTTTCTATTCATACCCCACAGCAGCACCATGGTGCTCCATGAAAGGTGCCTCCTGCTGAGCTATGTGTAAGGGACGAGCAGTGAAGGAAGCAGGGGAACAGGCTGTGAGCATTTACAGCATATACCCTGTGCTGCCTCCTGTCCACAGGAGGACACTGCCAGCATTCAGAGATCACACAAAACCCCCTCCTGATTCTAAACAAATGGTTGCTGCTCTTGTTAGCTTCTTAACAGCTGCATTTACCATGAATCCTGTCTGTAAGGACAAATAAAGTCTTCAGTGTTGGGGCTCTTTTTGGTAATCCAGTCGAGGAGGAGCTCATCTTTATGGAGGTACTGAGAGCTCCCTGGGTCTACTGCATGAGACCAATATTGAAGTAGTGCAGAGCCTCTGCCTGGGTATTTGGCCCAAAAGTTTGATAAATATTTTAGTGTTTTGCACATCTTGTTGCCAGAAACTTGGAGTCTAAAGCTGTCTTCCAGGGAAAAGGATCTTTATGCATGCTCATGTTTGATTCAAGCACTTGTTCTTATGCATGTGGCATAAAAAGGCAAGCCTTCAATTCAATTCTCTACTCCATTAGCATCCTCAAAGGATGTGCCTGGTCACATCAGAAGCAATCTGCTCTCTCCATCTTTTTTGTTATGATTATTTGTTTTGTTTAAAACTTCATCGCCTATGAAATCATCTGTCACCCTCTGCAGAGAGCTGTCAGTGTCTGTGAGTAACAAAGAACCTCCTTCCATTGCTCCCTGCATACCTGCCTCCCCCTCAGCAGTTTGCTGAATCTCTGTGGCCTGTTCAGTCCTTGGCATCTTTGCTTGTGCTGCCATTAAGGATGCCAGTGAACATTAATCTCAAGGTGGAGGCTTCTTTATTAGATGCTGGACTGATGCCATCAGCTGGTCTCACTTGGATCACCAAGCAGCTGCCAAGCAATAATGTTTATTGCATTTTTACTTCATGTTGTCTGCTTCGTGAGTGGTTATTGTTTTGGGTTGGTTGGTTTGTTTGTTTTTAACGATGCTCCAGGAGCACAGTAGGTTCCACCCAGCAGCTTTTGTACAGTGGAGGAGAATAGAGAAAGGAAAGACAAGGAAATTCAGTGCAAATGAAGGTGTGTTTCATTGAGGTTTCTAATAGGGGCTCTGAAGACTTTTCCTTGTCATATGAGGACATGGTAATGGCAAGCTCTTAATTCATGTATTTCTACCTTATCCTTGATGATGCTGTGTAAATACACTCTTCAGTCTGGATAAGGAACAAGACTCTGGATGAAACTGCACTGCTTAGCAAGCAGTAGGACAGTGCTGTGTTTCAGTAGATCCTCTTGGGGTTAATGTGATTAACCAGTGAGCTGGATCATTTGCACCCAGTGCTGGTTAACTGGTCTTTTCCAACCGTGGTGATTCCACAGGTGTCTCCAGGCCCTCTCCTACTGCAGAACTGTCACCAGTCAGGGGGTGCCACGAAGTAATATGTTGGCCATCAAAATAAAGCAGTTGGAGCGGCAGAGCCTTTGGGCTCATTATCCTCTGTGGACAAGGCAGCGTGACAGTGAAATGGCTAATGAAATCAAACACTGTCTTTTCAGTTGAAAGGCAGCGTGATGATTACAGCCCTTCGTTTCCTAGCGGCTGAAAAGTGGCAGGAATTAACATGAGCCAAGATTGCTGTATGGCTGTTCCACATCTCGGGAGCGAAGGCTGTGCTGCCATGTGGAGCTGCAGCAGCTGCACCAGCCCTGGCTGAGCCTGTGGGTCTTGTGCTGGATCAGGGATGTGACCAGCTGAGGTCTGGGAGTCATTCAAAGGAAAAACAGTGAAAGTACGCAGCAAGCAGTTAGACTAACCACAAAGGATTATGTGCTAGTGTGTGTGGATGGCCAGTGGAACTGTTCATTCAGACCAGGTCCCTCATGTACTCCATCCTCCAGTAGAGGGGAAGTTACTATGGACCCTAGATGTGGACGATGTTCCACAGTCCAGAGTATGTAGCTCTTGTATGGTTCATGGCTAGAGTTTCATGTTTGGAAATGTCTTTTTCACGGAACCAGAAGGGTTAATTGTAATCATTAAAAGTCTGAAGCCCAGCTGAAGCCTTGGGCCCTGTGCTGGGCTGCTGCAGTGGGTGGGTCTCAATCAGATGCACCTGGAGGCTGGGTGGGATTTGTTTAATAGTCAGGTTGCAGACACCTGCCTGTGCAGTTGGTAGATACTGTTAAAGGAGATAGATAAGTGATATCAACTTCAGTTGGGTTCTTTCCTCGCTGTGGATGTTCCTGTGCTTTGATTAATCTACCTGGAGCCTATTGCCACACACACAATAGAAATCACCAGGACTGGATGCGGTCCTTGAAGCAGGTATGTGAAACCCTGGTTAGCTGAAATCCTCAGTTCCAACTAATCACTGAGTACTGAGCGTCCTCTGCTGAGACCCAGCTGATGTTCCCAGGTTTGGCTTTGTCACTGGTTCTTTGTGAGGCAGTTCCAGGCTGTGTCTTATGCTTGGAGCAATTTGGTCTTTGGTGATTCTGAGCATTCTTTTGCAATGGGGATGCAGGTGAACTCCCCATGTAGCCCCACCAGGCTGTCCTGACGAGTCAGTGCCGGCAGCTCTAAACTGCTGCAGTCACCTCGTGCTGCCGTGCTGTCAGTCAGGGGGCTGCTGACTCCTGAAATAAATGCTGTCCATGTAATTAGTATGTGTAGCAGCAGAAGGTTTTAATTATATGGTTAAATACACAGGCATACAGGACTGTCATACAGCATCAGTCTATAGGCCCGTTGTGGCTGACATCCTGCCTCCAGCAGTAGCCAGTTCTGGATATATTAGCACAGAACATAGAATTTCTTTCTGCTGTTGGAGTTGTACACACTGTAGGCTGTTACGGAAAAAATCTCCCTTCTTGCTTTCCTGAAACCTGACTAATAATTCCTTCTCTATGAGTCCTTTCACTTTACTGTGGTTCAGATTAACACTGTATATTTGATGATGTTCTGTAGGCAAAGGACATAAGACGAATGGACTGTTAGTGTTTCCCCAGCTTTACCAGGAGACTTGGGCTCTGCTGATTTCCTGAAATTTGGTTGTGGTTTCTCTGTGCTTTCCAGTGCTTTCTCGTACCTGGTGGAAGTTCATCTCATAGGTGACTGAGTAAAGAGCTGCTGGAGTGTTTGTGTTCCTATTACTCTTTCCTTTTCACCTTTTCTTGTGGATAGTCTCATGAAAATCAATCTCACAGGCTTGGGTAATAATTTTAGGTCAGTTTGGGTTGGTAGATTTCTCCTTATTTTTCACTTCCCATTTAATTAGGTATTTGTTGCTGGCAGCTGCTTGTGTCACCCTTAATCTGGTGGTGCCTAAACTGGTAAACTGAAACTTGTCTGGTTCACAGTGGACGTGGGATGCACTGTGCCATCTCTTACCAGTTTGAATAGCCAAGTATGAGTAGGATGGAGAGAGCAAAGCATTGTGTCTTGCGTGGGTTTTGTGAGCAGCCACATGCAGCTCTTCTTACTCCACATACAAAGGAGAATTGCTGTTCCTTTCCCACTGTGGCTATTCTGTATTCCTGCAAAAGGAAAGGTGTGAGGGCAGCTACTGCCACTTGATATTGGAGGATAGGGAATATTCAACCCATTTAACTTGGATTTTTCTCCAGGTCTGCCTCCTGTACACAGAAGGCTCACTCATTGAGCTGGTTTTAGCAGTAATAGCAAACTTGCTTGCTGAGAATTGAGAGGTCAGGAGTGTTCACTCACAGAGGTCGTTAAGCATATGGATACCAGTCTGCATGATGAATTTACGTGACCATCTGTGTGCCTCAGACCAAGGCTCAGCAGATTCAGGCTGACTCATCAGCTGAGCCCGAGGAACCTTAGTTACCCATGCAGCTGCTGTCGGCAGACAAGTATCAGTTCTGCAGTGCTTTCTGGTAGCTCTGCAGGAGAAATCGGCGACATCTACAGTCTTAAGCCCAGTTCTCTGATGCAAGAACTTCTCCTGAATACAGATGTTTGTTTCTCAAGTTATGTGCAGAATGTGCTCATCCCAAAGGTGCTTGAAGGTCTTTGGAAACTCTGAGCCGCCGGTGCTCAAATGCTCAAATGCTTGTGCACACAGCTCAGCCCAGTACAGGTGCAGAAGAGTCACTGTGGGCTGCATTCCTGCAAGGTGCAAATTCCAATTGCTTGGTGAACGTACATCAGAGCATGTTGTGACCCAGCCTGGGTGCACACAGGGTATTATTTTTTTGTTGGGAATGCTGACAAAGGGTTTAGAGATCCCACTGGACCAAGGGATGAGCTAAGAGGAATTTTCCCTGTAACTCTTCTGATGCTATCTAGATTGGAAGAAGGAGGGTGGGAAGAGGTGTGACATTAGTGGTTTTAGATGTGATTAGTTTGTGTGTGGCTTTGAGGTTTTGTTTGCCCTGTTTTGGAAGCTGTTATTTAGGACTTCAGGTGGTGGATAATCCTGTGTGAAATGTACCGGGACTAATTGATTTGTGGTCAAATGAAACATTATGCTTTCACAGGTGGAGAAAATGACCTTCAGAAGTTCCTGGCCTCTCAGGTTCCAGCCCTGTGCTGACCCCACACTTCGGTTCATAGCACCTTCCCATGGGCTGTGGCAGTGATTCATCACCTCAGAGCCTGTGTGGGTTTTGGGGAGGGAAGGCGGTGATTTTTATGTTATATTTACTTTTAAAGAAATAGCACTGGGAAAAAATAACACCTGGTGAGCTGTGAGAATGAAGTGATCATCCAGTACTGCAAAGAGCGTCCTGATGGAATGGGTTAAGATGAGTAGAGAGAGGCAGAATTGAGGAATCATGTTTCTCAGTCTGGGAACAGAGGAGTACAGGTATTTGCTATATCGATGCATTGCTTTCTTCCCAGGAATAGCAACTTGTTTGAGATAGTGCCTATTATGCAGGGGAGGTACTGCTATTTAGTTATCATGCTGGATGTTTACGGAAACCCTTAAAATGCGCAGCTGTGTGTGCAGGTTTGAGGTTTGATATGCAGCCTGCATGCAGCCTTCCTGCATGCCCTCACAGGAAGGGAAGATGAGTGGAAGTGTAATGAATGCAGCTGGATGCTTGATTCTTATTCAAAGCATTTTACAGCAGTAATTCACAAAAGTTAGAGGAACTGCTTTCTGTTTCTTCTTTTGTTTCTTATAGATTGGTGCGTGAAGATGCATCTTCTCCTTCCCTTTTGTTTAATTTGGAAACTCAGCCTCTGCTCTTGTATCAGAGTAAAATGAGTCTGGTAGAGACACCGGTTGTGATTAACTTGGTGCAAAACTTCCCCTTTTAAGACTTTGCTTTCAGTTGTCCCACCTTTAGTTCCCTAGAACCAAGTATAGCCTGCATCTGCTTCAGAAAGAGCTATATTGATAAAGCAAAGGGCAAAGTATTTATCAGGGACAGGAGGAAAACGCTTTCTCACCTATGCATGTGTTTGAACTTCAACAAGAACCTGAGTCACTGAAGGCTTCAATTCCATGATGGCTTTGCTTTGTGTCGAGGATGTGCTTTTAATAGCCCCATTAAAACTCGTCTGGGCATGAACCTTTGTGCAGATTCCTGTGCTTCCATGTGTAGCTTCTCTCTTGAAATCATACATTTTCTGTCTGATACGTTTTTCCACCCCCTTTTCCTAAACCTCAGAATAATCTTCAAGGGATTTCTATTAAAAGTATTGAAGGCAATAGTCAAGCACGTACAAATTAGGTATTGTCGTGATTGACAATAGGAGCTGTGTTTTGCAGCATCTAATACTATTTTAATCCGGCTCTTTATCTGCACTTGAGATCTCTTACATGTGATCTGAATCTAGAGATAAAGTTCCACAAGTTCTGGTTCCTTAAAAGGAATTGTACTTTGCTAGAATAAAGAAAGCGTGACAGATGACTTAGAGGAAAATAAAAATAAAAACGGAGACAGAATTTTTTTGACATTTACATAAAAACTGCACTGTGAAAGGAGGCATCTCTAGTTTGTGTTCCAGCAGCCCGTGGTGGGAACAAGCAAGCAGCTCGTGCTTTTGGCTGGTAATGAGATGTCCAAAATCCTTTGAGTGGGTCCAACTTGTGAAGAGATGTTAGCAGTTCAGTGGGAGACAACTTCATTGTATGTTTTCAGTTAATAAAGGAGAATGAGATTAAAAAACAATAACGACACTAAGTAGAGAACATACTGTACGTCACCTGCATATAATCTGAGTATGCATCCAAACCAGGCTATTGTGTTAGCTGTCTCGTTGCTTCTCAGAAGTATTTGTGTAGCATCTGCTAGAGGGTATCTCTGCTAACCAGTGACTGTTTGCTGTACCTCCCGTTGCAAAGATAGGGACTGCCATGTGCCTCGAAGCAGTGCAAAAGCAGCAGAGCAGATGTTGCCCATCTCATCACCTGATTCTGTTATCAGTTCTTTTTTTCCTTGCAGTGTTATTGCTCTGATTCCACGGTATCATGTTATATTACTGTAGTCGAGAACAAAATGTGGCCCCCTGTGTTCACTGATGAAATAATGACTCCAGAATACAGCTTTTTAGCTCTGCTGGTATTCCCACAGTTACTCATATTCCAGTTCTTCAGGAACTTCCATGGTGTAAATGCATTTTTCTGTGCACCCCCTGTTGTAGCCATACAGTGGGACCTGGACTGTACCTAAATCAGTTCTGTAGCTACGTACGCCCAAGGAGCTGCCTATATCTGTCGTGTGATGAGGATTTCTCATCTGCATTCCTATCCAAAGAGCTGCACTGGCTGTGTGCTTAAATGTTGAATCTCAACTGCCAGCAGGAATTCGCTTTGTTTTATTTAGTTGTGATATCAATATCAGGTTAATTCATGTATTTTTCTGTTGTAGTTACTGTTATTTGATTTCACAATGTATTGTGTGGGACATTAGAAGTAATAAGCAGGAGAGCTTAAATAGTAGGATGGACTCTGACTGTGGAGGCATTCATGTTACCTAGAAATTCTGTGTTTTCTGAAGTAGCAAGAAATATCCCCCAGCAAACAGCATCTGGTCACAGAGTGTAATTTTGTTAAGGTGGATCGTATTTGTACTTGGTGGCATGCTTGGTCAGATGATTTGGATTTGGGAAAGCAGCTTAAGTGCTGACTGGAATCATGAGTCAGGGCTCACGTGTCTGTTGCTGGTGTTAGAGCCACTGGAAGAGCAGGCAGGACTCCAGTGAACTTGGAAGTGCAGTTCATGCAAGGAAAAGTGGGCGATTCTGTCCAGGCAGGAACAGCCAAGGAAACATTGCCAGGAACATGGGGAGTGAATATGGAGACTGGAGAAGGAGATGAAATTTTTGCACATCCCTATTCCTTATTATTGTGGAGGAATAGGAAGCAAGAGCAATGATGGGGATGCGAGCAGTGAGAGCTGCAGGAAGGCAGAGGGCTGTGTTCTGGAGGTTGAGGGGTGTTGGGAAAATGCACGATAATCTGCTGAACATTGAATTTAATCTGAAGCCAATCCTCCAGACTTTGAGGCTCACTGTTCGTGATCCCTGGGCTGAATATAATCAATCCTCGCTTTCTCAGTGAAAGTGCTGGATTTGTGTTGTGTTATGGAAGGTGGATTGCTGCTGCTGCACTGGGCGCTTCACAGCTCATTGCACTGGAGGAACAGCTTCATTCACGGGTCAGGGGAGTAAAGAAAAACAATTTAGTGCATCTGAGAGTAAGCAAGTGATAAACATGGTGATGTCCCTGAAGTCTAATCATGTTTATTGTGTAAAGTCACCCTTATCCTCACTGGTTGGGAACCCAAAGTGCAGCTGACCTTTCTTTTTTTTTCTTCTTCTTTTTTATTTTTTTAACCTTGACTTTGTATCTTCTTTATGTGTGACAATATGGGAGATTTATGTTAATGCATTGCAGGCTTTAGTGCCGCAGGGCAGTGACCCCTTCCTCTTCTTTCCTGTAAGGAAAGGCAGAGAAATACCCCCAGGGGGAGAGGTGCGGCAGGATGCATGGGGAATAGGGTGAGAGGGCAGCACTGTAAGGACTGTGCTGGGAGAGGGGGCTGTAGGCCTAGTGAAGGTACTAGCAGGTCTCCATAAAAAGAACTGAACTAGGTATATTGGCAAAAGGAGGTGAGGTGATGATAGTGCCTTCTACTGGGATACAAGCACTGTGGAGCAATAGAAGATGAGTTAGCTCACCCCTTCCAATGACAGCTCCAGAAGAGTGTGATCTCTATCCAGAGAGATGCTGCTAAGCCTTAAATGAGGGTGAGGAAGGGTGAACTCAGTCTCCACCCCTTCCAGTCATTCAGGTGTACTGTGTGTACTTGGGCTCCCTGGGTTGGCCGTGCCTTCTCACCTGGTGCTCAGCCATTGGTTCAAGCTGTGACCTGGTGATTCCACTGCACTGGGCCACACCGTAAAGCACTGGTTGTCTGCTCAGCACCCTCCATTTGGGAACTGTCCTTCAATGATGCCTATGGGATGTAGATAACTAGATGTTACCAGTGCTGCATGCAAAAAGGAGGGCAGTGGTTCTAGTAGGAAGGTGAATGCAGTTCTCTTTCACAGAACCAGTGCAAGTATGTTCCACTCAAGCTGGTGAATTTCTGCCCCACAGAGGCATCTGTTTCATTGTCGCTGCAACTCTTTGTACTGTCTACAGGATTCCACTAGAAGTGCCAAGATCCCACTGAGCGAATCACGTGGACCAAGTTTGAGTGTTTTTCCTTTCTTTCTGTATATTTTGACCTGATAATACTTGAGGAAAGTGTAAGGCCAGCCTCATGGATGAGTGTTCATAGTTTATAGTAATGTTTGAGGTGGCATTAAGGAATGCTTAATAGTTCCTTCAGTAACTAAGCTGGATTTCTCTTGCACTGAGGTATCATTGTTGTCTTCACTGGAGCTTGTTCTTGATTTACCCTGCAGCCAGAACAGCCTCCAGCCTGAGAAAGCAAGCTGAGCGAAAACTGCAATAAAAGAAAGAAGCCCTGAGAGAAAGCTGCTAATATATATTTTGACCCTGTTGCATTAGAGATGGCATTAGCCACTATTCATGAGCATTCCCCAGGGCCTGAATTGCTTCTAGACATGAAGAAGAGTCTGGGGCTTTTATTATGGCTGCCTTGTTAAGTTACAGAATGAAATATATATCATGTAATGCTTTTGGACAAATTCAGTGGTTCTTAGTTGCTTTTGCCTGCCATTTGTTTTCTGTAGCTGTAAGTAATTTATGTAGCAGACAATGATTACAAGACCACAATAAAATCCAGGACAGAGGGTGAGAGTGAGCTGCCCAAAGAGGACAGGGATGAAGCATAGCATCTCCTTTGTGGAAGAGGAGAGATGTTGGTCAGTAGATTCCTGGAGAAATTTGTTCTAGTCTTCTGCTTTAAATGCTGGCAGGTAGCTCAGTTGTCTGTGTGTGCGACTGGAAGCCAGAATTAGTGCTGTGATGTTGTGCTGCTCAGTGATCCTTATAAAACACTCTCGAGGCCCCAACTCTTACTTTTTGGTACCTTATAAAAGGCAAGATTGATCCCAGATGAGGGCTGGTAGCAGATCAAGTTAAGTCTGCTCGTGCTTTCAGGGTAGGAAGGGAGTGGGCAGAGGCAAGTGGGAAAAGAGGCACTCTGAAGAAAAGCGAGAACAAGTTATTTTCTGTAACTCTTCTTACATGAAATCAGCACTGTATTAGAGAACAGCACCAGAGCTTGGTGCATCCTTCAGCTGTCTCAATGCATGCTGCAGCTTAGCTTGCTGCAGGAGGTGGTTCCTCTCCTATGAATCTGGTTGGATTTAGGTCTGGTTTGTCCTGAGGTGTGTTCACCTGCCTGGCTTTGTTTTCTTGGAACAGACAGGTTCCAAGTCCAGTGTAACTGTGTGGGACGTCAGCATCTGCTCAGAGTGGTCCTGTTCATGTCTCAGAATAACCTTTCACTCATCTTTTAGAGTTCAGTTTCCAATCAGTTTGGTGTAGATTTTCCAACAAGTGCAGGAAGTGTGAATTCTTTCCACAACAAACCAGAGATCTTGTTTCTGAGTCAGCTTTATCTCTGCCAGATACCAGCTCAGCCTGCAGTAAGGAGTGACAGCATTCACCCCGGTTGCCGGTCCTTCAGCTCTGCTTTGCTTTCCCTCAAGAAGCCTGTAGAATTCTTATGTGTTAAATGTATGCTGTCTCCTCAGCACAATGATAGTGTCACAGTCTGGTCTTTTTAAAGCTACTGATGGCTGCTGTTCCTGTGTGGAAAACAGGAGATTATGCAGTGTGGCCTCATCAAATTTGTCATCGGTTCATCTGATTTTCTCACTATTTTATATGGTGTTGTTTTCAAACCTGGACAAAGCACAGGCACAGTCTAAGCTAATGCCTCATTTTTATTTATTGAAGTCCCAGGCTGCCAACTTGACCCATTTTTTCCATTCTACCGACTCTTCAGATCTCACAGATTAATTAGTCAAGGAAAGCACAGCTGATCCTGGAGCGAAATCCATACCCACACATTCTGCCTCTATGCTCTGGTCTTCTTTTTTTTTTTCCTTTTCTCTCCCATTCTGGGATGTAGGCCTTTGGTATTACGCTGTGCTGTAACAGACCTGACTAGCCATTATCGTTAGCAGTGGGTACCAGCTTAAAAACCCAGTCATCAAAGAACAAAAATGCTGGCAGCTAAATGAAGAGATCCAGCCAGGAGGAAAACAACCCAAATCATCAGCCAGACGGCTGCTACTCCCTGCACAGGAGAGGAGGGCCGTGCAAGACAAGTCAACTGAATGTTGTTTGACATTTAAAAACAACTGCTCTGTTGTATTTGAGAATGTTGTTAAGAAACCTAGCCTAATGCAAATTGCTGTCAGTGCAGCTCAAAACGACATCAGACAGAGTTCACCTATCCCTAAGTGTGTGTGTGTGTGTGTGTGCAAACATATACGCATATTGATGGCTGACTGTTTCATGTCTTGCATGGGGGGCCATGTTTCTCGTTTGTTAGAGCCCTAGGATGTCATTAAGCTTGCTTGCTTAAACCTTGGCAAATCCTGTTACACCTGAGTCATTGAATGTGCAGTTTATGTTCATGTTCCACTGAATTTAGGTTTTACTTTTTCCCCTTTTTTTTTGTTCTTTGAAAATGTTATTAACTAGAGCATTAAATGCTGGCCTCCAGCGGGGCATCTCCATATGTTTACAACAAATGTTTTCCCTATAGAAGGAGAATGTATGTGTGTGAGAGAGCATGAGATATAATGGGGCAGTTCCCAGATCCAGTCTCCCTGGGAGGCAAAACTCAGGCACTTGAGAATGCTTATCAGTTCGAGGAATTCAGATGGAAATGGATTGTAACATCTCCCGATGCACCTTTCACCCCTGGTGAGGACTGCAAACACAACAGCCAGATTCGTTTCCTTTGTGATGCGTGAAGATTGGCCTATCTCCTGGGGGAAGTGGAGCACTGCTCTGTATGGCAGACACTGCTCTGTCGGGCAGGTTGGACTTCAAAGCTGGTCACATCAGCTTGCCCTGCTCCACTCTTCTTCCACTCACCAGTCACTAAGTTCTGTGCACAAAACATGCTTCTTATCGAAGCATGACTTTGCCCCTCTGTGGGAGCTGGGAGGTGAGGGCTGTCTGCCTTGAGAGTTCATGAGCATCTTTCCTTTTTGCTGCTGTCCAGAGCAGCGTGGAGGGCTGTGAGGTTATAATGCTGCTGTGAGCTGCAGAGCTCCCAGAAAATGTCCATCTTGTGTAGGAGGGAGGGTTGAGCCAGCATTGAAGGCAACTCTTGCAGTTCTCATAATTAACAGTAGAAACTGGGCATCACTGTATCACTACTTGGTAGATAAACCATCCAGGTGATAGTAGAGTTAATTGGAGCTGTCTTGAGAGGAATACAGCAAGCAGTTGTATCCCTGTTTGGTTTATAAATAATTCATAAGCTGACCCTCATTTTACACGAGCATGAGGTGTTCCAGTGATGGACTTTGAAGGACTTATTTTTATTTAGCATGTGTGCTCATCGGCTACCTTTGTAATCTGTTCTATGGTGGCTGTCACCCACGGTCACGGTATTGTTTCTGCTTCCCACCCAGCAATTGAAATCTAAATGGAGGGAAGCAAATAGAGTAACAAATAATATGCCTTGGTACACGTTTTCATGAGGAATAATTGTTTGAACTAAAAGCTTTCAGGATTCATTAACCACCGGGCATTTGTGGAAATGCTATCAGAGCGCTTATGAATAATGGAACTGAGTGACTGTTGTACACTGATCTCTGCCCTTTCAGATTATGCAAATGCTTGTGACCCTAATCGTGTATATGGTGACATCTCCCAGTTCAGCTCCTCACTATTGCGAGAGCGTTGCTGGAAGGGAGATGATCTGATTTTGCTTCCTTTGGTGGCTCGTAAGCAGATGTGAAACAAACTGCTGTTAAAATTAAAAGTTGTATGTGATTCTTTTTTTTAATGGGAGGTCTGACTTTGCAGACTGGTGTAGCATACATTTGTTTTGTCTGATTCCAAGATAGGGGTGGGTGATGACATTCAGTCTATACTGCAGGCCACATGTGGGAAGCCTGTAATTCAAAGGGTTTGCTTGGCAAAGCTTCAGTAACTGGGGAGTGCAGTCTGCAGTACGTGTGCTACTTGAGATAAGGCACTCAGGTTTTATCGACATGCTTTTGGGAAAGCTACATGGGTTCATACACCATCCATAAATTATGTAGGCTATTTCAGACATGTTCAAGTAAAAATAACGCTGTACTGTAAAATACCTGCTTGTGTTCACGACTTTTTAAACGTTGCACAGAAACCACCTCAATGTTCTGAACACTCTGAAAGATGAGGCAAAATGTGAGCACCTGTGCTGGCCAGGAGACGAGACTGGTTCCCAGTGAGCATCTCTTGACTCCTTGTACAATGACCTTGTTACACTACAGAGTTTCATGACATGTGGACTGTGCAGATCTTGTAATAACTTCAAGACTTGTTTTCATAATACCAATTAGAAGTACCTGAATAACTCTTGATTTTCATTTTATTGCTTTAATAATTGTTATGGAAGGTTAATAACAGCAGTCTGGTGGCTCTGATGGTGCATTAGCATCTGTTCCTCGTTGAGGTGCATGTCCCTGGGGCTGCCCCTGCTCTGGGTCAGTGCTTGAGCAGCCAATGGAGGCAGCACTGGAGAAGTCTCCATGCATGATTAGTCATATATTTTGTAATGGGTTTGGGCATGGGTGACAGCAGAGCTGTCATCTGTGTGATTGCCCGAGATTCACTGTGTCATGGGCAGCTGGTTCCCTTTCTTTACTGCTTCCACCCCTTTAAAAATCTGAATTTCATTTACTAGCTTAGTGTTGCAGAGTCCTCTGCCTCCTCTGTAGCAACACTTTTAGACTTCTTTTTCCTCTTAGAAACGATGTTATACTTCTAGTCTGAACTTACCTCCTTGGAGCCTATGGAACATGGTAGACTTGCTCTTCCTATTGGCTTAGATAAGCTGCAGAAACTGATCTCTGTGTTATTTCTGTGAGGCTTTTGTAGCCTGTTGAAGGAAGGCAGGTTTATACAAACAAGATACTGTAAAAAGAACTGATGTTGACTGTCTTAAAATTAAAGCCGAATGTAATTCACTCTCTCAGGTCAGTTAGAACTGCTATTAAGTTGATAGATCAATAAGCACTCATTCTTTGTGTTTAAATTCAGATACAGCATTGGCTTTCTCCGAGCCTGCTGAATAATACAGGTTTTCCAAGATGTAATGAAAACAAACAGTAATTTTTCATTGTCTCTCCTCAGCCCAAGTCTCTTGAACTCTTGAGTGCTGGTTACTTGCTCTAAAAAGATTAAATTGAATAACTGCTATTAAAATGTCCTTGTGCTGCTTGTTAAAATTGAAGCATTGTTATCTTCTGCTCAGGAATGGAAATTGTTTTGTAGCACATCCTACGTTACTGCTGATTTTAGCGCACTTTCAGTTGTCTTCAGTCATTAATTTTGTTGCCTGGAGGATTTTGAATGTTGCTTCCAAGAGATCCTGCCCTGTTTGTATTGCTATCAACTTTCCTTTCTGCGTTTTCCCTTGAAAAAACAAAGGGCAGTTTTATTGACTAGAACACGAACGGCAGATAAAATGCTCTAACCCTTGAGTATAAGGCAAAGATTGGAGCTTGCCATTGGATTCAGGGTAGTCTTTCAAGCAAAGTGTGCCCTGTGTTCTGAAGGAAGTTAACATATGTTTATTTATTGATAGCTGGCATGGCAGTAAGTAAAGCTTTGTTGTCAAAAAGCACAGATGAGTGGGGAGCTGCTGGTTCCTCTTCTCCTTGGGGTGGTTCTGTGGGGTGAGTCACGATGTGGACGTAGAGCTTTCAGGGCAGAAATGATGGGAGTAACATTGCCAAATACTGAGCACCAAGGGGAGCGGTAGTTTCGTGATAACACTTACTAGATTTAAATACTATTCAGAAATCCCTTCCATTTCAGTTAATCAGATTTTGTTTGCTGCCTGTGATAACATAAACTTGCCAGTTCTGACATGTTCTGAGGAGGGTGAGACCTGTTTAATTTTAAAAAGAAAGGCAGAAAAAAAATGTTTTTATGTGAGAATTCCTTTGCAGCTTATAAAAGTAAGAGGGAGAAAAAATGTACAGTAATAAATTTGCTTCCTTTTACTGCTCGTCTTAAATCAAAACACAGAAAAATACTTAAGAAATCTAAATAGAGTAATGTGATTGTATTTTCACACTAGTTTTGCTGCAAAATTTATTAGAGAAATCTGTTTGTGATCTTGCTTTAAGACCCACTGCAAGAACACTGATGACAAACAGTAGGTTTTTTAAGCACCTCCCTGAGGAGCAGCCTGGTAACTCTCGAAGGGTTTCCCACGCTGCTGACTGCAGAAATAAATTATTTGCAACCCAGGCAGTAAGAGAAGAACAAACCCCAAGTGATTGTGGGAGCTGCTGAGCCTGGGCAGACTAGAAACAGCATATTGGGTATGTTCAGGATTCAGCTGGTGGGATGTGGGCAAGGTGAGCTGTGTGGGTTTGGGAACCCAGGGCCTTGTAGCATCTCTGGGTGCTTCTGCAGCAAAAGTCAAAACTGTGCCTTGAGTGGTTTAATAGCTCAAGTCTTACAAATCCTTTAAGATCACTTATAGCTGGTCATAGTTTTACAGTGTAGACTGTCTGTCACTTCTGATGTTAAGTCAAGCTTTCCGCTCTGCTAACGTTTGCCAGGGTGAGGCTTTTTTGTCTGGACTTTTTGGTGCGATAGATGTTTCAACTAAAAACATGTATGTAATGAACAAACACAGATTAGAGACCTCAGGGGAGCACTGCAACATGTCACAAGGGAATTGCCAGCCTTGGATTTAGTGGAGAGAGTGGATAGCACTTGCTAGGGCTCAGGTAACTTTGTGTGGAATTACATTTAAGAGATACAGCAGCTCTTCTCCACTCTGTAAATGAGACACAGCTGCTAGGGAAAGGAAATGATCCAGGCATATCTAAGTCTACATAGTACTCAAAAGCACAAGGAAACTCAATTAAAGTTGCTTAGGAAATCTTACCTGGCATTTTGCTTTGACCGTGTGATTTTATAAACTCTAGATAGTCTTTTAGAAGAGTGGTTATGTGCTTTCTGATCTGGCCAATGGAGACGTCAGAAATGTGCTGCAGGCCAGCGTGTCCTGAGCCAGCACTGCTGCAGGTAGGTTGCTGGCTGTTAGGAGAGGACCCACTATATGCTCCTGGATCCCACTTGGTTCTTGCTGGAAGCCTCAGCGTGGATTTTGCGTTGTTTGTGCCTCAAGCCTCGTTCTCTTGTGTCTGTTGGACACAGGATTGGTGAATTGTCCAGATCTCACTCTTGATGCACTCCATGAGATGGCGTGGTTCTGTGCCACAAAGGGGAGTCCAGTATCAGTGCAGGGGAAAGCACATTTATACCTGTGTTCTGAAACAGGAGGTGGTTGCTTTCCCTTACTGTGGTAGAGCTTTCTCCGTAGGTGTCCTTGCAGAGGAAAGTAACTTGCCTGTGATCCAGTTATGCACAATGTAATCTTTCAAATGGTTGATTTCTTTATTCTTAGTTTGGTTAGTTTTGAACTGGGTGCCAGTTGGCACTCTCCACAAGGGAACAGAATCTTCGGCTTTGTCAATATTTTGCCCCAATGTATTTGTTCAATTGAAGTTGAAATTAATTGCTGTTTTCTTTCCTCCATAAAACCAATTACAATTCTGTCATCTGTTTAGAATTAATACTCCTACATTTATCCTTCTTTCCAGATAAATATTCCAGTTGGTACACAGGTATTTCAATTCAGGCTTATGTGCATGCCGAAGCTGTATCAATTTCTATTAAATCACTCTATCTGATTGCTATAAAATTTTGTGTACGTCTCCTTAATGTGAGTTAAATGTGGCTTTATTGATTTGAGCTGGAATAATTTCCTCACAGAACAGAATTAAAATACTACAAAATCAGGATAACAAATATGCAGTCAGCTGCTTCTTTTCTTGAGTTTTATGCTGAGATGTTAACAGCGGCTTTGTATAAACTTGTAAAACCCTTTAAGATAGGAAAAAAAGATGCAAACCTTTTTCTTGGGGTCATTGGGATGGAGGAGATCAGGAATCTCCTTGCACAAGAGGAGTAGCTCTAACAGGTGCTGTTGGAATACTGGGGGTATTGGGGATGGAACAGCTGTACTGATGGTGGGAAGGACAGGTTGTCTTTGTTTGTTTGAAACTCGGTGTTTGGCTATAAAAGGTGGCAATAACAGGAAAGCAAAGTAAGCAGTGGCTTTTGAAACCAGACAAGGATTTCAAATGTCAGCAAAGTGTGAGGATGCCTGGCTTTTCTTAGCAATACAGTGTATGTGCACTCCCAGGGTTTGTCACTTCTGAAGGCACAGCAGTTTGTCAAAGCTGCCACTGATGGCTGTCCCTGTGTAACACTGCCTGCTGCACCCCTTCCATTGCTGAGGGACACATGGAGCACTAAGCAGGAGCTTGTCCCAGTGGTGCAGTATTGTTTCATAGAAGTGGGTAATGGAAAACACTAAAACATCCAAAGGCTTTTGGAAGGGCTCACATCTGTTAGATCCTGGGGGGTCTGAGGTTTGCTTTGTTTTCTTTCTGACTGAGTTTAACTTATCAAAAGTTGCCTTTTTGTTTTGGGTTCCCCAAATACAAGACATGGCCCTCATCTCTGAGCGCTCTCCATTCTAGCGTAGCACGGCTTTTACAAGGCTGTGATATGAAGTTCCCAGTCATCAGTCTCAGTCATCAATACTGAAGATTGATTTTTCCCTCTCCCACCATGCAATGTCAGCCGTGGAGATTTTATTTGCTTTCCTTGTGATGAAACAAGATGCAAGTAATATTTGCAAGAAAACGTCTGTGTATAGATTAGCCACCTGCTTCTAAAGTGATTAAAAGGTGATCTAAATACTGCTGTGAAAAGACCAGTTTAATCTGTATGCACACTGGGGAGTACTTCTGCTTGGTTCAAGAACGCACTCGCCATGAACTCGTGCCTATCCAAGTTCTCCAGGAGCTGGTGTTACACTGAACCGTTCATGTGGCAAATTAAAAAGTCTGGTGGACGGATGATATGGTTCCGAGAACTCAATAAAACTTATTACCTATGAGGCTGATCTTTCTATTCCAGCGACGTACGTGCTGGTAGTTTTGCAGCAGCAGGAGGAATTAAGGGAGGAAAAAAAAAGAGATTTAAGTATTTTGAAGCTCTATTTTAGTGGAGCAAATGAGCTCATTTCTGCTTCAGTCTATGCAGGATTAAGTGGAAATCTCCCCTCCGTCACCTTTGCAAAAAGATGTGGTTTTCCTACTTGTAATTATACTTGTTGTGCTGAAATGGTGATGGAGATGTGAATAAATTAGTGTAAAACCGTGAGAGGGCTGAGCCAAATGGGAGCGATTTGACTTGCATCATAGGAGCATGAATTCATCAGTACTCTCTGGAAAAGAACCTCACTTCACTCCAATGCAGTGACAGCTGAGAGCTGTACAACGGGTCTTCCCTGCGAGGTAGCTGATCCTATACGTATTCTCATGAGATGGTTTAAAACCAGAGCAAGTGCTCTCACGCACCTTTTGGCTGTGATTTTATTTTCAGAACTGATTGCCGTTCACTGGTGACTGTCTGAGATGGGAAGCAATGAAACTTGCAAATCCCAGCATCCAAAGTGAAGCAGACATTGGCTTTTAGAGACCTAAGAGTGGTTTTGAACAAAGTAAAGGTAACGAAAAGAAATGCAGTGAGTAGCAACAAATCTTTTGGGATACTTGCTACTGCATATGGGAATTATAATGTACCTGCATGTCCTAGGAAAAAATGTTGTCATGTTAATACAGGTGTAGGCCCATGCTGAATTTTTGCACTATGTGGATATGTATACGCCTTCACATCTATAGGAACTTCAGGCTCCAGGTGGAATCTTGTATTTCCATTACCAGATGTGACAGTGCTGTGTGTACCATAGGAAGCTCTCCTTGTGCACTGGTGTTGTTCTGTTTGTTCAAAGCCAGCAGTGCAAATGTGTCCCTTTGCACTTACTTGGCTTGAGGAGAAAAAAAGAAACTTCTAGATGTGTTTTGGGCTAATGGTGACCATTCAGTGATTATGACTGTAAAGCTATGGTAGTGTGCAATTATACAAGTATATTCGTTAAGTGGAATGCAGTGCATGTTTTTGGATGCCCCTTTTGTTCTGTTTCCTTTGCTTTTTCCCCTCGTTTGCTTACACTGTCTTTGGAAGGATTTATTTCCTTCATTTGGCATGTGGGAGGGCCTCCATTGCTAGACGTGATTCTTTTTGTAGGGAGTTTTGCTCTTCAGCAGTGTTTGCAGATAGAATAATTGCCTTGCACATGGCAGCAGCTTCGTTGTCGCTGCCCTGACTGTGACAGGTTTCGTTTTTGGCTTGGCTTTGAAGTTCTGAGTTCTCATTTCTTTGAGATTTCGCGGGGTTTTTCCTTTTTTCTTCATTATTTCTTGTAAGCTTATGAAGCTTCCCATCCATATTCGCTTCCTGTCACTGCCTTTGCCGTGGCTGGTTGCAAGAGAGATTTGGGGTATTATAAATAATAAAACAGAACGCGACAGATCTCTTCCTTGTTTGGTTCCAGAGGGCTCTTGGGAAGCAGCATTCTATTAATTCTCTTTGTTTTGCCAGTGACACGAGGAGGGGGATGGCCGTGCATCATGAAAGGGATGGTGCTGTGGTGTTTTCATCGGTGTGTTTGTGTGTTGGGCAGAGTGGCGTGAGTTTTCCAGCCCTTAACAGGATCGTTGTGGAAGCAGTTCATGTCTGTTAGCTGTGAACAGATGGTAATGTGTTATTTTTGGCATGAGGAAGGGAAAGGAGACCTCACGTTGCATATGAATAGACATCTCCGGGGATTGTCCTAACCAAATGAGGATGCAAAAGTAAAAGCAGAGTGAAACTCACCTGGGGTTTTGTGCCCCGCTTTGTGTAGGACTTCAACCAGGTTTCTCTGCTGCTTCTGGAACCTTTTCAAACTTGTGTTGGGTGTAAATGTAGTAGGACTGAAAACCTTATTTGTTTTAGGCAGCCAAAAAGATGTAACTTGTAATTAGGGGATGGAATTAGAAATCTGTTTGGTAGTTGGGCCAGCAAATTGGGTGGGGGGATGTGAGTTTTGTTACAGGAGTCAGCTTGTTACCTCAGGTGGTTTGTTGGGATTAGTGCAGTTGGGACTGAGTTGTATTTGTTGCAGTGTGGAGCTGCACTTAAACAATCTAAGTTGCAGAAAGCCCTTCAGGCAAACCCAGGGAGTGAAGGACTGCAAATTGGGGTTCTTGGACATTTAGAATAGAGCTTGAGGAGCTCCCATTTTAGGAGTGAGTGCAGGGAGCAGGTGGAGAAAATACATCCAGTGTGGGATGTGTGTAGGTTCATGTGCTCCGCTGCTGGACTCTGAGCACAAGGTGACAATCCATTTCTGCATCTTTCATATGGAAGCAAAGCATAAACTGTGGGAGAAACAAACATCGGAGAGCTTTTTGTTTCTTTCTGTTTAACAACTCGTGTTTGGCTCCAAGTGCCAATCATTTAAGCTCCCCACAGCTTTCTCCCAGGTCAAGGAATTAAGGATTTGTGGGCTAATGGGAAGCTCTTTGTATTCTGGTAGCAAGTCCAGTCCAAAGCTGAGTGCCTGTTCTCCTGCACAAAGCCTGGGAGGTTCTGAGATGCTTGTGCTGCCTGGTTCCCTGTCGTGCCTTAGCAGTCTGGCTTTTAGTTTGTTTAAATAAGACTTGACTTGCAGCATGAGAAAATTGTTTCTTGGATGCATTTTTAATGATCTCCTCTGCAGCTGGTGGGACCCAGAGGTAGCTCAGTGCTTTCTGCCCAGCGCTGCTGATCCTTATCAGAGACGTTTGACACCACCTGAAAAACCATTGGAAATGCTGATTCTAACTTTTGCTTTTAATTCTGAATGTTTTACAGCTGTAGAGTGGGTTAATTCTGAGTCACTGCTACTTGGGCATTGCGTTGTGCATTCCTTCACAGAACTGATGCAGTAGCATCTGTTTTCAGGCCAGATCAGACTAATTGCTAAGACACTGTTGTGTGCAAGTGTCTGAGAAGGCTGGCTCTGAGGTTTGCCTTCAGCCTTCTCCTAAGAGAGCAATTACATTGGATCTCGCTCTTTGGACAAGTGCTGCTCTCTTATCATGCTCTGTCAGGCTCTGAGCAGGCATGTAAACAGGGTCGTGCCGTGCATAAAGCAGCTCTTTGTCATGAAGACCACTTAAATACAACAGAACTTGGTACGTGCAGTGTCTGTATTAGATTTAGACCCGGGTCTGCTATTTTTGTGGCTCATAGGCTTAGGAGCAGAAGCCTTCTGCTTTTGTCTTTTTATTTTCCGGATTTAGGTGAAGAATCACTTTTTCCCTTGAGGTGTATTGACACAGGCTCTGAAGTCAGTGAACCTTCCCGGTGATCTCTGGATCATGCAGTGCAACCCTGTGTAAAGTGCAGGCAAACACAGGTAGTAGTCATTACTTCCAGGGGCCACAACATCTAACCTCAAAGCAGAAGGATCAAGCTCTCCCTGACCTCTGGATCTTGAAGGCTGACAGCAGTGAGGCTGCACCTCCCTGACCCCAGTGACAGCGACAGCTGCAGTCCAAAGCAAGTCCTTTGGAAAGTTCCTCTCCGACCCAGAGGAAGAAGTTAGAGTGCCTTGCTTGCCTGGCACCGGCCATGCTGTGCTGCAGCCTGCTAGGCACAGAGTTTGCCTTGTAGAGAAGATTCAGTAGGAGATGTTAATAGAATGAGGCTTGAAGGAAGAGTTGTGCTTGGGTTTGCAGGAAACATGATGGCTTTGTTGGGCAAGGAGTGGCAGAGGTGCATTTCTGAAGTCAGGTAGAATAAGCTTGGTCAGAGATGGCTGCCTTGGGGTTGATGGAGCTCCTGCTCTGCTCGCTGATCTCAGCTGCAGCTGTGAGGAGACAGGGCAATGCTTCACATAATCCTCCACAGTGCATCACTGGGCAGGTTTGTGTGCTTCCTCTGGGTTGTTCTGTTCTCACTGAGCCCAGACTGACAGTTCCAGCTATTGTTTTAATGCTGCACAAATAGTCTTTGTGTCTCAGAGTGGGCTTGAGATTTTAACAACGGTTACTTCTGCAAGAGCTAAGATCTCTTGGTGTTCATGCAGCATCTAAAATGTCAAGGCCCTTGGGAAATAGCAAGCTCAATGTACGGCGGTCAGTGCTAATTAGACTTCTAAATATTTACTCTTCTGTCAGGATGTGGAAAATTCTTTGCTTTTGTTTAACTTGGTTGGTGCTTTCCATGCTCCGATTGTTCTTATTTTTCCTGGTTGCTCGATATATGCCATAACTTGTTCCTCTATGTAGAAAATGTAGTTTTTTCTGGGGGGAAATGCAGAATTTATATCCAGAGCTGCACTCTTCTTAATTGGGTTTTATTTTGACCACTGTTGTCTCTACTGATAATCGTCAGATGGGCTAAATGCTTGCTCTGTAAGTAGTGAGCTTTTTTCAGCGTTGTTGCTTAACGCAAACAGAAAAGCAGTTCTTTGTAAGGTAGTGTTAGCTTTGTCAGTTTGTGCTAGTGGAACTGGCAGACTTATTTACAGCTTTCTATTGCTTCTTTTTGGTGCTTTGGCAAAGGCCGCATCTCTGGGCACCCTGTCCTTCCTGTGCAGGAGGTTCATCTCCCTGAGAAATAGACCTCTTGCCATTCTCCCTACAGCTGCTCTCAGCCTTACTTGCTCTTAAACTTGCAGAGACCCTTTCAGAAGCCTGGTCACGTTATTTGGAGCTGGCTGTGTGGGAGGCAGGTCATCCTGGGCACCTCCACGTCCCACTGCCTGGGAGTGCAGCTGCCTTTCCATGCCTGGGATTTGCTCTGTAATGGTTCAAGTGCTGGAGCTTGGCCGTGTTAATCACTCACTTTAGAGACTTCAGGGACACAAGTGTGTCACCATGGCGCTGCACATCCATGTGTCGATGCTGTGGGATGACTCCTAGCATGTGCACACCTACCATCTGCACTTCCCTAGACGCAGTGAATCCAGAAGACCAGCAGCACTTTACCTTCTTGTTTCTAAGGGAAGGATACGTTATTCCTAACTGGATGAGCACTGCAAGCAAAGCATAGTCTGGGTGAAAGCCAGTCATTAAAATCATTTTGCATCTCAGTATCCATTTGCTCATCACCCATACGTTTGCACAGTGCTTCTCTCTTTATGCTGAAAGACAGCAAGGAGGAAAACACTTCTGGTCTAGGACAGTCTGCAGGCAGCACCACCCTGGTTAGGAAATGTTTCTGTCCTCATTACTTTCCATCTCACTGTTTTGTTATATGACCCTTTGACATTTACATATGATGAGAGTCAGAGAAAAGATGGTGAAGGATTTAGCCTGAAGGAAAATAAATTCTGATAAGAAAATGAGATTTGCAGCCTGGGATTCATGCGCCCAGTCTGATGGAGGGAGCCTGCTGGCTCTTGCTGTTATTCACTGTGGGCATGCATGGCATAGAGATAATGGGCCCTGTCCAGTGGCAGCCACGATGCAAGTGGTCCTTGAAAGGTGCGTTAGAGATGGTAAAGCAGCATAATTTGCGTTGCAATTTCCATCTCTCATTTCCTAGAATAAGGGACTTTTTCTCCTGGTTCCTTCATGGGATGAGAAAGTTGTTGAGACAGAACAGCATCTCCATGCTCATCATCTCCATACTTCTGGCTTCCAAGTGTTTTCCTTCAGATAACTGGGAAAGCATCCTTGTTCATGTGACACTTGGGCTCACTGAAGTCTCAGGCACCATTTTCTGGGCTCAGAGTCAGTAATGCAGTGTTCTGGCTTTTGAACTTTAGTACTTCCAAGTTCTGTGAGTTAGAATATTTTGACATTTTCTGCAAGATAGACTCCACGACATCGCTAGGGTTCACTTAGGTGCAAAATGACACTGTGTGTTAGAAAAAGGAGTTGGGAAAAGGAATAAAACTAAAAAGAGTTGGCATGTTTGCATTACTTCATCTTTGTCTTGGTGCTGCTCAGATGAACTAAAATGTCTCCAGTGGCTTTGCAAGCAAAAAGATCAGGAGGAGTTCTTTGGTCTTTCCATCTAACATACGCACGCAGGTGTGTGCACATACACATGGGATCCAGGAACTGAACAGTCTTGTTGGTGATTGAGATAACTGTTGATTTCCATGGAGGTAGCTCCTGAGAGAGCAGTCACAAAGAATCAGGACCCCGGAGTTCAGGACTTTGCTCAGACATGTGGTAAGGGAAATCTTTGCCCCAGAGTTATGGCTGTGCTGATGTGTGATGAGACGTGGGGGACAGCTGAGCCAAGCAAATGGGGGTGATCAGGGGGAGTAGCAGAGGAGGAGAGGTTTGCATTCAAGCTGGGTTCTATCCCTGGCAGGGTTCTATCCCAAGCAGGGTTAATCCCTGCATAGTCAGAGTGACTTGAAGGTGTTTCTGTATTCGTATTGTGGAGGGCTTAAAAGATGATGTGAATATTGGTGATTTTGAGCCTTTCCAGGTACAGGATGCAGCCTGGTAAGGGAACCCCATAGTCATTATCCTTAGTTTGAATCCTCAGCTAAATTGTTTCCTCTTATAGCATGTAGTGGCTTTTTCTTCCCACCGAGATCAGCTCTCCCTCTTTGCTTCTGGGTTGAGCAATACAGCTGGTTTTGAAGCCTTTATGCACTGCTATATTGTGTTAATGCAAGGCTGTTCCTCCTCTGTAATATCCCTATTGCTCAATATCAGCATCCATCAAAGCTGCCCTGAAAGGAAGCACAGTTGTATTATGTTTCCATGTTTGGTGCAGAAACCTAGTCTAAGATTTAGATAATAGTTTTTCTCTGTCTAGATTGTCTATTATTAGTCAACTTAATACCTTTTACAAATAATCATTAAAGCAAAACCATGGGGTAAACTCTTTGTTTAGGCAAGAAATGGAAAGTTTTCCAACCATTTAATGAATTAAATAGTTCAAAGAGTGATTTTTGGAGTCTTATAGCATATTAGGAAAGGCTTTGAAGTGAATAATAGATAGTGCTGCATATTTAAGAAAATCTATTTTTCTGGCATCAGGACTGCACGCCTGATGGGATGCCTGTACGTGGGTATGAACACAGGCTGCCATAAGGGAGCACAGCTCAACTGAGAGTTGTAGAACTGCACCTGCCACAGTGGATTTGATCCATTACATCTCCATAAATGTGATTTTTCATTTCATTTATTACCCAAACCTTTCTCTTGAGTAGCATTCAGAGCTCCACTGGGTACCTTGTTAGTGTCCTAAAATACCTCTTGTTCTCAAAAGCATTTTTTCTTAGTGTAGGAAGAGTCCTTGGTGTCTTGACTGGAATTCCCTTATTTTCTTAGCTTTTGGAATAATGCTTTGGGAGGAGAAGAAGAAAGTATTGAGCTGAGATGGAGGAGAATTAATGCCCTGGAGATGTAGAAACTGCAGACAGTAAGGGATAAGAAGTGAGCTTCTGTAGTAATCTTGCCCTGATGTGACCTGTATGGTAGCTGAACTGTTGATTTTACCCATAAACCGGGTTGATGTGCTCATTGCTGATAAGCTGGCAAAGTTAACATACTGCTTTTGCACGAGCCATGGTTGTTGGTGATTGTACTGGGTGCTTTTATGATGACTACTTGAAAGCTTGTACAGAAATAAACACAAAGAAATAGCACTCTGTCTTAAAACTCCTGTTCTTGAATTGACACAATGTTAAAGGACTGGATTCGCAGCAAAGAATGTGAAAAGCTCTGATTTCTGTGAAGCTATGGTGGGGCTCACATCGACTGGGGTTATGGCCTAAAATGTTTAGATATGCTTAGCACGGTGCATTTGTCCAAAAATGATGACAAGTCTCTCTGCAGTGCCAAGAAAATTGTCCCACAAGCAGCAGAGCACACTCAGTACATCATGTCAGTTTGGTCAAGGCTGAATAGCAAATGACAAGCCCCAGAATTGGGTAAATGCCTCTGTAATTTGTCTTCTGACACTGCACTGCTTGCAGCTCAGCCAAGGAAATGGAAAAATGTAGAGGGGGCCTCAAGTGCCCCGTCACAACACGGTGAGTCCTGCTCCCAAAGGTGTTGTAGCTGGGATGCTGCTCTCCTCATCTATGCTGGCAGCCACTATCAATTAATACAGAAGAAACCCCCCTCTGGAAAAGAAAGGGGGAAAATCACTTGACATCATATTTTGTGCAAATAATGTGAACTTGGCAGTTATGCAGCCTGGGTGGGTCAGTAAACAGGCAAGTCTGCATCTGTGCCGCCTTCCTCCAGTCCCCAGCAGTCGTGCTCCATCAGGAGCTCTGACCAGCAAGAAGTCAGGGAAGCATGCAGGCTCTCCCTTTTGGTCGTGTTGCACAACATGCAATTTCTGGATGACAGCAGTCCAGTGCTTTGGACAGACAATGCAACTTTTTGGTCCTGCCGGCACTGGATGTCCAGGATCTGTTCCTGTTGTGCCACTGTTTCCTTTTTCTATTTTTATTTCTCATGGTTGTTATTAAATACAATACTTTTATACATATAAAGTAGATTCTTCTCCAGATAAATACATTCTTCAAATAGAACTAAATGGCAGAAATTTCCTTAGCAAAAATAAACCACATCTCTCTGAAGCTGTGTTAGTGACAAAACAGCCCTTTTCATCTTCAAAGCAGTGTGCAAACTTTAAATAATAACTTTTTTCTTAACAGAGCTGTGAAGTATGTATTAATGTTCCACATGAAAGATGGGAAACTGAGAGGCTCAGTGATTCATGTAAAGTGGGTGGGAGCAGCACCAGATAAAAGCTGAGATTCTGGGCTGTCTGGACGTAGAACCAAGGCTGATATTGGTTTTCACTTCTGTTCTGGGCTCTGGATGTAATAAAACTCCCTGAAGTCAATGGAGGTTCACTGGCAACACGTTTGTTCAGCCTCATTCATGTGTTGAGGTGCTGCACCATCGAGCAAAATGTTGTTAATTATTCAGAAGTAGGGGATAAGCTACAGGCTTCTTACCTCTTAGAAAGAAGCTAAGAAGCTGTTTCACTCTGCAACCTGAGATGATCTGCATGTTCACCCCAACAGACCCTGCAATTCATTATGTTTTATTTATTATAGGTATTTGGGTCACACTTTAAGCTCAGATGCTCATTGCCATGTACAATATCATAATACTCCAAGTATGTAACCGCAGTTGTAATGGATGCTGTCTGCCAGGGGGGTTGGAGGGAAGTGAGTACCTCCAACTCGTGCTGATATGCAGCAATAATGCTGGATCCTGATGGTCTGCCTTTTCTGTGAAATGTGTCTATTTGCTTAATTTTGTTAGGGATTGATTTTATTACTCTGTTACCAGATTCTGTGCTGTCCTTCTCTACAGTTAAGATAGGAATGTGGCCTTGAAGCTGTGTTGATGATCAAATTACTGATACACAACTACAGATGAGTGAACGTGATATGTTGTGAATGTACAAGAAGCCATAATTGATACTAGTTCTTTGAACATGAAAATGTAAACATCATTACCGGCAATAGCTGTAGCTAGAAGAAGAGTATCCATCAAAGCAGTTCTCAGCATGTCCTGTGAGCTGGAGGCAGCAATTCTGTTTTCAGTGGATGTCATAAAAGGGGAGAACATTCTTAGGAGTGGAATTATTCTATTCTAGTGCGCTTGGTTTTGCCATAGGCTGGGACTGTAGGAAGTGTTTCCAGGAAAATGCCATCTCAAGTGACATGAAGAAATAAGCTGTCTTTGCAGTTTTAAGGCTTTGGAAAAATCTCAGCCGTACCCTTAGGAGTAGATGTGATACGGCAACGCAGGGTTTGTGGTGGTTATTAGGGTGGCTCCACGTGCTATAAGGATAGTGTCTGTCTAATCCAAGTGCAAAAAAACAAGCAGTGTTATAAGGTAGTGTTTTTGTTTATGTCATAATTAATTGTTGATGATGTTATAAGGCAAATGGGAAGGAAGCATAACATAAGGTGAGACCTGGCACATATGAAATGAAAGATTTTAGTCCAGAATGCCATGTCGATGCTAGGTAAGTGCAGAAGAATTGAAACCAAATGAGAGATTGCTGCTGGTTTGACTTTTATAAGCAGCCTGTTTATACACAGGTTAGTAACGGAGCACATTATTGAAATAAGCAATAAATTAAGATGAACTGAAAGCAGGAGATGAGTTGAAAGGGTGAACGTGCCAGAGTAATTCAAGCAAAACCCAGTCAAAAGGTCAGGTTACCAGGTGACAGCTACTTGTACCCTTGAGATTAGGATAGGGGAAGGGATACCAGATGCTTCCCAGTTCTTTATTGCTGTCAGAAGGGTTTTCTTAGCAAGGAGCAGTTTGTCTGCAATTTTAAATGGAAGAGCTGTTGGTAAAATATGGCACTTGGTTTGAAAAGAGCTTCACATCTTGTTTTCATGAAGCACAGCCCAAAGGTGTGACAGGACTTGGCTGTCCTTGTCCTTGTGTGCTACACCAGTGTACACCCATTGATAAGAGGAGGAAGCACTGACCTCAGACCTCTCTGGATTGCTCCAGGTTTCCAATGAAACTAATTTCTTTGCCCAATTATGTGCTGCTATTAGCAGCAGGTGTTGGGTCTCCAGTATGTGCAGCTGGAGGACAGGCTGCTTGGGATTGATATTATTCCCACGATTTCATATAAATGCAGGATTAATCCACCTCCGTAGGCTTTTTAGTGCTTTGGCAACTCACAGATGAATTTACATGCATCTAGACTGATTTCCTGCCTGCTCTTTACAATTCATGTGGGAAGGTTTCGAGAGCGCCTTAAAACTTGGATCTAGATCTGTATGTGTTTAAATGATGGAGATTTCTGTGTTAGTTGTATAATGCACGTGAACTCAAATGAAAAATAGTTGGATTGGATCTAAATTAGAAATACTAGGATACTGCCTTATTTAGCATCTCTTTCTCTTCCATGCTTGACTTTGAACCATTGTCCTTGACATGGAATACATAATAATTCCCTAGCTAGCGTGCCCTTGCTAGCCAGCCCTCTGGGACAGCCTGGAACAAACAGATGATTCCTGAAAGGTTTTAATAATATATGAATAGCATTAAAGGAAATGCAGCTAAAGTTGTGACCTTTTGAATCCGTAAAATTACAGATGCATTCTGGAAGATGTGATATATACGTGGTTGGGGGGAGGGAGGAGAGCATTGTCACTGTTTGAATGTGATGATACGCTACTCTCGATTAATTATCTTCTCATAATATAGATTGCAGAGTGCTACATTGCAGGCATGGAACCTTACTCTATTTCTGTGCAGCATCATAGAGCCATTGGCTGGGACATGTGAGAGTGCTGTATCAGCTCATTTTGGAGGTGGTAGAACAATGCTGTAGAGCAGGGTGGGTTGGTACGTGCTCACACAGTTGCTCCACCCTGTGTTGGGATTTCTTCTTTGCGACCCCTGGGTTCCAAGAGGGGAGAAGTGCATATGGGCAGTGCAGTGGCCTGACAGGTTGGTCCAAGCGTGTGATGTAGGGCTCTGTTGCACTCTTGTTTGGTTGGAGGGCAAATTGTGTGGGGTTTTTTTTTAGTTTCCTTATTACAAAAATATTTTATTTATTAATAAAAGATGAGCATCAAAAGATAGGCAAACAATAAAAGGGCTAAGCTACAAATTAAAGTTTTACCCCAACAGCATCTTTGCTGCATAAATAAAATAGATTCTGCAGTGGAGCAAGTAGTAAAATCACACTGAGAAACAGCAATGAAAGCAAGTAATAAAAAGAGACATAAGTGTCCTGTTTTAAGAATGGATCCTTACAGTGCAGAAAACAATGCTTTTCAAGGTGCTGGTTGGGAAAGGGATGGAAATACCACCGTAGGCTGCATGTTTTCCCCAATTTCATGTTTACATAAATCAAATGTAAGTGGTCTCTTATTGCTGACTATGGAAAAAATATTTCAGATTGTAATTTTGCATGCGTGCATGTGTTTGTGCAGAATGTTTTATTAGTTTTTAGGGAATACTGAGTCTCTAAGGACAGGCCTGAAGCTGAAATAATTGCAGAGCAGATTCCTCTTGCTCTGCTAGTTAAAAACTTGCTAACAATTCTGGTTTCCTGGAAGCTGGACTGTGACTGCTGTGGCAACAACAACTGTCTTTTCACTGCTCGTTCTAACACAGAAGACACAGGCTTTGCTTGCAATTGGAGCTATGTAGTTTAGGTTAGCCTGCTGTGTTTTGGAAGCACGGTGTGACTTGGGGAAGAAGGAAGAAGCAATGCAAGAGAGTAAAGGACATAGAGTTTCTACTGAAAGGGCTATGAGCTTGAAGACTTCTTAGCTTATAAATTCATCTCTCTCCAAAATAACTTCGTGCCTCCATGCACCCTGCATCTGGTAGTATGGAAGAGTCAGTGCTTAGATGATGCCAGTGAACCAGAAAGTCTTTGATACACAGCACAGGTTAACTTGGATCTGGGCACACCTGGGTGCTGTGGCCTTAGCCTCATAGCTTGTGCTTGTTAGCTGTGCACCAGCCTTACAGGGACCACGAGAAACCCTGTCTTGTGCATGTGGGGCACAGCTCCTGTCAAGACTCTGACTTAGGCAGGGGACCCAGAGGTTATTTTTCACAGCCTGAGATTCCTAAAGGGTTCCCGAGGCACTGAATGAATTTTACCATGTTTATCCCTTGGTAAACAGCTGTCAGCAGATCTTGTCTTACTTGCTTCCATGGGGGGTGGGAGGTAGAATAAGGCAGCTCCATTGCATAACTGAGGTTATCCGGAGGCACAAAGACTGTGAAAGGCCCCTCTGTGCTTTCCTATTCCCAAGGACAATCAGCTTATTCTCATTTTAACAGCTTAATATCAGTTCTGACCCATTTAAAAATTCACCTGCCAATTGAATTGCGTGACACGACCCAACTGACCCAGGAGTGAAGTGAAATGTTTTTATCTTCATAATGAACTGCCACAGACCTGGGGCCAAGAAGGAAAAACGGGAACGAATGGGGCCGGGGCTCTGAGAAGCAGGGTGTTTTTCACAAGGTGGAGAAAGTTCTGCCTTCTGAATTTTCCTGCTGTACTGACTCCATTTTTGATGTCGGTGGTTGCTTTTGTTTGTTTCTGGAGTCATCTGGCTGTCCTTAATAATTCATTTCATGGTAAATTGCTACATGCGCGCCCAGGGATACTATTAGGTGATTATCTGATCTGGGGCTGAACTGGCAATAGGTTTAACTCCTTATTCATTATTTTGCTTGGCTTATCCCCATAGCAGCCAAAGAAATTTGTGAAGAGTGAAGAACATCAAAGTCAGCGTGTGGTAATTTTCCCTGTGCACGTTTGCACCCCTTCCCTCTGCATTCCTTTCCCAGAGGCAGTTAATGGAGAAATGATAGCACAGAAGCCACCCACAGACTGGGATGAATGCTGATGAAGGACTGAACTTCCAGTGCTGAGTACTGCAGGACTGAGTCATTAAAACACAGTTATTTCTAACTGTAGGAAGTTGCAGTCCTTGATTTGTGTAGACTTTGTGAAGGATTTGGTTTTCCTTATTCCCATCTTTGTATTTGGAAGGGAGCGACGAGATGAGCCGTACCACGTGGCTTCTCTTTAACAGCTGCTTCTTGTAGTTGGAGCATAGCAGGGGATTGCAAAGATCTTTTAATATCCTTTCTATTTTACTTTTCAGAATGAGGATTTTAATTGATTCTGTGAAGTCTTGCCTTTATTTGTCAGCTTGTAAGGAACCCGTGGTGCTTTTGTTCATTAGTTCCAGTTGGTACAAAAGTTAGTCATGTCTCTTTCCAGAGATACGGCCAGTCTGTTCTGCTTGACATAAACTTAAAACTTGATTTGAAATGGGATGGGAAGGAGAAGGAACAGTCAAGTGGAGAGACTGAAAGAAAGGCTGAGATAAGTTGTGATATTTATAACCTCTGTCAGCCACCGGAGTGATACAAAGAGGAAAAGAAGGGGAGAGCTATTGGCAGGCTTTGAACATTCTACTGATTTATGTATTCAGCCCCTTGAAAGCCCTGCATGGTAACTGCACCTGGCTCTGGTTGGGTTATCCACCCAGTGGGCAGCTTCTGACATTACTGAATAGTTACAAGTGATCTTCTAGGAGGCTGCGGTCCTGTATGTCCAGATTTTGTATTACTTTTAATGACAACATCTCCATGAAGGAATGCATTGATTGCTGAGCAGATTTGTTCCGAAACCTCTGCTCAGCTCTCCTCACTCCAGTGATCACAAGTCAGGCCACAGGCTGGAGTGGCTGCAGGACTCAGAGGAAGGCTGCTTGCCTGCCACAGCTGGGCCAGCTCTCCATCATTACAACTGCTGGTTGTCTGAGAATGCCTCTTGCACGGTCTCATGTTACTTAACCTCCAAGTGTTGCTGCCCAGCTAGCATCCAGAGTTTGATACTTATGTATTTAATTGAAGTGCAGACTATCCAACAGCCATCTAAGCTGTTAGAATGAGAGTATTTTTTCTCCTTAAAAGCTGCACTTTATTCATCTGGTAGAAAGAACTCCACCTTACCAAGGGAAAAGATGGAGCAGAGCTGTCAGTCTCACGTTGCCTTGCTTTGGGTTCTCTGCAGTTGAGCTGCTTGCACTTGATGCTTTAATCAGTAAATCCTCTTGCAGCCAAGCACTTGATAAAGTGTCAGCATAAGTAGAAAGAAAAAAAAGGTGTGTGAACACTCGAGCAACACCCAAGCAGCGATGCGAGCTGTGGACAGCAAGACTGCTGAGCTATGTTTGCTGGAGCTATTTACTGAGTTTTTCAGCTTGCTAACATAAGTACCATCATGGTTTGTATATCGCTGCTTTTGCAGAAAGATTTGTGCGTCCAGAGTGTTTCTTTAATACTCCTGAGTTTTAAGGCTGCCTTTTGCCAAAGGAAAAAGAAGGAAAATTTAAAAAGTATGTATATAATTTTTTTTTTCCTCTCCCAGAAATAAAGCCATGGAAATGCACAATCGTGGCATTATTTGCTACTGCGCATCTTTCAGCACCCAGAGCTGCTTGGATTTCTTGCTCAAAAAGTTTGGCCCCAGCACTGGGATTTGTTTGCAGCTGATATCCAGGACAAGAAAAAGTCAGTGCAGGAGTGATGTTTCCTAGGGAATGAGAGCCCGGAGCCTGGCACTCATGCATTACAAGGCTGAACTTTTGTATGTCTGTGTCTCCTCCTCCTTTTGCTGGGTTTTGTTGCTGCCTCCAGTAACATTTTTCCTGACTATAGTACCATTGACTCCTCTGATAGTTTAATAGTTTCTGCTGTTTACACAGTTGTCATTTAAATTGCTGTGATTTAAATCTGCCTGCAGGGTTGGTCAGCGCTGAAGTTTACCGTGGTACCCCAAAGGTAATTTGTATTCTGGCTGCTGGAGTTGTCCTGGTAACAGTTGGGTGACTGGAAACCATTTGCAGAGGGGAAGTTTAATTCTGATATTGCTCACCAGTCCCAGTTCTGGTGGTGACAAACTGGAAGGTGTGTGATTGTTAGGAATCCTCTTACCTTGCAGCCACAGGGTCTCACCCATGCTGTTATTTACAGGAGTTTGGGGAAGCATATGAAAATCATTCCTATTTGTTCCTTAATTTTGGACATGTTGAGCTTGGGGATAGTATCTGTCATGGTGGAGGTGGAGTCCTCACCTCTGAATCTCCTTTCTTGCTTCTGATGCTGCTTTTCAGTTTCTAGAGGTGCTGATGAGGTCAGGGTTTCAGCTCAGTCGCCGTACCACTGTGGGAGCTGTGCAGTATTGCCAGTATAAGTGATGTGGCAGACTTGAAAATAATTAAGAAATAAAAATTTATGCAAACTTCTTGGCTTATGGTAAAAAAATACCTCTTTTGTTGTACGTTTAAAGCTGGGCTTAAATAATGTCAGTGCACTGCTGCAATATATTATGTCAGAAGAGGCTTGTAGAACTAATCTGAATATGAATAACTGCAGTGTCTTCAGAGCAGATAAGCCTTTTCACACCAGCTGAGGGCATGGTGCAGGAGTTTGGGTGTTGGGAAATACAGACTGAAATCTGCAGTTTCTTCTGCATCGTGCAAGAAACGTGTTCTGCTCTTTCCTTTCTTTCCAATGAAAGGAGTGTGAGTGAGCCACAGGAGAGAGTCTGCCCCAAATCCACTGTTGTATTGCTGGAGGAAAGCTATTGTTAGGCTTTGATAGTGGCTTACTTTCACAGAGGTGTCTCCTTTTTATGTCTCATTGAAGACATAAAGACGTAGGTAACCAGTGGCCTCATAAAACAAATAAATTGTGAGGAATACGTAGGGAGGGAAAAAACCACAGTAGTCATTGAGAGGGTTATGTGGATGGCTTGGGTTTATGGTACTTGATTTTTCGGCAGTGTTCATGTGAGACTCCTTAAGCAGTAAAAAGTTTATAATTCCATAGAACTTTATTTTCCCTTTGTTCTCATAAACCACCTTTGGAAATCAGTTCAAAGACCCAGCAGACTTTTGCTATACTTGTCAGTCAGACCTTCAAATCTATGCTTTAAAATGCTTTCTTCCTACAAAGTCAAGGGAATTGCTGATGAGCGCGACTACTTAATAACGGAGTGAAAAAGAAAAGAACCTCCTCCTGAACATGCAGCAGCTCTGTCTGCAGCTGGTGCTGCCGTACGAGTGGCATGGGGATTGCTTATTAAATGAGTTAAACTACGCTTCCTCACCTCAGGGTTTTCTTTTGGCTGAGGCCCAACTCATTACTGCTGTCTCACCACAAATCCCTACCAATGTCCTGCCCTGGACTGAAGGCAGGGTGCTCCAGCCACCCCACCTGCTTGCATTTGGCTGGAAGGAGCTTTGGTTTCTACATCCATGGAAAACCCTCTTTATCAACTTATACCTGCACAAAGAATTGCGTTTGGAAGCAGCAGTTGGATTTTTCTTTGTTTGTGCCTTCCTGCAACATCACTTTGCACTCTGCCTCCAGTGCATCATGCTGCTCCTTTGTCACCTCCTGCTCATCTCCATGGCAGTGATTGCAAGGCAGACAAGAGCAGCACTGACTGCACAGAGCTGTGTGAATTCCAGCTAGTGTGTCCCATGGCTTCCAGCCCCTGGAAGCTGTAAATAATGTATTTTAATTAATGGGTTACCAGGAGCCTTAAAGAAAATGAGATTGGACTTAAAGAATTCTGTAGTGACCGGAGCAGGCATGCACTTTGTCTGGCTGCTGGTTGTTCATATTGTGTTAATCAAATGCTTTAGCTGAAGGCTCATGCCATCCTCATGTGGGCACTGCTGATATCTGCAAGGCATGGAGTAGCACTGGATGACATTAATAGCAGAGGGGACTTTGAAGGCTGTGTCCAGGGCTGTTCCTTCAAAGTCACACAGGTCGCAAGGTTTCCTGTATTGTAGTTCTCTGTGATTCTTGTGGTTTGGCTTTTAGGTTTTCCACACATCTCGGGCAATCAGCAGTGAACAAGAAGACTCTCATTCCTGTCCCATGCTGGATGAGCTGTAGGATAACAAGCAGAGTGTGAAGCTACTTGTCCTTCCCTCATCACCATCCCCCAGAACAAGTAGGGCTGAAATATTCTGTCTCTCTGCCTCAGTTTTCTTCCATGCGCAGTATGGTTCATGGAGCTGCCCTGGGGCACCCCAGGGTCATGGTGAGGAGATATGGAGGAGACAGGAGCTGCTCGGTGAGGTGAGCACCCAGCACCTCACCCAGGTACCATGCAGTGCAGCTCAGTGCCTCGGCACAGCTCATCAGCCCACCACTCTCCCATCACCTCGGCTCACAGCAGCTCGAGGGTGAGGGGAAACATGCCCACTGAAAGCACTGCCACTGGTTCCACCATCTGCTTCTGCTGAATTAACTTTCCTGACTAATTGCATGTGTGATGCTGTACCACATGGTAGCTTTGTTCTTCCCATCAAAAGACAAAGCCTTTGTGTGTTTGCTGTGGACCTTTGAACCACGCTTGCTGTGGAGGGCCCTGTCAGCGTGACGCAGTAGCTGTTGATCTCTTCTTGCCTTATGATTAGAGAGCTCTGAATAAGTAAGCGTGGTCATAGTCGTTAACAGGTTAAAGTGTATTGTTGCATGCATCATAATTCCCATGTTGTTCCCTTTCATCTCCTACCCCCAGAGTACTGGTGCTTCGTATTGCAGTGCATAAAGGCGTTTGACAGCAGATGATGACGGGGTGAAGAGGTTTGTGCTCGATTGGAGGGATGGTGTGACCACTGCCCAGCTCCTAACCTGACCACCTCACTTCAAGTAGTGTCAGAGCCCACCCGCTCCTGCTTCCTGGCAGAATATTAATAGACGTTTGTTTGGCACTGTTCCGCTGTAACAGACTTGGATCAGAGGATGAACCTGCTGTTCAGTCTGAAATGATGCTGGCTTTGGAGACGGTTTTGAAAATGCTTTTGTGTGCAGTTCCTTACGGTTCCCAGAGCCCTCATTCAGTGGCCTTAAGAAGTGAGGTTCCTGGCAAATTAGTCATCTGGAGTCTCAGGTGCGATTCATGTCTTCCTTAGCACAGAGCTAAAGAAAAGGTGTCTGCACGTGTCTGTGGGTGCTCACTGTGCGTGGCTCTTGGTCAGCTAAATGTTAAGTCAGGGCCTTATCTTTTATTTTTCAATCATTTTGGACACTCCCTGTGGTTTGCTGTGCAATTAATTCAGTTTAAGATCTTATACCAAGTTGGACTTGATCCTTGTGGGTCTCTTCCAACTTGATTTTATGATGCCATTCCTGTTGTGATAACATAAAAATGCTTTCCAGTAAGGAATATAATCACATGCATTTTTTAATAGCAGACAGTCTTCAGAAAGATGCCCATTCCTTTCATTGTTATTGACTCCTTGTTCTTCCAAGACTCTGCCCTGTGTATTTAAATTGTAATATCAGCCTTCTGCAAGGTAAAACGTGGTCTGTGGGTTTTCTTAACTGCATAGAGAATTTGTATTCTTCACTGTGCAGTGTGATTAAAGCAGAGAAGGAAGAAAAGAAGCAGTGATCCAATGTTAAGCAACTAGAGAACGTTTAGTAAGCAAACAAGAAGCAAGCAGATTAACCACTCTATCTCCTGCTGTTGGATACAAAGCAGTGTGATCAGGTGTGTTGCCACAGGTGTAACTCCCTCATCAAATCATCCTGAGTTGCATTTCCCCACCAGCCACCCACACCCTGCACAGAGGCAGCAATGCTCTGTTATTCCAGATCATGTCCCCTCACCTTCTTCCCTACAAACAGAAGGGATGGCTTTCTAAATGGGAGGGTTGAGTCAGAGTATTGGATTTAGATCATTTATTTGGCTTCCGAAGAGCTATACTTTTTCTTTCCTTTAGATTGTTATGGCTTGTGAGCTTTGCACTGAATTCTGCTGGATTTTCGGCGTGTCATTAGCTCCAGATAATTTATATTACAGATCAGAGATACGTGGGCTGTTAGCAATTAACACGTTTGGGGAATGTATAATACTCGTGCATAGGCACGTTGTATGGATGCTTCACTGTGCTTGCAAACACAGAGCTTGCAGGTGTAAATATCAGGTTACTGTTTTTCCACACAGTAACAGTATGCAGCCTGGATTCGGGCCAACTTTTGTAAATCAAGGCTTAAATGGGATGTATGTTCTGTTTTCAGGCTGAGCTGCAGGGGAAGGGGCTTTACCTGAATTAGTTGCCACTTCATGCAGGAGCAAACTCCAACAGTGACGTGGCAAACGGTGCGGCAAGGGGATGAAGAGCCCCAGAATACCTTGCATAGGTTTTAACCCCAAAGGCAGCATACTGTGCAGCTGCAGTGACAGCACAGCAGGGCAGTTGTCGTTGCTCTGAGTCTGGGACTCATGGATGTACCTCCCTCAAGCAAACGTGAATTGCAGCAAACTTAGCACAAAATTGTGCTGAAACTGCCATGTTCTGCTTTGGTGTACTTCATCCTTACAGCTGCCTACATTCAGGCACTGAGAAGTTGAACATTGTGTCCAAGCTGTGAAAGGCAACTGCTGCAACTCAGCATCTTCCATATAAACTGCAGTGTTGCAATGCTTTAATGCAACAACATAGCCCAGGTAAGAAACAGTCCTTCAGGCTCTGGGGACGTGTTTTTCACCATCTTATCAACTGGTCTTGGAGATCTTTTCACCAGCTTGTTGAAACAGGAATGATCCTTAATCATATCAAATGGAGCAGAGAGTTAAATAATGACCTTACAGAGAGGCCTTCCTTTTTCTTTTTTTTTATTGCTTAGTGAAAGGATCTGCATTCACACATCCTTAGCCTTCTTTTCTGAGGACAAGTGCAACCTCAGAGCCCAGCTCTTCTGTTTCCCTGGTACCTGACTGACTGATGAGGTATGGGTGTGTTTCTAATTGGGAATAAAAATGCCTCTGTGGGCATAATGCACTTCTTAATACTTCCCAGCAGAAGTAGCCTCAGTATGTGTTGCTCAGTATGTGGTGATTGCTCCCAAGCTTGAATCTGGGGAGTTCTGCACTGTTTCTACCTTCCTGCCTTGGGAGCATTTTCCTATCTGTGTGACCGCCCTGTCAACCAGCAGTATTTACTGGTGTCTCCTTCAGGCCCATAACTTAGGCTGAGGATTGTAAAACGTGCATTAAAAACACACATCATAGGATGTCCTAAAAACATCTGCGTCCAATTTTGTGCAGGGATCACTGAGGCCAATAATTATTCATGGGCTTTGGTGGTTTTTCATCAGGGTACAGAACATGGCCCCTAGTGTTTAATTCCCAGAAGCAGAAAGACAGAATAACGTGAAATGGCTCTTGGGGAGTTTGCAAAAACCCTTCGTTGTGAAATAACATACACGTAGCTGCCACCCAAGATCTCATGTCTTGCAACAGCATCTTGATTCTCGTTAAAACAAAGCCCAAAGCAGACAGAGCCAGCAATTCTGTCAGCAAAAGGCAGTTGTGGATAAGCTTTAGTTGGAAAATATTTAAAACACAAAGTGTTAGGTTGAAGATACTGGGAGGAATATCTGTCCCCCCAAAACCAGCAAAAGCAGGGTTTTCCGATTTACAGGTAGACTGGGGGGTGGAGGGGGAGAGGGAGAAGGAGTGGGAAGGTTGGTAGCTGATTTTTGTTTGTCCTTTTTCCTTTTAAACCCCCGGAGACTTGAAGACTGAGGTGATGTGGGCTCCTGAAGAATAGCAATGAGAAAACTGTCAGAAAACTTGTTTTTGTGCAGCTTAAAAGATCACTGGTGCTTTGCACGTGAATCTCAAGGAAAGAAAAAACCAATCCCATAGCCGGAGGAAAATGTGAGGGAGCAGATGTTCCTGTGGAGTGCGGCAGTGCTTGGGGTCTCTGCTGGGGTTGTTCCCAGCTGCAAAGCTCCCCCAGATGAAGCCAGATCCCTGCTGAAGCCTTCAAGCTCCCAAGGAGAGCTCATCTCGCATACCCCATCTGTATACTGCATTCATTAGCCCAACTTGTGTATCTGGAAAGAAACAGAGCAACTTGTGTGCATACTGGCCCTTCTTAATGTCTGAAATAGCAGAGCAGTATTGTGCTGTCGTTTTCCTCACGTTAAGCTCGGTGAAAATGTATTTAAATAATTGGAAATGGAGGATGTACGCATTACCATTTAAAATGCACCAAGTTGGATACCTTTGATACCAATGCAAACCCCAGGTGATGTCTGTCTTTTTAATTTATTCGATCCGATTTAATTGGTCAGAGGCTGGTTTAGTCTCAACAGCTGCACATCTGTTGCATGGCTGGAACGTGGGCATCAAGGAGCCTCTGTCAGTGGGTCACTGCTTGCTGAGGTGGGTTCAGGGGTCGTTGGGAGAAGACATTTAAATGCGTTTCATGTGAGGTATCAAAGGGAGCGTAGTCTGTGTCTGAGCACCGCCCGTTTGAGGTGATCTCATTCATCTTACTTTATAAATGTAACTGCCTGCTGAGATGGCAGCATCAAAAAAAAGTGGCCAGATTCAGAGCCTGGTTAAATATTCCCTTTCATTACTTCAAGGTGTCTTTAGTTGTCTGAAAACGAAAAGGATCCAACAACCCATGTCTATGAAGAGATCCTGACATTTCAACTCTCAATCTTATGCTGTTTTGTAGCTGCAAACTTGCATGTTCCTGGGATTTCCCATGCCGAGGAGCTGGCAGTATGGCCAGCTGAGTGATCCTGGGCTGCTTGCATCCAACCCCATAGCTGGTGCCAGTGGTGCTGGGCAGGGATGAGGCAGTTTCTTTGCCCACCTGTTGCCATTGGGAGGTCACACCTTGGTGGATCACCATACACTCACGTTGTGCTTCCTTTTTATTGAAGCCAATGCCATGTTAGTCTACAACACTTGGGAGTACTCAGGCCGCAACGCTAAGATACAGGTTAGGATTTTCACATCTCCTTGAGAAGTAAGACATCATTTAGGTATTTAACACAGTCAAACCAGTCACCTCAAGTTCTGCTTCTTATTTGCTCTGGGGATGAACCCCGACTCCTCACCTTCAGCTTGGGATAAAGGATGCAAATAATGGAAAACAGAAGGATATGTTTGCAAAACGAGGGATCGTGCTGGTCTGATGTAATTTAGTTTAAAATTTGGTGCATTGGTTTGTGTTTCTGTCATGGTTTTATTTCCTCTCTTGTCTGTTTTACTGGGAGAAGAGAAGCAGGAATGAATTCCTTTCTAAACAAGCCTTGGAAATCCACCCAAACCAAATCTCAGTCCCTTGGGAATCAGCCCTGTGGCTGCACAGGAGTTAACTTCTACGCTAGAACTCCTTTCCTATCTGCCCAGCTGCAGATGTGAAAAAGGAAAAGCAGGTACTAAAGGCAAATGGAGCAAGAGCCAAAAGAAATGCAGTCTCTTTGGTGTCACTCCCTGTATCCGAGCAGGGAAGAAGATGAAAGGCTGTGTGTATGCTTCAGTAGCCTTCTCTCTTCTTGTTCCAGGTATCGGTTTGCCCCCTGAGGAGCAGAAGCACAGGAAAACTGTGACTAGTTACTCTTGTTTGCTTATGTTCATTTGGAGGAGATGTGAGTAGAGCTGCCTGTGCTGCTTACGGCAAAGGAAATAGGTCTCAGGGGAACAATTAATTCTGCTTGGCTATTTCAGAGCCAGGTGAAACCATAGAATGAACCTGTGTCCTCCCCACTGTCTAAAAGGGAGGTATTTATTTATTTTACTTTTTAATGCACCGCTGACAATTTATGGTGCGAGCCTGAATGAATTCTTAATAGAGAATTGATGGAAGAAAGGTGTATAACACGGGATATTAATAGAAGAGGTTATTGGACTTGAAAAAGAAAAGGAGGAAAATGACAGAGCTGATATATTAATTAACTGCTCCCTGCCTGTGCTGTGATTGCAGAGACACGAGGATTGAGTGCCAGAAGGGGAGCGTGGTTGAAAACAAAGTGATTCCAGTCTTGTGTTAGTGGTGAGAAATGACAGGACTTCAGTATTCTTGCAGTTTGAATAATTCAGGCTGCTGTTTGCAACACGAAGCAGAGTATACTTTAATTAAGGCGTTCTGCAGAGCCATGACCCAACGTGTTGGATAATAACAATACATTATTAAAAATATAAATAATAAAAAGCAGCAAAGTCAGAAATGGTAGATGTAAATATGATAATCATAGAATGGTCTAAGGGCTTCTTCCCCTTAGCCTGCTGCTTGAAGTGATTAGTTAGGTTAGTTTGAAACAAAGGACCAAATGTGCTTTTATCTTGCTGATGTATCAGGCAGGGGCCTGTGGGACCTTTGGGTGGGCGTGTGGGCAGGGACCCCTTTTTCTGCTGCTGGGTGGTTGAGTACAGCTTTGCCTTGCAAAGAGGGGCTCTGCTCAGGGAGCACATTAACACCCTCAAAGGATGCTCTGTGAATGTCAGTAATGCGTTTCTCTTCCTTTTGTGAATCCTGGCAATCTATTAATTGTGCTGCCCAAGAGCAGTGTCGGGGGAACAAAGCAATCAGTGCCACCATCTGCTTGTGAGCAGGCTGGCCGTGCTGTAGGTGGGAGGGCTGCCTGCTACGCTCCTGTCTGTTGCTGACCCCTGGCTTGTGTCTGCGTCTCCTGGAAATAAGTGGTCGGAGTGTCAGACTGATGGAGAAAGAGAGGGTCGGGTGGAGGTGGAAAGGTAGCTGGGTTACAGTCTGGGTCTTTTGGGAAAGAGCCAAGGACCAGAGATTTCTGATGGAGGCAAGACATGATGGTGCTGAGAGAGCTTGTATTAAACTAAACATGTTTTTAAAATGAAGCATCTCATGTCTCCAGTGTTAAATTGTCACTGCTTTCAGGAAAAATACAGTTGTTTTAACAGCAACTGCTGAGCTCCAGCCTGGCAGCGGGCAGGGGAATGCTGTGACTTTGCTTATGCACTCGTATCCCATCAGCATTTGGTATGAGCTTCTGACCATTACATGCAAGCTTAGTTTAGTTAATCTGATGTAATAAATACATCAGAAGTGACCCATGATAGCCAGCTGCGCAAGTGTTGAGGAGCAGGTCTGTTCCCTCTGATAATGGATGTGCAGCATCCTTGGAAGATCAGACTGGGTTTCTGCTATCACTGGTCTCTTGTAAAACAGTTGGTCTCTTGTAAAACAGTTGGCCTCTATGGTTTTTCTCTGTATTTGTTCATAGTATTTGGTTCTAAATGACTGAAGGGCAAATTGTCCGTTTGATTCAGAACATGGTTCATTTAGCAGTGGAAGGGGGGAGTAAATGCATATTCTCTTTGTGAAGTGCATCCTGAGAGAATGTGCAGCTGTTTAGTGGTGTTTTGTGGTGTTTTCCTGCTTGACGCTTGTCTCACGTTAGAATGTGAATGCTTGGTTTCTGCCATGGCAGCATCCCCAGTACCTCATGCAGCAACAACCTGCATAGGTCACGGGCTTGTAAGCCTGTGCTTGTGTAAGAAAAAATAAGAAAAAAGTCAGATCAAGCCCTGGAGGGTAAATTGTTGTGTTTAATGCTTTGAAAGTGTCTGCTGATGAAACCATGATGTGTACATATGACTTACACTGAGGAGTAGGTACCAAGCACGGAGCCTCTGTGTGGGATCAGGAAAGCAGTGGAGCAGATTGCACAGGGAGGCCATGCTGTCTCCATCCTGACATTGGGTTGTTAGGACCAGAGTGTGTGAAGCCATGAGTAACCTGGTCTGACCTCAGGGCTGGCCTGGTATTGGGGCGCAGGCTGGATGTGGCCTCCAGGTGTCCTTTACTGCTTGTATTTTCCTGTGATCCTATTAGGTTGTGAGCAGCTTTGCAGAAGGGAAGAAACAAATCTCCCTGCCACCACCTGCTATATGAATTGGTTAGTCAGCTGAACCGCTCTTCAGCTGGATTCCTTGCAGAAAAGCCACACCATTGGAAAAGGCAGTGACTGGTGATCATGTACACACTGAGGCCAAGGACCGAACAGGCCAGAACGTAGTTTGCTTTCTTTCTGCTGCAGTGGAATAATGCTGATGTGTATTAAGGGCACTGAGTGTGCTGCACCACCAGCACAGTGGAATAGACCCGTTAATTGCTTGAGCTCCTGCCTTGCATCTTTTTCAAGCCCTAGATTAATGCAAGCAAAGCAAAGAGTGTTGAGTGGTTGACATTTAATGAAATGATGTTTATTGTCTGGAGGAGTGCTTTATGATCATCTAATATGGTGACAGATGTGCTAAAAAAAGCCATGAATAGTCTGCGTAGATAAAAACATTGTTAGATCGTAGTACTCCAAAGGCGAGACTTGTTTGTCTTACCTGTCTGTAAATCACGCAGCACACTTTCAGTTCTGTGTAGGCAGCAGCATTTTGTAGTAAAAAACCCAGATTCTCATTTTCATAAAGAGCAGCCCTGTATTTTAGTTTTTATTTTTGACTGTCTGGAATAAAATATAAAAGAGCAGATTCATTTTGAATAATTGAGGAATAAGAGTATTTTAGAGTAAAGGAACACCCATCCGTGATACCTGTGCGATTCTGTCATGGGGAAGCAATGTTGAATGTAGGATGAATTCTCTTGACGTGGGGAAATCAATATTGTCCTTTGTGAGATTGGATGCAGTGAAGGTGATCTGCTCTGCTTGTGTTCACATCCAGTTTTGTTTGTCTTTTTATTTCCTGCAGCAAAGAAAACTTGTGCTGAGTCGGATTTCGCTTGTGACAACGGCCACTGCATCCCAGATAGGTGGAAGTGTGACGGCGAAGAAGAATGTTCTGATGGGTCAGATGAATCAGAAGCAGCATGCAGTGAGTAGCACAGACAAGTGGTGTTTCTCAGACATGTCGTCTCGTCAAAGCACGGAGTGTTAAGAAATGGAAGGTGTTATTCTTAACACTCACGGGATAATGTTTAAACTTAAGCTTTTGTTGTAACAGAAATTAAACGTACAAAAGATTCGGGTCACTTGAATCAGATGGCTTCCAAATGTTCCAGTATACCAGTTTTCCAGATAGTGATACTGATAGAACTATACGAGGTGTATTTCTGTCTGTAATGCAAATGGAAACGTTTCTAGCACTGTTGCATTTTGTGTAGTTTCAGGGCTCGTGATCAGCAGTGCTGCACTCAGATTCCTGATCAGTCTTCTCACGAAAGAGAATGCTTTTAAGAAGCAGGAGTCCAAGGTGAATCAGAAGCTATTATTTAGTCCCACACCCACAAGGTGTACCATTGCTCCCTGGAGTACAGGCTTACAAGTCTGTTGGGGCTGCACCAGCAATCGTGTAAAGTCTGAATCAAGCACTATGAAATCTGTGCACCTGGGGTCAGGCCTTTGGAAACTGCAATGTGCAGCATTTTGCATGGGGTAGCATCTTAGGATTCATCGCTGCAAACAGCACTTCTGTCACTGCAGCTGAGCTTTGCAGTTCCTAGGACATTCTCAGTGTTATTATTTCTTATTTTAATCTTTGCCTTGGAGAAAAAGTGAGGAAGAAGGTAACAGACAAAAGATGGGTAATGTGAAGTAACTAAAGCTGAGATATTTAGTGCAGACAGCACCTTTGAAAAATGTATTGATTCAGTCAGTAAAAAACCATGCTTGATTTCCATGCAGTGCGCATAATCTTTTTGCTCTTTGAGGACCTCTGTCCATGCTCTGTTAGTACGGAACTGTGAAGGTCTGCTGCTGAGCTGAAGGAAATCCCAGGAACACTGTAATGAAAGCACTAGCTTGCTTACATCTGCAGATTTCTTCTTGGGCAGACCAAGAAACTTATACAAGCCATTCTATTGAATTTCCAGTCATGTACTTCACAAATATATTCCCATGAGTAAGAAGCAGTGCTGGAGGAAGTGTTTTATTGGCACGTAGAGGGCTTCACAAATAACCATGCTTTTATTTTTAATCCTAGTACCTGTTCTACCTTCTCCCTCCCTAATTAAGAAAGATAAATAAGCTTATCTTTTGCATAAGATGAATGGAATGTTTTTTGCAGCCATATACTGGCTACACAAAAAATGACTTCAGTGAGTACATTAGCATATTTATGTACTATAAGTGTTGGTCTTTCACCCTGCATCCGCCTTAGTCAAAAGCTATCTTATTAATGCTCCTTCCGCTACCTGATTGTGTGGAGGGGGGCTGCATAACTAAGCAGCTCCATTCCCTGGTGCTGCTGTCTGTAAATCTCTTGGCAGAGGCCATAGCATGGTGAGGGTACAGACCATGCAGCTCTTAGTTCCCTGGTGATTTTTCTTGATCATCTTCCATTCCTCCCATTTTTCCCACTTACGTTATTTCTCTGGGGAAATCATCTTTAAAACTTAAGTATTGTAAAGGATGCTTGACCTGAGCCTTTGATTGGTACAATGCGGGGCTGCCATCCTGAGAGGAAAGTCATTTGTTCAGTTTAGTGTGATTTTCTGCTTGAAACCTACTAAGAAACCAAAGTCTGCATTTCTGCAGTGGTTCTTCTGTTCAGATAGTATCAGGCAAATAATGGCCCTTGAAACGTCTCCCTGCTGCTAATGGGAGTGGGCCAGTGTCACCTTGACGCAGGCAGAAATCTGTTCCAGTTGTGTAGTGTTCTGTGACAGGTCAATCAGGAATTCATTGTGGCAGTGCCTGTATGGACTAATTCTTGATTTGGCCTTTTTTCTTATTTTTAGTACAAGAGTTTTGAAAACAGGTCAGAGACTGTGGCATGTAATTATAGCCTATAACTGCAGTGTTTCTATTCGCAGAAGATAACGTCCGTGTCTGTCAGTCAGGAAAGGTCTCTTGGCTTCCAGAGGGAATTTGCATGAGTGAGTGCTTTTCTCTGTTGAAACCAGAAGCTTCTGATGCTTTAGTCTTCTCTGTTTCAGGTAAAGAGTCCTCTTAGGACTTTGTTGTTGCATATTTTTCACGTCTGGATCAGGGTGGTCCTGAGCCACAATCCCAGCTTCCAACAACAGAAGATAAAGGTGACTTTTATCATAGCAGGGCCTCCAGCACACGTTGAACTGCTCTGATTCGTGCCTTGGTACCGTGTAGCTGGCTGCACTGCTGGAGTGCCTTGTTAAGGCTAGTTTTAATTCCATTCTTTCTCATGGCAGTGTATAGCTGTCTGAGCACAATGTGTTTAACTTTTGTTACAAGTTTGTGTGGTAGATGCAAGATCTTCATATCTCAAAGTTTACAGGATGCTCAATACAAGTTTATGCCTGACTTGTGGCTGGCTCTCCAGACAAGTTGATGTTTCTTTCCGTACCAGTTCAAAGCTTGCCTTCTAATCTTAAAAATATCTGCAAGTAGAATTTTGGAACTTTACTTCTTTTATGGGATTATTGAGATCCGAGGTTCACACTTAATCAGATGAAGATCAAGTAGTTTTAATCTCAGGGCTGTTGATAGTTATAGGCTTTAATTTGCATGGTAAGGCCATTCTTCCCAGATGTTTTGTATCCTTGTCAAAGTATGTGTCATCTCAATGGCTGATCCGATCTGCTCTTAAGGAGCCAGAACCAGCCCGATAATGCATAAGCACTGTCCTGGTTGTGGGATTAATTCACATATGCTTGTAGCTCTTCCTATTGCCACTCGTCAAGGCAGCAGTGGGTGATAAACCTGGCAGATGGATAAACAAAAAACTGGAGCATTGTGCTTTGCTTTTAATGTGTACCCCCATAGTAAAAGCCCAAAGTCTTTGTATGTGTAAATGCCATACCAGGACAAGGGAAAGGCTGTAATCACAGATAGAAAATCTAGTGAGAGTCAAAATGTGTAGTGGGACATCCTGTAAGACTTTTCCTAGAAGGTCTCTCCCAGCAGTCCTTGGTTGTTTGGTTTGTTGTTTTCCTCTTTTTAGTTGAGAAGTAACTGCAGGCCGCTATGGCTGTCTCACTTTTCTGTGTAAAAAGTGCAGCACAGCCCTTTGGAGGAGAATGCATTGTGGGGCTTCCCAAGGGAAGAGATGGGATGGGAAATGGAGATTTCTCACCTCTGGCAAGATCAAACTACGTTATAAAATCAATTGCTTTCAGACAGGCCACATAATTACCAGCATCTCTGCCAGGTTCCAGAGCTGTTCCTCGACTAACGTAACACTGGGACACTGTCTATAGTCTGTTTGAGATATGGAGGTGGAGTTCCCAACTGTTAGAATCTGTAGGGCTTCTCGCTGTTGCATCTGGCATGAGCAAGGATAAGATGGTTATTCAGGCATCTGGTTTGAAAATGAGTTATTATGAAGAAGCAGCTGCTTGTATTTCTTCTTTTCTTTGAGCTAAATCCTTGATCTAAAGATACTCTTACACCCTTAGGTTTGTCCAAGAGAATTATTCATGTAGCAGGCAAATAGCATCACTAAACCTCAGTGTTCTGCCATCTGTCAGTTCTTCAGTGCTATTATTTGGTAGCTGAGTTTATTTGGTCTCATTTATTCTATATTAAAGTTTCCAAAATAAGTGTATCCCTCTTCTGTAAGCTGATCAATTCGGGCAGATATTGTGGGCTGGATCTGTTTTCTCTATGAAGTAATCGTCAGATGCAGTGATGGGGGAAGGGGATTGTTTTATTTTGGCTTAGTTTGTTTTTGCATGGAAGTAGAGTGAGCCCCTAAATCAGGGGAAGCAAAGCCATGCAAACTCAAAAAATTAATGCTATCCACAGAGGGCAGGAGGGACAGAATGCATGATTTAAAGAAGTTGGGTTGAATGAGGCTGGGGGAGGGAGGAGGAGGAGGAATTTAATGTTGAAGGGAAGAAAGTTATTTTGAGATGCTTAATAAATGAGAAGAAATGGGATGCTGGGTGAGATGGAACAAAGAAATACCATTTATCTGTGCTGCACTGCAGTGCTGATGGAGAAGGGGAAGCGTTAATGCTCTGACATGTCATGCTCCAGCCTCATCTCCCTTGGCAAAGCATTTTTAGGTTCAGGAGGTCTCTGTTCAGGAAAGGTTGTCTGCACGTATGTAAAGCAAATGAACCACTTAGGCCTTGAAGGATGCCTGCTGGGAGAGCAGCCTGGGGAGATATAGGCTTACCCTTTGTCTGACGTGAGCCAGTTCTGCTGCTGTCTACCTACGGGTGAGGCAAAGCCTGCAGTGGGTGCAAAACTGCCATCATTGGAAGGTGCTTTGACTCGAAAATGTATGCAAGGGGTGTCCCACAAATAATGAAAAAGGAGAACAGAATGTCTAGAAGCAGTGGGAGCAGAGTTAGTGCCTCTGTCAGCCAGGCACCCCTGATTCCCACATACCTCACCAGAACCCATTTTGAGATACAGAAAATGTTTTTGACCTTCGAGTCAGCTCGTTCACCTGAGGATCTTATAATTGTTTGCTACTAGGTTATGTAGCAACGTGCCTATGCTGGCTGCAAGGAGATCTATGGTAGGGCCCCACAAACCATCCAGCTGAGGAGCCCCAGACCTCTTCTGCATCGCTCTCGCTAACAGCAGCCAACTCAGTGCCTGTCTTGAGCTGGTGGCATGTGCTGCACAGGCTTTACTTAAACATCAGAGATTCCTTGCTATTTTACCACCCAGTTTTTGGAAGCTGAGGAAGGGGGAATGGTAGTCATTCCTCCTCTGTCAAAATGGATGTCAACCACCCGGTGCTGTTCCAACACAGATACAGAATCATGTGGCTTTTTTACAGGCAAAACTTTTAAATTTTCTTCTGGATTTGGTTATTTAATGAAAAATAAAAATCTCTAGAGAAAAATAAAAACAAATGCTAGCAAACAGTAGCAGCAAGGATGGGAACATAAATTAAAGGGATAGAGCAAGTAAAGATCTGAGCTGGCAAACTCTTGCCTAGGGACATCGTATATATAATGAGATCAAGGAACGCAGGCAGCAGAAACTCACCATTTCTTATTTCTTTATCAGATATGTGACATCCTCCTAGTTAAGAGCAGAACTTATTATATGAAATGGTGCAGGAGGTTGTTATGAGAGAGAAAAAAGGAGGCCTGAATTCATGCTGCATGTAATAAGGAATGGTTTAATAGGGCAGGTTTAATAAGCAGCGGTCCTGGAAATAGATTTATTTTTTTAAATGGAAATGGAATGTAAAATGAAATCTGTGAATGTTGGTTTGAAATACAGTTTCAGTTCATGCAGTCCTTATTTCGAAGTACGTGTCATTCGGGGAGATGTATCCAAACTTGACAGTTTTATTTTTAATGGGTATTTTCCACGATCCTGGGCACTTCATGTGCTGCTGCTATGTATGCTGATCTCCTGTAATACTGGTGAGAGTTTAATTGTCCTCGTTTGCTATTAAGTTGCACAAAAGCATTAATTCTGCAATTGTTAGTACTGCTGACGGTATTGCTCACCCCCAGATGCACAGCCCTCTCCTGGCTTCCCATTTACCCCAAAGGAAATTATTTCCATATTATTCATCTTTGATCTACGTCTCGTGCACGTCTGACTGAGTTTGGTTACATTACTGTGCTTTTCTGGAAAGCGACTTAATAGACTGTTCCTGCCCTTGGAGAATTCATTTATCTTGAAGAAGGGTGGACTGTCTCGCTCAGGCCATCATGTACACTGGGCCACTGAAAATGGGAGGAGGAGGGGAATAAAAAGAAAAAGCCACCACAAACAAAGTAGGTCAAATCATCCAGGCACCGCCAGATGCCACGTTTTAGAACCTGGGGCAGAAACAGAAAGGATTTTTATTTTCCCCAACATCAAGAGCAGATCTTCTCGTTTATATTGTGCTGTGTTGGTGGGGAATTGTATGTGCAGAGGAATAAAGAAAGGCTGTTCTGTTGGATGAATTTGTTGTGGGTTCATGCAGGGAATCAAGTGAGGTAAGGTTAGTGTCAGGTGTACGAGTGTTGATTTTTACAGCACTCCCATTACACGAACTGTCTATTGCCAGCACAAAATCCTGCAGCTTCTATGGTTTGGTTACTGGGCTGCCACAGTTGTGGTGGACCCTTGGGAGCATTGCAGCAGCTGAGGTTTCCACTGCATCTGTGAACAAATATAGCATAAGGTACAGAAGGTGGAGATGCCACTAACCTCTGTCAAAGCCTTATCACATCCAAAATATAATATAAAAAGCATTCTATATCTTTTGTATGCTGCTTCCAGGTCTACTTACGAAGTGTTTTGGACTCTTAAGATTTCTGCTCGATGAACACATGAGCAATACTCTGGAGATGGATGAGACTTGTCAGGGCTGGTTAGAAGACCAGTAGTTCCCTACAGAGCGTATCTTTCGGTCTAGTAAAGTTTTCTAAAAGTCTATTTTTATCCAAAGTACATGTAACTCTTATATGTAACTCTTGAAATGCTCATAAACATTTCTACTTAAGTCATCTCAGACAGTGTATATCTCCTTCACAAGTGGTTCTGGTTCCTTCATCACTGTAGCTCATCTGAGTGAGTCCAAGTGGGTCCTTGTTGAACAACCCCAAATTGACCTCAGTATCCCAAAGGACACAAAATGGTAGGTACTAACACAAGAAATCTTTGACAAGATGAGAAACCTAATCTAGCTTTTCTTGCATCCTGTTCCTTTTATTGAAGCATGAAATTATCCTTTTACATCAAAGCAAATTCAGCAAACTCAAAGCCTAGCTGTTTATCCTTAGTAGCAGGATAACTTTATCTGTGGCTGTTGGGCAGTGAATTACATCTCCTTTTTGATGATTTCCATGGCTTTGGTGGTCTCAGCATTTTACTTACCTAGAGATGTAAGTTAATTTAGGGTATGCAATGATTGTGCTTCAGTTCTACCAGTGCTAAAAACTTTGAAGTAATACCCTCCTAAACCTATTTTTCCTTCAAGGGAAGGTGGATAGAGCTTGAGTTTCAAAAGTGACCTTTTCAGAGATTCCAGACCAATAGGAAAACCAATAGAAGTTATCTGTTGGATCTTCTCTCATGTTTTTTTGTTCTTTTATTAAGTGGTATAATCTTGTAAGAAAGTCACTTTCTCGTGTAGCTTTGCAAGATTCGGCATTTGCAGTGCTCGTATGTCTCAGGTCAGAGAATCATAGAATGGCCTGTGTTGGAAGGGACCTCAAGGATCATCAAGCTCCAACCCCCTGCCACATGCAGGGCCACCAGCCTCCATATCTAATACTAGACCAGGCTGCCCAGGATCCCATCCAGCCTGGCCTTGAACACCTCCAGGGATGCTCCAGGTCAGCTCTGAGCTGTGTGAGTTGACTGTTGCAAATATTTAAATGTTGGCATTAAATATTTTTCCTATCGGTCTAATGTGTTCATGCAGTTCATAAACAGGAACAGTCATAAAAGGGCTTGTTGCTGCCTTTTATGGCTGCTGTTAATCTTGCAGTTACTTCAGTGAGAGAGAAAGTGAAGGTTGAGCGTATGAAGGCCTTGTGTGTAGTTATTTGGAAGCCCATCAGTATTGAACTAGTAAAAACTGAAGAGGCTTTTAAAAACACTCAAGCAGCTTCTCACAGCCTAATGATTTTCTTTCTTTCCGTTCCCTTCCTGCTTGTGTTCTGAAATTCACGTTGCCTGATTTTTAAAATAGCTGTTGGCTAAAATAATTTCTGGGAATCAAAAGCAAGTCATGGCTTGAAAACTGAAATACGTTGGCAACCGAGTGAAGCAGCATTGTGCTGTAGTTGTGCAGAAAGAAACCTCCTGCCCTTTCTTGAATGGGTGAATTATGGTGTGAGGAAAATATTATAAGTGAAAAAGAAATGGCGTTGTCCATCATCTTCCACATTTAAATTCTTTGTGTTTCAGTGTCATAGTGTGTTTCTTGTAGGCTGTAGCTCTGATTCATAATTGCACCTTTTACTTAATAGATATTCTTCCATCTTTCTCTCCTTGTACAGTTGTGGGATCGTGTTTTCATTCAGGACAAGCTCCCACTGAACTCGTTGGCAGTTTTAATGAGGGTCTCGTGATACTCCATCCTGCTTCCTTGAGGATTAGGATCATGATTAAGACTCGTTTAATATGCAACCTCTGCATGCTTTGGTAGATAATTCATGTAACATAAACCTTGCCCTGGAGATTTTTAGTTCTCTGAAATGCTTTCAGTCATGCTGTGCCCAGGGTGAGGCACCATTGCTGGCAGCACTGTCTGCAGTGTGAGGCTCACACACATCTTTGCTCTGCATGGTTTTGGGGTGCAGCAGAGTCCACAGCTGCCATGGGCCTCAACCAGCTCTTTGCCTTAGCAATGGCTTCTGGCCTGTAGTAAGGACACTGTGCAGTAGTTGTATTCTGAGTGACAGATTTCAACTCGCCCCATCTTGTATTTTACCATAGTAAGCCATGTTAAGAACCCTTTGTATTAAAATACAAGAGGCTTTAGCTCAGTAACTTTGTTAGCCCACATGTATGTATGTGTTGTATGAGCGCACTAATGCCAATTCATGAACCCTATTTCCAGCTCGTGCTGCCAGACCAGGCATCTTACTGTGTCACTGGAGTTCTCTAAGTGTACTGTTCTGCAGGACTTGAGTCACTGTGTGAAGGCTGTGAAATCTGTTTTGTGACTGAGGTGGTAAATAGTCATTTATGACATGAACATAACCATGCTTCTCCCTCTCCTTGTGAGGCAAGAAGCGTGTCTACATGTTGGTCAGCCAGCAGTTTCTCTCCTAGTTGTACTAAAATCAAGTCAAATGATACATATATTTAGAAGTGCACATACACAAAATAATTGGAGCGTTTCAGCAGGTATGTCGGCTGTGTATAGAATGTGAAATAGCAATTATCATACTAAATTCTGCTAGAATTTACGTTTTTTATTTCAATTCCTGCCTCTAGACATGTTGTGAGAGTCAGACTTGGAGCTGAGCTATATGAACCAGCAGGGCTGTGTGTAATGAAGGGAAGGTACGGATGGCAGGGGAGCACCTTTTGTTCTCAGCCACAGGTCTACACGCCGCTGTTTTTGTGCAACAGCCTGAGCAAATTCAATTAAAATACCATCTAAGCTGTCTGTACCGTCGTCTGAAAAAGAAAACAGGTGAGGGTTTCTTTGTGTGTATGTAAAAGACGAAATGTTCCCTTCGGAGAGATTCAATAATAGCAGCAGAGCCTTTTCAGAATTTCTTTCTATTTGCACATATAAGTGTATTTTAGAGTGAGGATATTTAAAAATGATTAAGTATATGGTTGTCTACTGGATGCTTTTTCTGCACTGAGTTCTTTGTGCTTTGTTGGCCCCTTTGAGCAGGAATTCATATGTCGATACCTTCACCAGCTCATAGGAGTTGACAGCTTAATATGGAAAAGCAGCATCTTCATTTGGCATGAGCTTGGATCCCAGTCTTGGTGAAGGAGGTGGCAGTGCAGATGTTAGCACAGCGCTGCAGAATGGCTTCCTTTCAGCTGCCATGCACTCTGCAGATAGCACAACATGGAGCGTGACAGAAAATGCCTTCACAGTGTGAATTTTTACCAAGTCCTGGAAGATATTTTTATACTCCGTGCTCTGACAGAACAGAAAGGCCATGTAGTAACAGCAGACACAAGATGCGGTGGCAGCTTTGCAGCATACCTGGGGAAGCTTTTCATTTGGGAGTAGATAAGGTGCAGGTTTTCTGGTAGCAGGAAAACAATGTTTTGTAGTGGATTGTTGCATTTTGCTGGAGACTTGTACGATTTTTCACTCTATAATTTTATCACTCATCTTGGCAGGTTTCGTTATGTTTGCTCATCTGGGGACCTTTTGTGGCTGTAGGTTCCCTATCGATAAGAAGCACTTTTGCAGCCATAATCTCTTTTACGATGGATATGGTCTCAGTGCTGCTTGGCTCCTTTATCCTTTGTATAATTTAGTCCCCCTAGTGTTCTATGGGGCTTTTCCTTCCCTGTTTTGATTAGAACTGGAGTAATCTCTGTCAACCAGAGAAGGAAAATGAGCTTGGGCAGAGGCATAATGAAAGAGCAGCTGCTGATGCAGGAGCTCAGAGAGCCCTGCGGGTTTATGCTGGACTCTCAGCCACAGTTGAGAGACTTGTGAGGAGCCTGTGTTTTCATCACAGTTTGTAACCAGCGGGCTGTCAGTGGAGCCCAGCATGCAGTCTGAGAGCATTCCTTCCTCCTCATGCTCCAGGTACAAAATTCTTTCAGGATTAGCCTGAGAGAGAAAGGGAAGGACCTGGTGTGCCCACGTGCAGTGCTGGTTCAAACGTGGCCAACCTGGGCTGGCATCAACTGCAGAGAACCTACACTGCTGAGAAAGTGGAAATCTGGGGAGGGGTTGGTGGCTGTTGAGTAGCCTGATGTGTGAGATAACTCCAGCTGGGGCTTCCTCGTGATGTCTGACTTCCTTTACCCTCTGTTTAATGATGCTGCTGCATTTCAGAGCAGGAACTGAAAAGAAGCTCTATCAGATACCTGTGAATGCAATTAATGATGTTTCACTTTTACGAGTAGTTCATCACTGGCTTACCTAGGAACTGCATACTAATCAGAAAAGTTGCTTCAGCTGGAGATAATTAGTAGGAAATCAAGATTAAATATCATAGGTAACATTTTTTAATCTTCTGGATTTATCAGAGTACACCAAGATTTCATATAGGTTATGTAAAAATACCAACCTTACAGTAATGGATTTAATTAAATTAATTTGCGAGGAAGGATTAAAGTGAGCTCTGGAAGAAGCAGTTCAAATCTCTCAGCTGGCCAGATGGAGCATTTTGTTTTCTCACAAAGCAGAACCACGTCCAAGTTTCTAGTAGGGCTTTTTATTGTTTTCATCAATGACTTTTTTCCCAGCTAACACAATATGGTCATTTGTAAGAAGGAGCTTTAAAAGATCACAATAGAAGAAACTGGTTGGGATTTTTGCTGTATGTTGGTTGTTTTGGGGTGGGTTTTGTGTTTCATAATTAAAGTTCCATTTTGTTTCTGTAATTATTTACCTGCTTATCTGATAGGAAACTCACTGAAACAATTCCTGATCCATTATTTGCAAGCTAGAAAATGAACTAAACTGCCTTAAAGAGATTAAAGAAATACTGTCAACTTTAAAGTCACATTTTAAATTCTTTTTGCATTTAACTTATCTACTCTGAGCCCCTTCTGAATTGGAATTCTGTCTGATAACCACCCAAGCACTTCACAAACAGTGATTATTTCAGCACCAAGATGCATGTGAGGTGCTTTAGAAAGCAAATCAAACATGGGCCCATTAACAGTGCTCGGCATTTTCCTTGTAATTAAGTAATTGCATTTTAGCTGAGTTACTGAAGCCAGTGGGGATCTGCCCAGACCCACACAGCTGCTTTCTAGCAGAGTTTACCCTGTGGTGGAGTTACGTGTGTGTTTTAGAGTGAATTTATTCTGACCAATGCCATGCTTTAATATCATGTGTATGTGCATCAGTATTTTAGTGAGGGCAGTGAGATGCACAGCCTCTGACAAGGGTTGAGCTTAAACAACTTCTTCAAACCCATCAGTAGGAAAGAAAAGAAACATTTGGAATCTGTGCAGCCTTCAGTCACAGCTGATCCTTTCCATATGTGCTCTCAGATTTTGCATCTAATCCATGTTGTAGATGGACTTCGTTGTCCTGAAACTTAAAGGTCACCGCCGCTACTACCAGTTGCTGTTGGTCTAAGAGTGTAGGTATTTGGGTTATCTGCATGTTGCGGTACCAGTCCTGATTGCAGTCCTTTGGCCAGTACCTTGGAACCTTTCCTTGTTACTTTTCATGAGCTGGTAATTTTGTTTGTGGCATTTTCAGGAGAAATGTTGGAACAATATTGTGTCAGCATTATGAGCAACATGTAAACAAACTGATGTAAACAATAAGACTTTTGAAATGCATGATTATCCTTACAGAGGATAATTGCAACAAAAAGTGGAATAAAGCAACAGATCTAGGCTGTACTGCTGGCTTCACCTTACTGGTGGTCTGAGCTCTGTGCTCAGTTCTGAGGCCTGATGTGCAGGATTTCATTTAATCTAGTAGTGACCACTGTGTTTTGTTCATGCATACCAACCTGTGTACTCATGCCTGAGTTCTGCATGACCATTTTCTTCCACTGGCTAGTGAACAAGGAGCTTCCAAGTAGAACTCTTTTCTTTGTGAGATGGGAGCCTGTTTTATTTTCATTACGTGGTATAAAATGTTTGTCATTGCTTTTAAAGTCTGGCTTCAGGAGACAGCATTTACACAGCATTTAGTAAAGGAAATCGAAGAATTTTTCTCTTTACCAATATTATAAGAAAGGATGAGGCGTTCTTTGTGGTGATTTCTGAGTAACGGGGAGGAGACCACTATGAAAATGTTTCAAAGGGAAATAGTTTGGAGCTGTAGAATTGTGTTTAGAAAAGGCCAATTTAAACTAAATAATCATTAAAAACAAAACAACAACAAAACAGAAACAGTTACACATATGAAGTGGAATAGAGATCTCTAAAAAGGTGTGCAGTAATTGAAATGTTAAAAAATTGAATGAACATGCTGTGAATTTCACATTTCTGAGATAAGTTTGTTCTTTTTCGTAGCCTAGGAACAATTCTGCATGTTCTTCCCCTTCACTTGGATGTTTTCATTTATCTTCCATGTTCCTGGCTTGGAAGAAATGTTTTCTTCCAAAAAGTGTAGAACAGCTTCCAGTGGAAGCTGTTGTGTAACATATGTCCCAGAAGGAGTGAATACATCCCTATCTGCTCATCAAATATTTTGAGAACTGGGGCTGGTGTTTCAGGCTTTCAAGACACATTTTCTCTCCTGCTGAGCCAAAGAAAAGATTTGATAGTTCAACCCCACACATTTGCAGACTTTCTCCATACTGTACATACTTACCCACTTTCCCACAGATCCTTAGATGTCAAAATGGACTGGATGGAAACACCAGAGAAGTCTGAGAGGGAGAAAAAGGTAAAACGGTAGCATGCAGCTCTTGTGTAACCATGTTAGTCCCACATCCCAATCCCACATCCTAAATCGACTGAAATGACTGGATGTTGTGTTGAGGGACATGGTTTAGTGGGAGCTATTGGTGATAGGTGAACGGTTGGACTGGATGATCTTTTAGGTCTTTTCCAACCTTGGTGATTCTGTGATTCTATGTGATGTGTGCTTTATGGATTCCATGGATGACGTGTGCCAACACACATAAAGAGAAGATCCACAAATCTGTCTCTTAAAAATGTGGAGCTCCTGCACAGGGCATAGTTTTTATGTGCCATTGGGTAAAACCATATTATGACACGGACCTAGACAGTAATGACGAGGCTGGGCAAAGCAGGTCAGGTTGTTTTGTTGATTTAATGTCACCAAGTGTGCATTAGATCCTCATCTTGAATATTCCCACAAAACTTAGTTGCAATTTCTCTTTATACTTTGGTTCATTGAGTGTAGGTGATATTTCAAAGGAGTGCTGAATCTGGATGCTGGGGTGATGTATAGGCTCTTTTTTTGTGTGATCTCCCAGTGATACCTTCATTGATGTAACCGATGTCAGGAGGCTGACGTAATCCAGCAGTGCATTTGAACACTGGTATGAGCACCCTTCTGTAGGGTTATTGGTGTTATTCCAAACATGGGTGTTTGATTTCGCTGAGCTCACGTGGCTACTTTTGGAGTGTTCTTTTTCCCCAGCAGAATGAAGAATTCTTTAGGTTTTTGGACATTTCCATCAATTCCGGTTACATTTGGGGTGCGTTTAAGGGATTGTTTCCTGTACGTTTGAAGGATGTACTGATTCAGCTCAGCCTGGGATCATCAGAAGCTCATATTGCTCCAGGCTTAGGCTGTAATTGTGATACAGATGAGAATATCTGCCAGGCTGTCCCTTTCCTCTTGTAAAAGCCGATTAGCAGACTGGCATCTGTTTTCTTTGGGGATGTGGCACAGATGCCCATACTGCAAAGGAGCTGACTCACTGCGGTGCAGCTGACCTTTCTGCAAGGCATAGGATGATTAATGGCGAGTGCTTGCCAGTCATCGCCTGCCCCTGGTGTTACCAGACGGGGATGATAGCTTCTTGTTTCTCTGGTTGTTAGTGTGATGCCGAGCAGGTGCTTTGGGTCTTCCAGCAGAGCTCTTGGACTGTTAGATCCTCTCCCCTTGAGATCCATTTGTCTTCTCTCCTGCAGGTGGAAAAACCTCCATAAAGACAAATATGTGTCGTTGTTAGGGAAGGTTTTGGAAAGGTTAGGCACAGCGAGTGCAGCAAGCTGCTAAAACTTCTGACATCAGACTGCCTCAAGTCGTAGGTGACTGGATAGGAAATTATACCTGACCTGCATAGGAAATGAGGTGTACTGCCAACTTAAAAGTCATAAAGATTGCTTGGTTTAGACCAAATGCGCCCTGCATACAGATGGCAAAGCCTTGTCGCAGAGATCCATTCAATCACTTTTAAATAAGTTAGAAAGAGAGTCTTCCTGTTGAAAAAGCTAAAAGGCCACATACCATTAAGACTCAGTGCATTACACTGCATTTCTGTGAACTTCTGCCCCTTTGCCAGGTGGGTCAGGTCCTTGCAAATAAAGATAATTCGGTGTCACTGGGTTAGCAAATAGCTCAGGCGTGATAGCACGTGTTAAATTGAACTTTAACATGTGTTAAATTAAACAGGTGACTGAGAGATGGTAAAAGACAAAGGTAGCTGCCGTAAAGCAAAATGGTTATTGAACATTGGGGATGTGAGCTGTCTTACAAGGGTCACGTAATTGCAGAGCTGGAAAATGTCTTAGTAGGAGGTATCTGATTTTTTTTTTGAAGAGAGATTTGAGAGATGTCTTTATTGATACACACCTGTCTGCTCAGAGGAGGGGTTTCGTCACACAGTTGTTTCCTTAGGCAAGCAAGAAACAGCATGGTTTGATCCTGTGCACAGAAGCTGAAACTAGATAAGAGAGGTAGAGATAAGGACTAGGACTAGAGATAAGATACAGCTCTTAACAACAGTAATAAATAAACAAGTGGACACACTTGTCCAGGAATCTTTAGCAACTGAAGTCTGTAAATCAGAATTGTACCTGTCTTAGAGAAATGCTGTCACTGAAACGTTGATGTAGAAATGGCATGTTTTTGCTGTGCCAGCGTTTGGCTGGTTTTAGTGGTCTCAGAGCTTTCAGATGTGGGAATTTGTCTCAGCTGGTGCAGAATTTGGTGAAACTGCATGGCTTCGCATGAAAACATTTGGCTCAGATGCTGCAGGCTGAGCTCTGCCACCGGCAGTCAGTCTGTCTGGGAATTACTCATGCAATCCAGATCACTGCAAAGGAATTTTCAGGGCAAAAATAGCCTCGTTCATTTAAGGGAAAATCGTTCATAGGTGAGGGAGAGACACTCTCCTTTTTATTTTCCCCAGTCTCACATTCATTGACATGCAGAGGCAGTCAAAAAGTGCTGTGACAGGGCCTGCAGTCAGCCAGAGCTCATACAGGACACTGATGTGATGTTTCCTTGTAGATAGCATCTGTAAATGTCCAAACTGACTGCACTAGATAAAGACTAGCTTTAATTACCTAATATTTGGTGTCAGTTTCTCCCTCCCTGCAGCCTGCTGCAGCACTGCTGCTTGCGGAGCACTCATTCCCTGCTAGCCCAGCACCACACTCTGAATATTACAGGCAAGCAGGACTGGTGCTGACCATCGTAGGTATCATTAAAGCCTTTTTCTGTTCTATGAGCCCTGGAGGTAATGTCTTTACTCAGCAAAACCAAAAAAAACTCCAAGAGCGAGTTTAGTTTTGGCTGCTCCTTTGTGGAGCAGAGAGTTAGTCTCGGTGATCCTTATGGTCCCTTCCAGCTTGGGATATTCAGTGTCACATGGATGAAAGACATAACTGGTGAGACTGCACAGTGCATTATCTCGCTGCCTGCTAAGCAGATTGATGGCAGAGTTCTCATGGACTTATTCTTCATCAAGCAGGAGTTATCTAATACATAATGATACTTCTGTGCATCTCTGATCTGCGTGAAATATCCTCTGAGATAGAAAGGCACTGTGCTGCAGATAGGAGGGCATTTCCTGCCACTGATGGGCTTTGCAGCTGGGCCCAGCTTTGAAGCAGGTGCACTGCCTTCAGGATTGGGTCTGCTGCAAAGCTAGCAAACACAGTTAGAGTGGATCCCTTGTATGAACAAACTGGCTGGTTTCCTTCTGATCCAAATTGTTAGTGAAAGGTGCAGCTCGGATTCTTTAAATCTTCTTATTATAGGCTATATTTAGAAATGGAAAGAATATATTATTAATTATAAAGATGCTGTAATGCTGTGAGGATGTTTAATCCGTGCCCTTGATGAATGAAAGACTTACTGTACTGAAGGAAGGTTATGCAATTAACAGCGTATTCATTAAGAGTTCATCAGATACTGAACTATCCTTATCTTTAGGATAATACTAGAATATCAGATAACTTCTTTGTTATTGCTTGAGTGATAAGAATAGGAGGCAAGAGCCTCCCCAGGAAGGTGAACATAATACAGTTTGCATATATATTATATTACATACATGATTACATTTCAGTTTACAGGCCTGGTGCTCTCTGGCTGTGCTGGTGTCAGTCAGTGGGATGCACTGGGAGGAACTGGACAGAGGGAAGGTATGATTGATCGACCTGTGCTGCAATCTGGAGTATTTTGTCATTGAATCTTTAGTGGGGAAGGTTGATGCTGATAAAGCTGCAATGTATTTAAACTTTAAGCCTACAAGTAAAGAAAGAAGCATTATTTTATTGTTGCAGATTGAGAGAATACAGTTTCTGCTTGTGTTTCTGTAGAGAAGAGCCCTTTCCACAGTCCTTGCTAATTCAGGTCATAGGCTTCATAAATCAGTGCTTCAGAGTTGGGTCTGGTGTGCACATGGGGCGCCTGGATAATGGGGATTAGGCTGTGCTGCTTACGCACAGAGCTGACATCGCCAAGCTGGTACCTGAATAGATGACAGAAGGCTTCTAATAAGTCATGTCGGCAGAGGAAGGCTAAGGCAGTTGTTCCCAGCTGCATACCTCTGCTCCTCAAGGCCATTGTGGGCCCAGAGAGATGCATCCTGCAGCGCAGTGCATCAATTTGTCAGCTGTGGGGCTGCGTGAGAAAGTTTGAGAGTAGTTCAGGAATCTGTTTGCTCACAAGGCCTTGGAATCACTGAGCCAGGAAGGTTTGCCTCTGAAAAACGGTATTTCTCAGGGTTAATTAGCCAACTTCCATTCTGTGCTAGCTTGTGCTGCCTTAACCTCCTGACTGTCGTTTCTTCCTCGACACTCTTCTTTCTTCCCAAAGCATGTCTGTTTGAACTTCACTGATTCCCAGCTATGCTGCTACCAGTCTCTGTGCTGGGTTAGCTGTTACCTTCGAGTATTTTATTCTCCTAAGAGCTTCCTGAATCAGAACTGCCTTGACAGCATCACGCATCACTAATGATGGGGGAACACAGTGGACTGTGATAAATTTTAAAGGCTCCCTTTAGCCAGACTCAGGTTTGCATCGTAGGTATCCCTGGATAGATTAGAAAACAAATCACAAATGTGCCTGGATAGCTGTGAGCTTTGGTAAGGAAACCCTTCGTGACCTATGCAGATGACTGAAGTCCCAGGGCATGAAACTTGATGGTTTTGTTACTATAAAACCTGATGCCATCTGTCTTTTCAACTCGCTATAGAAAGATCCCATTCTTTGAGCAATGCACAGTTTTTAATAACCTGTTAAAAGTATTTGGTGCTACCCCTGAAAATCGCTTTCTTCATCAGTGTTGTTTGTAGTGTGTTTGAAACGTGTCTTTCTCCTAAAAGCCACCTTGCTTTTATTTTGATGGCCAAGAATTAGAATTTACTGTGGGATTTTGATTATTTCAGTCTGATCAGATGATAATCACAAAGGTGATAGCCTGCAGCACAGCAAGGTACGTGCTGTCTGTTCTAGGCATCCCAAACCTTTTGTCCATTTAGCCTACTCTGTCCCTCCTTTCTATAGGTAGGAAAGGAACTGTGTGATCATTTAATTGCTGGCATTACAAGCACATGAGAACAAGCTTAGTAAGGTCTGTACTATGCAGTGCGGTGGATTTAATCTCCATAAATTCTTTTCCATTCGTCCAGGAACTTCTGAACATAAATCACCATCATAGAAATCTTCCCTTACAGTGTAACTTTTTATCAGGTTTATCAACTGCTACGGCTATTAAAGATTCCTTGGCTTTTGAAGTTAGGTTTTTGTAGCAGCTTCTCTTAATTTCTCTTCTGAGTTCCTTATAGCAATTTATGTTCAAAGTCTGAAGGCAATGGCCTTAAGTTAATTTTATCTGTCTTTGTAGAAAGAATAGGTTTTCACTATTACTCTGTGTATGAGTGCTATTGTAAGTTACGGTCAGCAAGTGAAATCCTGGTACAGGTTGCAGTTGCACTGATTTGAGTAGAAACTGCAAATTTACGCTAAGGGGATATTGCTCATACTAAGGCAACGGCAGCTTGTCCTGAACAGGAGGGAATGTGTGGATGAGTGGCATAGAAGGGAGAACAGGCAAAGGAAAATACCAGCACAGAGCAAACTCACACACCTTCAGCTGTGATAATAATTGGACTCACAAGATGGATTTTGGCATGTTGTTTATGCATCCCCAAAAATTCAGTGGGCATGTATTGGATGCTAACCAGTTGTGACTGTAGACTGTAGTACACATTCGTATATATATAATATGCAGTATATACACTAGGTTATGACTGAGAAACTGTTTTGAACTGTAAATCTCCAGGAATTGGGAACTCTGCGTCCTGAATTTCCTAAAGCAATTTGTGCCCATTGGATCCCTTCCATCTGAACAGTACTCATTTAACAGTTCTGCTTGTCTGGGATGGAAACACGTAGGGCAAGTATGAACTTACATTCTGATCGTGGTATGTCTCTGAGACAGGACTACCAGCTATGAGAAAAGAAGATCTAAGGTTGGTATTTGAGGAGAGAGATCCTTGCTAAAAACCAAACCTTCCTTTAACAAAGAACAACTAAACCACTGCTGGGGGTAATGAGGAGGTAGGAGTTTTAAGGTCTATACTAAGTGCAGCAGCAGAGGTTTTGAGGAGCAATTAAATGGCGTGTCCAAATGAATTAAACCCTTTTTGTATAGTAGTTTCTCTGTTTTTTCTGGCTTTTTTTTTTTCCTGAAGAACCTTGGCTAAATGCAGGGGGCAGTCTGGAGAGGATGGGAAGCTATTTCAGAACAGGCTGAGAAACTGTCCAGACCTGTAAGATGATGCGTTTCCACAAAGGGGGGGTTCTTTTCAGCCTGTTGATGAAAAATCTTGTGGGTTTCCCACCAGTAGAAGCCACTTAATTACATTTTGTGTATGCTCTTAGAGTACCTGTTTGGTGAGAACCTGACAAACGGTCTTCTGAAAGTAAATCAATTCTGTTTTCTTGGGCTTTCTTGAATATACATGATGTCCGGAGCCTGAAAAGCACAGCAGTGGCACAAGAGGAAGCAAACAGTGGGGCGCCAGTTAGGCTCTGTAGTTCTGTGAAAGACTTTGTAGCCTCATGTAAAGAAAAAGAAGAATGTGCCATTGGCGGTAGTGAGTAAATGGAACCTTCTTGTCTTCTTTGCTCTTGTCTCCTTATAAATAAACCATTGTTGTCCATCCTTGGCATTTGCGGTTCATTGTGATAAATTGGTGTTGATGTGTCTGACATTTCAACCGAGTTGTTTAATGGTGCTTTTCTGAAAAGGCAGGCCTTGCTATAGCTGAAGTTGGTCCAGATTATATCCAGGGTTGAGCTCACTCTTATGTATGGGGCTAACCCTTTTCTTTCTGGGAGGGTGAAGAGGAAAGGAGAAAGTAAATATTTTGGTCACGTAAGCCCAGAAGGTCTGGAGTTGGTGTAAGCAGCGCACAGAAACAGAAATGTAAGTCTGGTTTGCAGCTGCTAATAGCCCATTTCATAGTACAAACACTGACGTTGAGTCCACTCGCGCTGCTGCAGTGTCTCTGGTTGAAAATAACAACCTTGCTGAAATAATGCAAAAGTTTTCACCAGAGCTGTGCTTTGAGCATTGTGCAGAATCCTCTGTTACCTGCTAATGCTTACAGACCCTTGGCTTCCATGCAATGATGCTTAGGTGCAGAAACCATTGAAATGAAGGGATCTGATGAACTGTGAGCCAAAGCAGCTTCTCTTACTGCATCCCTGCAAGTTCAAGCTTGGATTTACATTTTTAAAGTACCTGTAATTACTCTGTCAGTGAGATGAATAACACAGAGATTGTTTTCCATAAATAGGAGTCCTCTGCCCATACTTTTCCAAACCTTTCAGCTTGCCAAAGCTATTGGTATATTGGTTGCCCACAGCTTCTAGAATCTGATCCTGAAGGGCTCTAAGGTGCTGATAGAGAAATCCTGTGGTTAAATGGTGCTGCTTTTAAGTGGGAGGTTGGTGCTTTGAGGCTGCAAGAGAGCCCTTGAATGCCTTCTTGTGCAGGAGGAAAGAAGGTGTAAAGTTCATCCTCTCTTGCTCTTGTACTTGTACTTGGAAAGCAGACAGACTTTGCATTAATTTCTTTACCAGGGTAGCGTGCTGTGAAAGATATTTTTAGTTCTAATCCAGAATTTAAGATTTCATTTGGAATTTAAGTTCCTTCCTTTTCAGCAGGCTTGCAGCCATATATAGCATTATAATTATTAAGACCTATGATACGTTTTCAAATAGTTCTCCCGTGTTTTGAACAGAAGAGTTGATCTGTTTAATAAGCAAATCCTGCCAAACTGGATGAGGATTGGTGAGGTCATTTTATTTGCGTGCTGCTGTACGGTTGTGTTCCTAAGGCAGGGTGGCTGGGTCAGGCACGCATTGAGGTACAGGCTGTTTTTGCATGTGAAAATACTGTGATCTCTCTTAGGGAACATGTAAGCAGACAGACCTCAAAACCGTGGACTTCACTTCTCGTTACGGGTCTCAGGATTGAGCCGAACAAAATGAAAGTAACTTTAAAAGTGCAGTGTTAGCAATGTCTAGAAATGTGTTAAACTTGTGTTTTGTCTTTGTTTTGTTCTTCTAGCCAAACAAGTATGCCCAGCTGAAAAAATTAGCTGTGGAGACTCAAGCAACAAATGTATCCCGTCGTCCTGGAGATGTGATGGGCAGAAGGACTGTGAAAGCGGTATTGATGAGGCTGGTTGTGCTCCTGGTGAGTTAGAGAAATACTTTAATACACATGCAACGTTTCCCTGTAGGACTATAAGAGCTTTGGAGTGACTATTACAAATTGCATGTAAAGGGATGACTTTTCCGTCAGCAAAATTCATTCAGTCTACCTTTGCGATGCTAAGTAGTGGATCTTAGAAAAAGATATGAATGAGGGATTCTGCAGTTGGAGATGGCTGGAGAAAATAAAGGGAACTCTATGGAGAACTAAGTATTCTTCTGTGGTGTAGTAGAATATAGTTAGTTAATTGGTCACGATTATGAGGGCTCAATACCCAGGCAATGTGGTGTATATATATATATATATAAAAAGCAAACCTTTTTCTCTTATAGCTTAGCAGCTTAGTGCCACCTTCTTCCTCCTGTAGAGCATAGCCCTGTAGGCTATGTTAGCTTCTGCTGGGATGTAATAGATAAGTCTGGACTTTGCTTTGTAAATGGCCTGTTGATTTTAGTGGACAGAGAGAGAATGATATACAATTTACTGTAACAGTTTTAAATTCAGTCCCTCAATGGCCCTTGCCTTTCATTAGGCCTTTTTCTGCTGAATGAAAGAGCTCTTTAACAGTGTATTCCCTCTGTGAAAACTCCTACACTGTGTAATCAAGTCATTTCTCAAACTGTCTTTTTGATAGACTAAACATATTTAGTTCTGTGCGCTTCTTGTTGTCAAGTATTTTTCTTCTGAATGAATTCTTGACTCATTTTTGTGGCTCCCTTTGATATCTCAGCTGATTTTCCAACTCTGTTTTTGTATAGACCACCAGAATGTAGGGAATATCAGTCTGTCTGTTACTGTGCAGAAGTAAAATCTCATTCCTATCACTGCTGTGTTATTAGAGTTATGTATTGTTATTACTTGTCATTATTAACTTCCTTGTGCAAATACACCAAGGCTGTTAAGAAATGATCTCTTGCTCTTTGTGACTGCCATCACCCCATAGTTATTCACTCCTGTTACTGTTTCTGTCTTTTTGTGTGATTCATATTACTGGTGAGAGGCTTGAATGAGCACATCCAAACACACAGTGATGGTTCTTCGTCTGAAAACTGAATTTTGAGCTGTGCTGCCTGACCAGTTCACAATCCACGTTGTTTTTCCACTGAAGTTGTATAACAGAGTATGAAGCTTTGACATGACTCACTAATTCAATGCAGTACAGATTAGACATAGTTCTCCACTTGACTCTCTAGTCCAGGGGAAACAGGTACAGGTTACTGTGTATATGATGAGTTCTCTGCTTGTTCTGAGCACACACAGCATAGCTCTGCTTGAGTTGACTTGCAAGGAAAAGGCATAGGCTGTTCCTAATTCATATGAAATTAAGTGCCTGTGCAAGGACCGTTCCTAATTCATTAATTATGATGTGATAAGTTGGTAACGTGCCCTGTTCCTTTGTCCTTGAAGGTAATTGTGTTTTGGCAGTTTTCAGAAGTAGTGATCGGTATGAAACCCTTCGTGTTCTTTCTGTAGCTTGTGCTTTTTTGTTGTTGAACTGCTTTGGAGACAAGCTCAGCAGAGAAATGTAACTGCAAGCAAAGGAAGATTTCTTTTTCCCTCAGTAGGAGTTAATGAAGTTATAACAGTTTGACACTGGTGGATACCTCCACTAATTTAGTGCTGCTGCTCACGCTAGTAGGAGTTTGTTGAGTGGAGTCTTATTATTTATTAAAAAAAAAAACCCTTCATTTGAAACTGCTTGCTTTGAAGTTCTACTTCTCAAGGCTCTGAGGTGGCCCCCAAAATGAATTTAAATATGTTCTAGATGCCACGTAATTTCAGCATAATTATGCTATTAACAGATTTAGAGAAAGCTGAGTGTTTCCTTTCTGGATGTTTCGGCATCTCTAGCCTTGCTCTGTTGTAGTTGTAGTGCACATGTAGGTTTGTAAAATGGAAATGCAAAGGACAAACAACCATCTTCTGGTGGTTGTTGGATAACTCATGTGAGGTGAATTGGACTTTCACTTAGCTCCTTATCATGTAGGCTGCCACCTCAGTGGGTGCAAGATAGCAATCACTGCTGAGTCTGAATGAGGCAATTCTCTGGCCAGGGACTGGGCAAGAAGGCACTGATGGGCAAACTTTGAGCTTCCTGGGTGGGTGCAGGCACCAGAAGCTTTCAGTCCTAAAATCTGTTGTCTCAGCCCCTCTCAGAGGCATTAGATTTAGTCTGAGAAGGAAACAGGTGGCACTTCTGAATGGCTGTTCTAGGTGCGTTTTCAATGAGCACACTTGTCAAATTAAGGATTTTTTTGTCATGGATGAGAACAGACATATTAGTTGTTTGAACTCTCAGAGCTTGTAGAGGATTGATTGCTATCCTCCCTTTTGTCCAAATCTGATAAAACCTCACTAAGCCTATCTGATATTCTGTTAACATTCCTGTTTCTTTTCTGTTCAGAATCCTTCTATATCCCTTTTCTCTTATCTCAGTAGCACACTTCATCCTGATTCAGAAAAAGGAAAATGGCTGATCCTAGGTTCAGGCCTTTTTTTTCTTTTTACATCTGCACTCACTTTTTTAATTCTCATTTAAAATGAGGTTTCATTGCTGGCTGCCACATTGCAGCCCCTTGGTGCAGGGCACCATGTAGTAGCTAATGCTGCACCTCTCACGGAGCTGACAAAGCAGTCCTTAAACAACACATTTTTCTAGATAAATGTTTAGAAGGGAGTTTATTCGTGCTTACGCTAATTGCCATGTTGAGAGCTTGCATGTGCAATAGACAAATGGAATATGACTTGAAGATACTGCTAGTGAAGGCATCCAGATGAAAAACCCTAAGCTCTTCCTAAATCGGTGTCAATGAAACCATTGCTTTGAGCTAATGTGAGGCTCTACGCATATTTTAACTGCAGATGCTCGAATTTCTTTATAGTAATAACTGTCTCTTAGTATTATAATCCTTCAAAAGATTTTTTTTGTTAAATATGGAGGTTTTGAACATTACTGGAGCCCGCATTTATTTCTAATTCATAAATCTAGCAACGTTGTACTGCTTTGTAAAGGTAGGAGCAGGGACTGGTTGTGAGGAGACTGCAAGCACCTATTCCTGTGTCAACAGTCTGAGTTAAGGGAGGGTGGACAAGCATGTGTGAGAGGAAAACAAGGCTTATGGTAGTAACGTCATTCAAAAACTCAAGCAAGAGTAATTGGGTTCTTCCTGCATTTGCGTCTGGCATCCAGCAACTTGCTTTTCTGATACTGCTCTGGGTTGGGTAATTCTTGATGGATTTTCTTTCATGAATTTGCTGATCAGAAATTTTGGGGAAGCACTGAATAAGAAAATGAGATTTTCTATTTGGATTGGGTTCTCCCTTAATACTTTGTGTTAGCCACAGCTTTGGTAGATTATCTTGCAGACCGCTGTCCTCCTTTTCTTTGTGGTCACCATTGAAGACCAGCTTTTACTGCATGGTTTGAAATGGATTTGTCACAGCAGTGCTCAGGAAATATTTCCTTCAAGAAGTGAGAGAATTTGGAGCCTTGTGTGGTGTCCTTGTGTAGCCTTCATTAGGTGACAGGTTCATCAGCATAATTAGCAAGCTCTCAATTTCTATGAGTACGGTTATGTTGAAAAAAATGCATCATCCCAGTGTACCAGATAAGCCATGTGTTTCTTCAAGCTCCTCATCTCCCACCGTAGAATCCAGCCCTGTTAAAAGCTAGCCTTGAGAGTAAGGAAACAAGTGTAAAACAAGGGTCCAGTTTACCATGTCTGGAGGGAGAACCAGCAACATGATAGATGAAATCCATGGAAATAAAGAATTCTGCAGAGATGACAGAGAGCTTTAGCTGGCCTGTTAGGCCTGGTCTGTTACTATTATAAGGAAATGGTATTTTCAGAAGGAATCCAGACACCGACCCCATTATGAAAGGATAGTTGGGAAGTGGTTTGGTTGGGTATCTTTTGTGTGTGTGTGTTCTGTTTATTGATGTTCGTCCACAAATAAGAAAGAAAAATAGTAAGGTTCTCATCCTGCAGAACACCTTCCACCGAGGAAGCGGTAGAAGCTGTGAATTATTTAACCTGCATTGCATAAAGCACCAGTGATCGGGGATCCAGATTTGCATCTGCACAGGTTGTAATTGCACCAGAGATTAATTGTGGGTATTAATCCTTGCATGCAGGTATGTAAGTGCCCATCTGCCTGAGTCGTTTGCTTCCAGCAGTTTGAGCAGTAGGTTTTAAGTCTGCTGCTGACTTTCAGTGCATAAACAGTTTTTGAAAATGCAAATATCTGCCTTTTGAAAAATAAAAGAATACCTGAAAAGCAGCTTACTTTTTGGTTCTTTGGAGCAGAAGGAAGCTGTGCCCTTACAGTAAGTCCTGAGTCTGATTTGCTTCTCTGAAACAGGTAGCAAGAGTTAAGAATGTATGAGCAGCCTTGAATTTGCTAGCCTGTGGTCGAGGTTTTCTGCTCCTGATACACCTAATCTTCATCAAAATCATTTGGATAAGCTTGGGAACACATTCAGTGAGACTAAAAAGAGAAATTACATGCGAGAGTCCTCATATGGAGCATCCCATAGCTTTAGAAAAGAAGTGCTGCCATCCCTCTCACAGCTGTGATGGATGTTGCATCTCTTTAATGGACGTGTCTGATGTGTAGGATGGTCAGCAATGAGAGCCATGTGCAGGCCCCATCTCTTCTCAGCTTGTTACTGTTTCTCACCTCGACCAGTTTTTGCACCCAGCATAGAAATTGTGTCTTGCGAATAAGGAGCTGGAACCATATGATGTCCCTTTTGTAGCAGGTGCAGTGTAATGATGTATTGATGCACTAATAAACTATTTGCCCATACAGTGATTTATTCTGTTTAAGGATAGTGCAGAGATAGAGCAATGCATGAGCACTAATGCAGGTAAGAACAGTGGTCTCACAGTGATCTCCTACCACTGTCCCAGAGAGCCAGGAATTCCTGCAGGAGTGTCCCCTGGCAGATACAGCCTTGTTACTGAGGTTATCTTCTGCAGTAAGAGAAAGGAACTGTATTTGTATTACACAAGACAGCAGGATCCTAAATACGCTCTTTTGCATTTTTTTGCTTTTTCCTCCTTTCTGTGTGTTTTATCTTTACTCTCCTCAGACACGAAGCTTCATGTTCCCAGAAGAGCAATCTGCAGACATGCACAGCATTTTATGAAACCCCGAAGTTCTCTGTGTGTAGGCTACCAAGTCATTTGCCCTTGGATGATGTTCTTTTTAACCTGAGCATGTTTCAGTGACTCACAGGTCCCACGTCTGCACATCTAATAGCTGCGTACTTGTATCTCTCGCCTGTTTTTGCTGTCTGCCTTGTGCAATGAGCTTCCTGCTTCCCTCAGGGGATGCTGATCCCAGCTTTATGTAAACACACCTTTAGTTTACTAAGCTTTATGTAAGTTAGCAATCTTTATGTGTGGGTGCTTGTCTTCCCAGTACAGTGTTTGAATATGCTGCTCTTTCAAAGGAGTAAGGAAAAGGAGCAGAGCTGTGTTCAGTGGCAGCCGAGTTCTCTCTTAAACTTTCATATGCTACTCCCCATTCCTATGAATTTCTTCCTCAAATTTCCTACTCAGTGAAAGACTGATTGTTTTCTTTTTTCACTTGTCTGATACTCCGTAGAGAGACTTTTGAACTCTGATCTTTCAGCTTTTGGTTATCTACTATGTAACTCGGAATTAGTTCTGGATTTTCAGTCCCAAGGGACCATGTGCTCAATAAAAACTGAGCAGACTAGGGTAATACTTGTTAAATTAATGGGGGAGGCAACAGTAAGCACAGTCTTGCCTGCTGTAAGCCCCGTGTCCTCGCTCACAGCTCCAGGTTCCCATGGTGTCCATAATTTCTAAGAACCCCAGGTAAAGCTCCAGGCACACGTGTGACTCTCAGTACAGAGCAGTGAGTGGTCTTGGAGGATCCAACTGCAGAAAAAAGTCAGCCCTTTCCAATGCCCTGCTCAGCAGCCCTGACATCACTTGAGAGCCGCTGGCAGAAAGGAAAACCAATCTGGTCTGATCCCTCTAGCAGATCCACCTGGTGATGAACCAGCTGGAGGGAGGAAATTACAAAGCTGTTTTAAAGCCATCTTCCTTTGCGTTGTTCCTGCCCCTACATTCACATTAATTAGAAAATCTCACCTTTCTGTTGACGGTGAAATTGTTTCATCATGTAGGGATGAGGATCATTGTGTCATCTTGTCATTTTTCTCCTGGATGCAGTAAAGGTGCCTACGTTTTGCATCTGAGAGTCACTTCCAGTGCCATCTATGGGCATTTGATCATAGCAGTTCTGCTCATGCCAGCTCTCTGCAGATCCTGCTGAGAGCTTTTTCCCTTGGCTGTGATACAGCACTAACTTGGTCTTCCTTTGCAGCCTGATTAATACATGCTTGCCTCAAAATTAGGAATTCTGTTTGTTGTCTTCATTAACAGGCTAGGTGAGGAGTGATGTCACCTTCCTCAGTGAGTTCAGAGGGAAATCAAACGCAGAGGATCAGGTTTTGCCGTACAATCTCCCCGAGAAACTGAATTTTAATGGTGTTAAAGTTCATACTGTTGCATTTGGGCTTATCGAAAGGATTTTTATCTAATATTTATGATTATTTCAGCTTGTGGTGAAAAGAAACATGGCTAGCCTGAAATTGCTGTCATTTGTATAGCAGGTAGATGTAACCTGGCTACGTTTGACATGGTGGAGGAATTCAACAGTTATTTCTGAGAATGGGAAAGAAATTAATAGAGATTTAACAAATGAAAGTCCTTCATAAATAAGATAAGGTAGCACAGCAATGATATCTTCTGGGCTTTACATGATGTTTAATTACTGGACAGCTGGAGGGATTAATGCTTATGCATTATGCCCTGGCTCTCAGAAATTAAACATGTACAGCTGCCACTTTATCACTGCTTAAAGTATTAGAGCTCCTTCAAAAGACGTAGTAATTGGAGAAAAATCCCCGTTGCTACATAGGAAAAATCTCATCCCATAAGCATATTTATCCTTCTTTCCTTCAAAACAAAATAGCAAGAAAAATGAGCTTGGCAGTTACCTTTAATTGCATTCCTACAGAAACATGAAGGTAGTCTCATTGTTAATGCATTGGGTGCTTGCTGTAATTAAATGGAAAATACTGCATCGGCTTGAGGTTAGGGGGAAGGCAGTCATTGCAGATGTTGGGAGTTAAACCCAAAGCCCATGGCCTGAGCTCTGCCAAGGCTCTGTCTGCAGAAGGGTTTCTTCTCCTCAGTGCTATCTATGAAGTTCAGTATAAGGAATAACAGACGCATTCTGCAGATGGAGTTCCCTAGAATGGAGCAGTGCCTTCTCACCACAGCAGGTGCTGAGGGGCAGCTTTGCAGGCTGCCTGTGCACATCTGCACGGTGCTGATCCCTCCGTTTCAGCAAGTGCAAGTGCAACTGCAAGTGCTCTCACACAGCCGTTCCTGCAGACCCAAATAATCATTTTTTACAGGGTTGTGGAAGGATGGTATGAAATAACTATTTTAATTTAAATGCTTTTGGTTAATTGGAACCGAAGCGTGGTGTTTCTGCACTGTGTGCTGCATGTGCATATAGAACAAAGCTGCTTTCCCATCTCGTGTGTCACACTGTCCCAGGAGCAGAGTTTGACTTGATGTTTGTCTTCTGGGCAGTCTGTCTGTCATCATTTAGAGCTCTTGGAGTTGAAATAGCCAAGAAATTGCACCTTACTGCCAAATACGGTTGTATTTCATGTCCCTGAAGTGCTTTCTTCATAAGAACAGAGCAATAATTCTGAGTTTATCCATCTGAAAGGGAAGAATCTGTTTAGTTTTGCTGAGGGAAATCTCCTTCAATGGTCAGTGCCAACGATCGCGTTACGGTGGCAGATACGTGGGTAGAGGTTCCATCCCTCAGTGGACGTGGGCACATATGCATTACACTAATTAAACAGAGCTTAACAGTTGCTCTTCCTGAGCATATGATTTTAAATGTGAATCAGAATGAGCCAGCTTGAACTCAGCGCAGTCCTACGCAGGAGAGGGTCATGTAGTGTTTGATGGGGGGGGGAAGCTGTTTTGTGAGTCATGTTAACAGATGAAACAGCATCTAAAAATTATCTTTGTGTCTGGAATGCTGCATTCAAACGGGAAGATAAAGTGGTTGGAATAATTTTGCTTGTATTTTGCAGATAAATTTGTTTCTTTGATAAATTATGACTTGGGAAGGTTGAGCTCTCAATGAAATATACATATCTACGTGCTGTAGTATTGGTTTGTCTTTGTACACCTGGTGTCTGTGGTCTGTGTAGATATTCATAACCCTCAATCTGGCTGCACTGGATCCTGCTGTTTGTCTTGCTCTGTCCTCTGTGCTTCTTTAACGTATTCATCAAGTGCCTTGCAAACTCCTTTATTTCAAAAGGATCTTTATGATGCCATTGTGTTGGATCCCTGGTCCTGGAGAAATGTGAGAGACAGCTGGGTAAGCTGGGTGAGATGTTATGGAAGGGTCTGTGACAACTCCTTGCTTTGTGTGTCCTGCAAAAGAGTTAATGGTGCCATGTACTAAATACATTGAAAACGTGAATCTAACAGTGAAGAAGAAATATCTCCTTTTACAGAAAATTCCCATCAAGCAAACTACATTAGTGGAAGTGGAGATTTAACAGGGCACTGACCTCATTGCTTGTAATGGGAGCACTGCTTTGTCCCACTTTACTCACTGGAGTTAAAACCCATGAGCTCTCAGTTGCTGCAGCCAAAGGGATTCCCAGGCTGAAGCCAGGCTCTGTGCCTTACCTGCTCAGCCCAGTGGCTCAGGGACATACCCAGAGGGTGGCAGTGAGGCTCTGGTTTTGACAGACAGGCCTGCACATGGTAAAATCAGGCTAAGAAGGACAGCCTGCATCTCTGTGCTAGTGGGTGAGCACAGAGTGAAAGTGCCCCATGGACAGAAGGTGAAATCTATGGTGCAGGCCAATCCTGGGAAAGTATCTGTGATGTGAACCCAGCAGTGGCAAACTCCTGATTGCCATCCCACAGACCATGGGGTCCTGCTGAATCCAGGAGGGCTGTGTATGGAGTACTGTGGGCTTGGTGTGCGTTGGCACAGGATTGAGGCCTTGCTGAGTGATGCTCTGAGCTGGTTACTGGAAGCATTGCGCTTACACCTTCCTCAGCAGCAGGCAGTGGATGCTATCAGAGCAGCTGCCAGCTTCCTGGATGTTATTAGGTGCTTCTGAGGGATTTGCCCGATCAGTGTAATTTGTAAAATTGCTGTTTTAATAACTTTAATGCTTCTGTCTGAGGGAATAGCAGCGCTGATGTCCCCATACAGGTTCCAGTTTTCAAAGTCAGGAAGAAAAAAACACCTACTAAACACATGGCAGCTTATATTTTTTTTCCATTTAAATTCTGGCAAGTACAAAACATCTCCATTCAGATTCAGCTGATTACGTCTCAATCAGGTTGTAACGGAGTAGCGATGGGTCTTCATCCTCACAAGACCCCTGTGGGGTGTCTGTGATGTCAGCAAAGCTGTCAACCTTTGTTACTCTGACCATCCCTTCTTTTCCCCAAGCTGCTTTATTTTACCCCTAAATCCTCTCCACCAGACTCTGACCGGTGATGTCAGTTCTTACTGTGATGTCATTTAACCTGTAAAACCTGTGATGAACTTCCTAGCACTTTCCCAGAGTGGAGTGAAACTGAGGAGACTGAAGGGATGAGTTCTGCAGCCTTACTGCACCCAGACGACATTGCAGATGGGGGAAGTTCCGAGTATACTTATTTACATAAGCTGCTTCTATTCATAAATTATGGGCTCATAATTAATTCTGTTTTCAGAAGAGCACTTTGAATGAATATATGATTGTCCAGAAATATAGATTCTGTAACAGTAAATACATTTCTGAACCACCGGTTATGTGTCTGCAGGGGCTTTGGCATCTGGTTGCTCCCTTGTAATTAACCAATACTACACACGTACTGTCATGGTGAAGGGGAAAATAACTCCCTGGTGTTTGAGGGGAGCGGTGTGGCAAAGGCAGCGAGTGCATGCAAATCTTAATTTGCAGGAGTGCATGAAATGGCTCCTTAGCTGTATTAGTGATTTGAACAATATCAGGAATTACTTATTCCTTCTGCAGTCTTCATCTATATGGGCTTTTCGGTATCAATCACCATAGCAACAACCACCGTTAGCAGTGAGACTGCAATTCAGCCGCGTTATTCCCTCCATGGGAGGCCTGTCAGCTCTTCGAGCAATGCGCTTCAAGGTCATCTTCATTTACCGCCGTCTGTCCCTGCCCTTCCTGGAGGGAGGCTTTCCGTGGGAACCTTGGCCTTCCAAGGATGAACCCATGCTTTGGAGGCTGACATTTGACCAGAGGTCTATATCAGATCTTCAGGTAACCGCACCAATTTCAGCAGACAAAGCAAACAATGTCGGTACAACGAAGCTTGAAAATAAATCCTAGTTCAGTCAAACTAATGCAATGACAGTGTTGGTAGCTGGGCTGGGAGTTCCAACTTAATTCAGCCTGTCTAGGCTCCGTGACCTCCTTATCTCAGTCCTGCTTGGAGATTAATGTATGTGGGCTGTGGTGGCAGGATTAGCTCTTTATGCACAGTACCTGGGCACATGGAGCTCAGGCACCGCGCTGCTGCAGCCTCCTGGAGCTCACTTCTAAACCTCACAGCTTAAGGCTTTCCAAGTCCACAGCCTCTCCAGCCAGTGTTCAAGTTGTGACAAATGGGGAGCGGATCTCTCTTTCCCCACTGCAAATGTTAGTGTGTGCAAATCATCCCTTCCCTTCCTTGGAAAATCCACTGTTGGATTTAAGCAAACAAGAAATGTTGAGCCATGCTTCTTTCTGGTTGCCTCGGGAAGCTGCAGTGCCATCATCTGGCTTATTTTCTTCTCTTTGGCATCAGTAATTGCTGTCGTCTGCTTCGCCACAAGCTTTACCAGATAGTTCTATTCTCCAAGTCACGTGTATTATTTCAAGGGGAGCTGAGTATTTTCTTTTTACAAAAAAAAAGATGTATTAAAATATGAGATTCTTACTGAAAAGCTACAAATCTTTTAATTTAAGATGGCAGTGGAAGCAGCTGCAGTCCATTGTGCGCCATTCCCAGCTCCTTCTAATGATGGATATCCTGCCTATGTCACACTTCAAGTTTCATCCAGATTTGAGGATCCATGCTTTGTAGAATTACGGATATATATTTGAAATCACAGTTCTTAAAGCATGTCCTCGATCTTTACAGAGTTTTACTTTTCTTTGTAAGCTCTTTAAAAGCTTTTGATAGATTTACCTCCATTTTTTGGCGAGCTAAGATTGTCGCTGCTGTACTGTAGTGCTCATTAAAGCCTCTGCTTAAATCCTGGCTCAGGGTGGAGAACCAGAACCAAAACACAACTGCACAACCACAGTCTGTTTTCTTCCTCCACCCAAAGGCTGCTGCTGCTCCACTCTCCAGGACTGGACTGGACTGCCCTGTGCCAGGGCTGCAGGTGGGGGCTGCCCAGTTAAAGCTGTGCCAGTTGTACTGTAGCACAAGGCAGCAATTAATGCAGAGTACCTCTGCTGTACATTGTCTATAAGCCAAAGCAAGAGTATGTTGCCATTTAGATGTGATGTTTTCTTCCTAAAACACCTGAAGAATCTTAATGGATTACTGCATCCTACCAAATGGCTTTTGTAATTATGCTTATTTTCTGCTTTGAAGCCTGTGGGGTTAAACTCTTCTTGACAAACATTCCCAATGTTTCTACTGGGATCGCTTCATACTTGATGGAGACTTTCAGTCTGAGAGTATGACATTTATTAATTTCTTTGGCAGTAGGGAAAGCTAATATTTGTTTCATACAAACACACACTTAATAGAACAGGTAGAAGAATCAGAGAATATATAAACAAATTGCTCACGTCAAAGAAAAGATGCCCTGGTGTTCATTTAATTGGTATTCAAGGTGTTTCTATCAAGATGCTCCAGAGGCAGTGAAAGGCTGTGGCGATGGGACTGCCCTGACAGGACTGTGAAAGGAGATGTGAAATAAGCTGTCCCTGGGACTGTACTTCCCCCATCCTCATCTCTCCAGCTGCCTGTGTAAGGACATTTGTAGTGCTGCTTTTTATTAGGCTCTTCAAACTGTGCAGGGGAAGTCCCAAGGAACATGAGCACGTTGGCTCTTGCATTGGTGTGCAGGGACTGTAAGCAGCTTTCCTCTTCTGTTGCCTGTTTGTGCTGGAGCAAGTCCCCAAGTGCCTGGAAGCTGCAGACTTTGCTTTATCCTCGCATGCCCTGTGGATTTCAGCTGTCAGAAGATGGCAAAATGGTGAGAGGAACTGGGACAGAATCTGCCTTCCTATGGCTCATGGGAGAGCCAGCTGGGACAAAGGTCTCTGCTCTAGGCACGTGTGACACAGCAGGGACTGTACTGTGTAGCTGGCTTGAAGATTATTAGGCCTGTAAGTGAAGGAGAAGGCATTTGTATTTCCTGCACTGACCAGGAGGTGCCTGGAGCAGCCTTCTGTAGTGCTTTGGGAAGGCCAGAGCACAGAGAGCTGCCCCACCTTTAGGCCCATGAGGTTGGGAAGGGGTTATGCAGCAGCTCCATCTCTTTCTACAGGGAAATGCATACAGGCAGAAGGAAGGGGGGAGGTGGGAGCAGGAAAACAACATAGGGAAGAAGATGGAGAGAAGGGAAACCAATGTTATATTTGAAGTGTGCAAGTCCTTATAACCATGCCCAAAAATTGGGGATCAAAGGACTGTGGAAAACGTGTTTCTGAGATAGATCAAAATAATGCCAGAAAAGCAATTTCTACTTCTCAGCCTTGATCTGTTACAGGCACTGTCCGTAGCCTTAGAAATAATCCCATCCATCGCCCCCTTCTTTGAATGGGTTGTTAAGATTTTAACTCTTACCTCAAATTTCCATTTGGTAGGTCCATCTTATTCATCACTTAAAGAGATCGTTGGGTTATACCGCCGTGTGCTGGTCAGAGGGATTAGCAGCTCATTTTATTTCTGGTTATGGGATGAGGGTAGAAAATTACGCTGAGTGAAGAAAATGAGCTGAAATTATGGGTGGGCTGGAGAATTTTAGACACGCAGAAGGGTTTTCAGATGCTTTTCCACCAGACTCTGATTGTGTTTTGGGTCCTTATGAGAGGGATTCATCTCCTAATGAAAGGTGTGTGATCTCAGTTCCTCATTGCCTGGAGATTAAGATAGGCTTCCCCCTCTATATCCCTCTATATCTATATTAGCACTTAGAGCTAATTTATTTCAGAGTCTTGGTTCCCCCATAACCTGATGAGACAAAGTGGCTGCCAAGCGCACGGTGTTGGAGTACCTGAAATTTGAATTCCAGCAGGTTTCTGTGGTGCAGCTGTCAGTCAGACTTGCAAGAGTTCAGCACTCAGCTTCATATCTGACAAATGTCTCATTTGTGTGTTAATGTTGAGTTGTGATTTCCAGGGAAGGCTTTCAGTGTGTTGTAAAGGGCCTCACTGGCAGATTGCAGCTAAATTGATGCTCGCCTCACTAAATATTTACCCTACACATCCCACTTAATATGTCCAAAAGCAGGCACACTGTGAAATCCTCAAACCTGATTCTGTGCTTTTGAAAGCCAGGAAGCTGTTAATGTCAGCATGGAGCAAAGCTCAGCGCTGTGTGAGCCCCCAGCGCCCACCCCTGCTCCTCCAGCCCCCCTGTGTCTCCTTGTACAAAAGGGAGCCCCAGCACCGGGGCAGTGCTGCAGTTGGCCCCCATTTTACCTGCTGCCCTTTCTCCTGAAGGGCTGCCCATGGCACAGAGGGGTGGTGGGAGAGTCTGAGCTGGGCTCCCAGCTTGGGTCAGCTCCCTCCTGGGCAGTGCTGGGGGCAGGGAGCCCTCCATATCACAGCTGTGGAGGTGTCTGTGCATCTTGGCCTGTTCCTTGCTGTGTAGTTTACCATTGGGAAAATGGAGTTAGGACAGCCAAGGTAATAGATTTGTGCCTTTCCCCTGACTCAGATACTTGTGATGCGCTAAAGCCAGCATGGTGGCAGGGGGGTAGACAGGAGACCTCACAGCTCACCTGTTTGTTTCTGTTTTGTTTCCCCAAGCCTGTTCTCCTGATGAGTTCCAGTGCAGTAACAAGACGTGCATCTCCATCAGCTTCGTGTGTGATGGTTACAACAACTGTGGCGATGGCAGCGATGAAAGGAAGTGCTCCCCTCTGACCTGCAGCCCCAATGAGTTCCAGTGCAACAACAGCGTGTGCATCCCAGAGCTGTGGGTCTGTGACAACCAGGCAGACTGCGAGGACCGTTCGGATGAGTCCATAGAGAGATGTGGCTATGATGCCAAGGCCTTCAACACCTGCGCTGCTCACGAGTTCCAGTGTGGCAATGGCGAATGCATCCTCCTTAACTGGAAGTGTGATGGAGACGAAGACTGCAAGGACAAGTCTGACGAGCAGGATTGCCGTGAGTGTGGGCAGGGCTGGGGATTCTCCTTCAGTGGGGAGGGCAGCCAAGGGATGCTCTGGGTTGTGTTTTCAGGCAGGGTTTCGTTGCAAGTTGTCTGAGCAGCACCTGTCTGCCAAGGAGCATTTGTACCACAAGGCATGGCCAGGTGCCCAGCCCAGCAGCATTAGGTGTATTCCAGACTCCTCTTTTGTTCTGTCAGGACTCAGAGAGGAGCTGCAAGATCTGTTTCACTAGAAATGGAGGAAATGGGAAACATTTTTAAAGCCCTCAGGCTGCACGGTGGGGTCACAGCCTGCAGGTTGGAGGCCGCAGTGCTAAAGGGAATATATGATCAGCAGAAGAAAAAATAATTAATTTTCTACCTCTGAAGTTGGAGTACACCGAGTAAGGCAGCACCTCTGAATAATCCAGCTTGAAATGCACTTTGAGCTTGGCTGTTGCAGGCACAGAGCTGATAAATAATGGATTTCTTTTCAGCTGGCTCGATGCATTTAACATGGCGTTGTTGGTGTGCACCGTATTTCAAATGCTTCGTCCAGTTTTAGCCACTAAAGTGTTCAAACTGGTTACTTACCTAAGGAGGGAGATGGCAAGAAAACATAAGAGCAAAATGTTTTGCTAAAATATTCATAGTCACAAGATTGGAATAAAATGAAATATTTGTGTAGCTGTGTATATTTAGCAGCTCTGACATTGGGCCACCTCGGGGAGGAAGGCAGCGACCAGCTGCAGAAAGCAGACGTTTTTACAAAGGTGTGTGTGAAAATGTCCAGCTTTTCCAGCACCATCTTTCCATATCCAGGACAGTGCTGAGTCTCAGCTGGTGACCTCAGAGCAGCGTGCATGGGAGAGCCCTTCAAGGGGAGGAACAATCAGATGCTCTCTGGGGCAAATTTGGTGATTCCTTTAGCAAGAGGAGGAGGCAGTAAGGCCTGACAGACTCCAGCAGGTGCCCAGCTGAGCTGGGTTTCCCGAGACACACAAGAGGAGCAGAGAGGTAACAGCAGCCCCAATACAGAGCAGCTTCACCAAGTAACACCTCCAGGTTCCCCAGGGCAGCCCCTGTGGGGCAGAGGATGCAGACGGACAGGGCTACAGCACAGCACAGTGCTGACAACCAGTGGAGGAAAGAGGAAATGTGGCTGAAGAGGGAAGAAGTCTTGAGACCGTTATATCCCTGACTAGGGAAGATTCAGTGCCTGAGGGGTTTTTTTCCTGCTAACTCGCAGCACATTATGCACATTATGCAGCTTATCTACCCAGGAGGAACAGACACATGTGCTGCTTCTGCTGCTCTCAATCCAGGAAGCCAAGAAATGGTGGGACTCCAGAGCCCCATGTTGTAGTTCATGACGTGCTCCTGGGCTGTCTGCTTTGCAGCTGTGCAAGTTGGGATTTTGTGCCACTGAGCTGCACAGCCCCCTCACTGCTTACACTGCAGGTAGGAGATCTGTGAGTCAGCACCAGCAGAGAACCCATGGCACTGAATGCAAATACAGCCTGTGAGTCTGCTGGGTCAGAGGCAAAAGCGATGTTACTGTTGGCTTTGACTTGGTTAGAACTGAGGACACCAGCACTGTGCCTTCTTGTAGGGTTTTTGCATTGTGTAAAACAGAAAGATGGGAGTTAATGCTTTAAAAAAAACAATGTCATGAGGCCATCACTGGATATTTGTTGTAATTATTTTGAGGTGGCAAATGAGTAGAGCAGGAATGAAGGGTGACAGCTGGTGAACAGGTTTTGGCAGCGAAGCCAGTAAATAAAAAGGAAGAAGTCATTTCAGGGAAGCTGTGTGAGAACGTTGGATGTTTTTTTCCCTAGTATGTATGTTTAAATGTGTGTATATATGCACATGTATATGAAATGGACATTGAATTAGGTTTATTATTCTCCAAATGGTTGGATTTTAGAATACCCTCTGCAACCCAGGAGGGAGGATAAGTAATGCCAGTACCTGACAGAGGCAGGATTTCCCCATTCCCACACAAACACTGCAGTTGCAGCTTCTCCTGTCTTTCACACCCTTCAGCAGCTGCAAGCACACAGGGCTTCGTCCAGCAGTTGTGAATGTGGATCCTGCATCCCATGGGACGCTGTCACCAATAACGCCGAGCCTTTAGGCTAATACTTCATGATATTGACACTAACCCACTTTGTATCTGTGGCTCTTCTTGGGTTATCTGAAAATAGTAATTTTTGTATTAGAACCAGTTTGTCAGATTGTCAAGGAAGGTCTGCCACGTGGCTCTCGCCTCCCATGTAGTAACATCACTGCTGACCTCCTCCAGCTATTCAGAGGCAGTGATTTTCTGTCATACGGTACCAGGCTGCAATCAGCAAGATGGAAAGGTTAGAATCAAGAGCTCTCCAGGGTGTGCTGCCTTAACAGGATTTTAACAAAACATCTGGAAGATAGTCCCCTTAGAAATAAGGCACTCGACGTGCCTCAGGAACCAGGAGCCTATTTTTACCAGCGAGCTGCAGGCTGCAGCCCTTTGCTGGCTAGCCAGTGCCTGTTGGCGCTGTCAGTGCAAGTCAGATCCCATCTGGAAAGGTCTCAGTGTAACCTTGAGGAAGGAAATGTGGCTGCTTTTGGCATGATCAGAGCAGCAGTCTGATCTATTTTTTCCCCAACTTTGCTGTTCATCAGATCTGTTTTGAGTCTGTAATAACAGCAACAGGGCAAATGAGCATCAGGCTTGAAATCTGCCCTGACACTTTAGGAGATGTTTCTGGCCTGTGAACCCAAGAAGCACCAAGCCGTGGGGCAGTGCAGCTCTTGCGCCTTCCAGGCTCTGTGTGTGTAGCTCATGGGCCTTCCTTGACCCAAATGGCCATGTCTGTCACTCCCTTCATCCCTGGTGTGACCACACTGGCTGCAGCAGATGCAGCATAGGCTGAATGTGTTTTACAATGTATCTTAAAATACAAGGATGGTGGAGGGTGGTCAGGGGTGTTGGTGGCGCAGGGCAGTGCCTGAGGTAGCTGCTGCCTGTTGCTTTGGTGGAAGCAGTTGATCCTTCTGAAGGAGGGCACAGAGCCCCTGCAGTGTCAGATAAAAGTGCCACACAAAGAGTTCAGGTGCTGTGTGTGTAACTGTTGTCTGTGTCTTTTTCTAAAGCTCTGGTGACCTGCAGACCAGATGAATTCCAGTGCGGGGATGGGACCTGCATCCACGGAGCAAAGCAGTGTGACAAAGTGCACGACTGTCCTGACAACAGTGACGAGGCAGGCTGTGTCCAAGGTATGTACAAAACAGCACTGCCTTCCTTGTGCTCTGTTTGCTAACTCTGCAAGGGCTCTGTGGCCACTGCAGAAGGAGGAGGCCTGCGTTGCTCCTCTGTGCCACAACAGGCTGCTTCCTGCAGGAAGCTGTAAGCCGTTCTGGCAGTGGGGTTGCTTGGGAGAGATGGTTGTGCTGACCAGGCAGACTGCACGTCTTCAAAAGTTCCTCTCATCATACTCAATCTTTAATGTCCGTTTGCTTAATCTCATCCCATTTCTGCTATTGACACCTTCTTGAAGCTCTGTGTCAGGCTTTTTGTTGTCTTGAGCCTCACCTAACTTAGTTGCTTTCCTCTCTTGCCCGACATGACAGAGTCAGCATGTGAAAGTCCCAGCAAGTTTCAGTGTGAGAGTGGAGAGTGCATTGACGGAGGCAAAGTGTGCGATTCACATAGAGACTGCAGGGACTGGTCTGACGAGCCTCTGAAAGAATGTGGTACAGTACTTGTCTTCTACGTGTTGCTCCTGTTGTAACTGCTTCCCCTCTCCTCCATCTGGTGCTCACAGCTTTGAGTGTAACCACATGTAGCTGCTAATGCTATTTCTCACTCTGCTTCTCTTTCCTTGCCTTTATTCTCTCTTCACCCTTCGCATGAATATAATTAGTAGCCCAGTCTGATCATCTGCCAGCATGAACTGTGCCCTTCTCAGTTCAGCTTTTAATCTTGGAGGGATGTTTGAGCCGAGCACAGGACTAGCAACCAGGAATTCCCCCTCTTCCCAGACACTGGGATCCTCCACAGCACTGACCAGTTTATCTGGCCTTGCTGCCAAAAATTACCTGTGAATTACTGAAAGACGAACAAAAGATCATAAAGGTTTAGCACTGGTAGCACGCTTTGAAGGTGAAAGCATGCAGTGAGTGGCAGCATCCACTAAGCAATGACTTCAGCCACTGCTGGGTTTGTTGCTGTGTCCTCAAGAAATGGCAGCGAGTTGCTGTCTGCAGCACCCTGCTGGCTTTGGGCTGCTGAGAACAACCAGGCCACAAGAGCTCGGTCTGCTCCTGGGCTGTGGGAGTCAGCAGAACAGAAAGCTGCAGGTTGTGGAGCTGAGCCTCTCTGTTCTTTCTCACCAGGCACTGTGGGTGCCAGCGCCAACCCAGAGCATCACCACCACACCACTGGTTCTGCCCCAGAGGCAGAAATTCCTCAGACAGGCTGCTGTGCTGTCCCTGTCCATGACTTCATGGAGCACCAGTAGCATGGAGCTCTGTGCCTGCAGCTTAAATAGCTCTCATTCAGGGAGAGTTGTTGGCTTCTCTGTACTGGACAAAAAGGGTGTGAATTCCCAGAAAGGATGCTCTTAGCCTGTGCTTTCAGAACATCCTTGCTTTCTTCTGCACTAATCCACATCTCCCTGTCTTTCTGAGTGGGTGTTGCAACTTGTCTGCCTGTGGAGGTCTCACTCAAAGCCAGCAGCCCAGTTGGCAGATGAGACTGGGCTCAGCCTTACCCGTGGTGCTGTGAGTGCCTCACTGTGGTCCTAGGCTGGCAGCTGAGTGCCATTTGAGTTAGGAAGCTGTGCAGAAAATAGTCTCCAAAGCAGACATGCTTCTTTAAGAGTGCAGAATGGTGCAGATTGCTGTGAGTTTTGACATGCAGCCACAGGTAAATCTGCACAGCAGCCCAGGAGCACAGATATGATGCAGTTTGCTAGAGGCCTGTGCAAGTGCAGGAATTGGTGATGTCAATTAATAAACATCACTGAACAGTGCCAAGACACAGTGTGACTTTGTGGACCCTTTCTTGGAGCCCAGTGAACTTGCTCTGTTAGTAACTTACTGATATCTGTGTACGTGTGTGTCTCTGATAGGAAGGTGAAGGCATCCCAGAGCTGGGTTGGGCTGCTCAGATGTATCTTCCTATCCTGCTGACTTTAATTGGCTTGTGGTTGTTTCCATTTTCCTTCTAGAGCCGTGGTTTAATGGCTGTACTGCACTGCTCACCTGCGTCATGCAAGGAAGCAAGAAGCAAAACATAAAATTTTGCCTTTAATTTGCATTAAGAAATGAAGTAAATCAGTTTTGCTGGTTCCACTGAACCCACTATCCCTGAAATGCCACAGCTTCTGTACAGCAGCCCTAAGGAGAAAACTTTCTCTTCACCTTCTAAAGGTTAATTACAACAAGAAGAAAAGTTCTTTCTGACAGAAAATTAGCTTTCTTCGATCTCTCATTCAATTCCAGTTAAAAAGACACATTTAGTCTATTTTTCATTTCAGCTCTTTGAAAGCAGGATCAGAGGGGTGGCCTTGGATCAGGCAGAGGCTCAGGAGGGAATGGGGGCTGCTGTTCCATGTATTGCACACTTGGGCTGCCGCAACTCAGGCGCTGCTGGAATTGTCACTCAGATCCTACCTTGGTGCTAGATGGGAAAACAGTTACAGCAGTTCCTAACAGCTGGTCTCTGGGAGATGAGACTCCCCCAGCATGAATTATTAAAGCTCAAAGAGACTTCAGAAGAGTCAGCGTTAACCAGTGCGTGGGGAAGGAGTCATCTTCTGGAGAGCACCCTTAGAAATGCCTCACATCTGGCAGACCGTGCTCAAAGCAGTGGGTTTCTGATGGATGAGATGCACAGATGCTGTGTCCCCAGGGCTCCCTCTTCATTTAGCCACTAGCTTTCAGTCCAACTGATCCTAACAGTGTTGGTTTGGAATAATAAGGAGCAAGAGGAGAGATATGGTGATGGCTTCCTATCGCTGAAGTCACTCATATGCTCTATGTGGCCAACACCTGGCTACCAGAAGCTGGTAGCTATGGGAAAATGTGAGTTTGACCTTTCTCAATTTTATTCAATCTTATGACTAGAACCCTCCCTTTAGCATAGATAACCTGTGTGCCTCTTCCAGGTGTTAACGAATGCTCTATGAACAACGGTGGCTGCTCACATATATGCAAAGACTTGAAGATAGGCTACGAATGTGAATGCCCGCCTGGATACAAGCTCCTGGATAAAAAAACGTGTGGAGGTAATTTACATGCAAACAGCAGTCCCTTGTGTTTCACCATACAGAGACGTGATTATGTGCACTTCAGCATTGCTCCATCACAGATGGTTTGATTTCAAGTTATTGATGGGTTTCAAACACTCCTTTCAGACATAGATGAATGTGAGAATCCAGACGCTTGTAGCCAGATCTGCATTAATTACAAGGGGGACTACAAATGTGAGTGCTACGAGGGATACGAGATGGACACCCTGTCCAAGAACTGCAAAGCTGTAGGTAAGGCAGCTTCTTAAACTCTGATTGCTCAACATCACAACTCTGATAAGACAACGCATTTGCAGGGCTGAGCCTAGGGGAGCAGAGGCAAAAGTTAAGTAGCAAGCAAAGGCATTAATTTCAAGCAGATCAGAACTGCTGCAGCGATAGCAGATGTGTCTCTAGGCAAGAACTACTGATAGTGCAGATCAGAATATTTCAGCGGTGTGCCGAGCGATTACAATCACTAGTTGCTGTTTGAAGCTGAAACTCGAAAAGGAAACCTCTCGACAGGTTTCACTAAAAACAGCACAGAAAAAACTATTTACTGCTAGTCGTGTCAAAAGAAAACAACCCAATTAAAACATGGTAGGTTACCTCCTGTCCACCTGCCCAGCCTCATACGAAAATACCAACGTGAACACCATCAGCATGCTTGGGCTGATTGCAGAAAGGAATGTTTATGTCAGAAGAATTGCAGCCTTTCTGAGAGACTGTGGCCTGAGCTGGCCTGAGAACATGACTGCTGTTACAGTTTGACCAGCACCCAGGCTGCAGGCTCTGGCCCACAAAGAAGAGATGTGAGCTGTGTGAGCCAAAGTGCTTGGTTGGATGGTGCAGGGTCTGCATGTGTGTGACAGCCTAAAATGCCTTCCTAGCAACAAGTTCCTGGCTTTGCTGGATTCAGTGTGGCTCTGCCATGCCTCGGTCTGGCTGCCACAGAGCAGATCCACGACTTGCTGCTCTTCAGTTTGTTGTTGTTTGGGGAAAGGAGGTATCCAAGCCTTTAGGTCAGCTGCTAAAATAGCAAATGCACTTTTTTCTGTGTCAGGAAAGAGTCCCTACTTGATCTTCACCAACCGCCACGAGGTCCGTAAGATAGACCTGGTGAAAAGGGACTACTCTCGCATCATTCCCATGCTGAAAAATGTCGTGGCACTGGATGTGGAAGTGGCAACAAACAGAATATATTGGTGTGATTTGTTCTACCGGAAAATCTACAGGTAAGGGCTCATGGAGAATGTGTGTTTTGGTACCTTTCTAAAGCTGTGCTTCACTTTGTATGACAGTATGCAGAGAACAACACAGTGTGTGGTGAACCTGAGGGCTTTTCATCCCTTATTGCAGTGCCTGTTGTGGCCCAGACTTCATAAGCTTTTCAGAAACTGATAAGGAAATCAGGGGGTTGTGCAGTTACTTGGCTTGAAAATGCAGGAAGGCTTTTCATCAGTAATAGATCCCTGCGGCATTTGTGCAGTTACACATGGACTCAGCTCACTGTATGGTCATATTGCCAAGTGAGGCTGCTGCTGTGCTGTGTTCTTCCTATACATGGAGCCACAAAGGACTTGGCATCTGAAGGCAAAAAGGGGGCAAGTGGTGGAAGCAAGGATACTGGCTGACCACTGGAGGCTCTGCTGGACCAGATTAAAATCCGCAGCACTTGACCACAGACTACATTTCAGATCCTGTAATTTGTTTCCCTTTTATTTTCAGCTGTTTTTATGCATTCATCACAATTATTATGCACTGAAGCTTGTAGGAGTGCCTAGTCAAAAATGCATTTAGTTTATGCACTGAAAATTCCCCATGTGATTTTCATAGCTATTGCAGCAGTTTGTTTTGGATTTTAGTTAATGATCAGGCAAAAAGGTTGATTGGTTTCAGTGCGTAGGAGCCAAGCTGAGGTTTCTGCAGGCTGTGCTGGCTCTTGTGTCACTGGCAGGGAGATCTGCCCAGGCTGTCCTGATCATTAAGCACTCAGGTAGCCAGGCAGGTACCCTGAGCAGCCTCACGCTCTGCAGAACCCCTCATGGCACCATTCATTTGGTGTTGGGTCAGAGAGAAACCAAAGGCATTCCTCATAACTGATCCATCTCCTGAAGGTGCAGCACCACCTGCTAATCCATGTGGACTCAGCACAGCCATCCCAGCCTGGGCTACAGCCCAGAAAATAGCATCCAACCTTCACTGCTCATTGCATGGCCAAAGGCAGGATGGACAGTGAATAGCAGGCATCGATCTCCTCAACTGTGCAAGGAGAGAAAAAGTTGTTTAGGTGTTTTTTGTTTCCTTTTAACCAAATTCTTCTAAGAGCCAGACAAAGCTCTTAGAAACAGCAATGCAAACTCCGAATGTCTGATTCTTTTTAGAATCTCTCCATGCAGTTGATACTGGTATAAATGCAGTTTATATAAGAACAGAATCTCCTCTGCTTCTAGGTGTAATATGGGTTTACTCTCGGAACCTCCATGCAGCATTTCCTGCCTTTCGTTAGCATCTTCAGAGATTGAGAAGCTGATGTTAAGCGAAGATTTTCTTTGTGTCTAACAAGAGATCACTTGCCAAATTAGTACAGCTTCATGAATCCCTTTGATGAATTAAAATTAGTTACACGGGTCCTAATTCTGCAAGACATTTAAGCACATTTATTTGTAAGCTAAATTCAACTCTGTTCAGCAGAGCACTGGAGATTATAATATTTCCAATGTCCATAAATCCCATTAATGGTACTGCTGAAGTTAATGTGCCCTAAGTCAGATGTTGTGCTAAATTGTGCAGGAAGCTGGGTGGAAACATAAAGTAACTGTCCTGCAAATGCCTGCCGTCTAGATATAGAGGTAGGACCGAGGTGAAGGAGAAAGCAGCAGCAGGTTGTGGTGCACAACTGTAAAGGTTTCTCTGTCGGTCGTCCTGCCACATGTGCACTTTGTTCCTGTGGGGTTAGAGTGATGCTGCCAGCACTCGGCCCTTCCTGAGCTCCAGCCCTGTGCACATCTGTACAGCCTTCTCTGTGCCATGTGTCAGCCCAGTGACAAATCTTGTCTCTGCAGTGCTTACATAGACAAAGCGAGTGACACAGCGGAGCAGGTGATTCTGATAGACAGCCAGCTGAACTCTCCTGAAGGGCTGGCCATTGACTGGGTTCATAAGAACATCTACTGGACAGATTCTGGAAACAAGACTATCTCAGTGGCCACTGCAGACGGGAGCAGGAGGAGGACACTTTTTAACAGCGACCTCAGTGAGCCGAGAGCCATTGCTGTTGATCCCACACGGAGGTAAGTATGAAAAGGAGATGTTTTTGATGGACTTCCAGTCTTCTTTCTGCCTCTCACAAAACTCATGTGCATTGCGTGTGCCATAAATTAAATCCTAATGGATTTAATAATAACGGTTCAGGTGGGCCTGAGCTCAGGCACGCAGGTTATGTGGGGAAATAACAAAGTCTGACAGGAGTGCAGGATAAGGAAAGTCTACAGATCGACCACAGACACCAGGAGATAGTCTGGGGGTTTATATTCTGGTGCAAGTTCTGTGGCAGAGTAACCTGTGGGATAGAGGAGCACAGTAGCTCCATTAAATGCATATCAAGATGAAGTGACCAAGGGGCTTTGCAGCATCAAGCAGAGAGCACTGCAACTCCATCCCTGAGCAGTAGTTCAAATTTCTTACCCTTGGGTCCAACTTACTGTCTCCTTGCATCCATCTCTTTTAGGTTCATGTACTGGTCTGACTGGGGAGACAAAGCGAAGATTGAGAAGGCAGGCCTCAATGGCGTGGGGCGGCAAGTGCTGGTGTCTGACAACATCGAGTGGCCAAATGGCATCACGCTTGGTAAGCAGCTGGGTCACAGCTACGGGATCCACTGTGGCTAATATAAATTCCTTGTTAAGTAGGCAAACACAGCCAAAGTGGAAGCCATCCACGCTTAGCACCACGCAGGTGTGAGGCTCTCCACTTGGTTTTATGTTTGAAAATTCTGTCCATAAAAAGCTGTAAGAGAAAATGTTACTACCATTCATATTGTTGAAGTGCTACGGCTGTGAACAAATAATGTTATCCTTCAGTAATTAAGAAATTAATTAATGGCTTGTTTTACTACAGAATTTGTTTTATTGTTGGCACTCATCCACTTGCATTCAGTTTAGTGAATCTCATCCAAAATAAGTGCATCTGCTCCAGGAAGAGACATTCAGAAGGAGCACCTCTGGGAAGCCCAGAGTGCGGCTGCCCTGCTCCTCCTGGTAGCAAAACAACGCTGTTAGTCCAGCCTTTACCTCCCCCCACACACACATGCACACCAGAATGTTTCTCCTTTTTAATCTTACTTATAAAGTCTCTTCCCAACATATCTGGGCACTGATTCAAAATCACAACTAGTGTTTTAAAAAAAAAGAAAACTTTTCAAAGCCTAATAATAAAGAGATTAGTCATGCTGCCAGCAGGAAAAAAAGTGCTGGGAAGTGGAAAAGAATTGCAGAAGCCGTGTGTAATTTTGCTTCATTGTGTTTTTACTTCTCAGATTTGCTGAATCAGCGTCTCTACTGGGTGGACTCCAAATTGCATTCACTCTCCTGCATTGATTTCAATGGCAGCAACAGAAAAGTTCTAATCTCTTCTGTTGATGATCTGAGCCATCCTTTTGGCCTAGCAGTGTTTGAGGTAAGAGTCAAGATCTGGTGAGAACAGGCTGGAGACTGCAAGAGGTCTCAAAGCTCTCCTTGATTGAAAGCTTTGCCTTTTGCATAGAGCAGAAAGCTGAGTGAGGGTGTTTGCTGCTATAGAAACCGATTAACCTGGTGTGGGTTCAGCAGGGAAAATAGTTTTCTAAAGCCTTTAATCAGGAGCGATGCGTTGCCTCACGCTTTTACCTAACGTGGTATAAGTGAGTCCATGAGGGGCAGGCAGTGCTCAGTTATGGATCCCACATGACTGCAAAATAGTCATGGCTTTCCCTTGAGGTGAACTGAGCCAACCGCCCATGCAAAGGCTGAAACTGTTAGCAAGGGACAGGAGAAACCACTTATTGTGATCAGCAGTGGGGCAGCCGTTCACCGAGTGACACTGCAGCATGCCCTGTGCCTGCCTTCGGATGAGTCAGACTTTGAGGGGAGCTGCAGGGGGTCAGGCAGCCACCCAGCACACTGACAGCACTGTGCCATTCCCAGCATTGTTGTTTCACATACATGCTTGGGTTGCACTTTCCAATGCTAACAGAATCCTCATGGGAGGATGGCCCCGTCGGTCTGGGAGGTTGGTTGCTTGCACTGTCCTCTGGCCATCCCAGCATCTGTAGAAGTGTCCTCAAACATTTTCACCTGTGGCAGGAGTGTGAAGGCTCCAGTGGGCAGTGTGTGTGTGCCAGGCGCTCGCAGGGCTCCCCCTGCAGTCACTGTGCACCCGTGCACTGCTGAGCTGGGGATCTGGCATTACAAAGTCCAACTGGAATTGGAACTGAGCAGGGTCAGGTCAGAAATGCAATGTATTTCCTGCAGGACAGAGTGTTCTGGACTGACCTGGAGAATGAAGCGATCTTCAGTGCCAACAGGCTGAGTGGCTTGGACATCTCTGTGTTAGCAGAAAATCTCAATAATCCTCACGATATCGTTGTATTTCATGAATTAAAGCAGCCCAAAGGTAAGATGCGTCCTCAGGTCTCGTGGCCTTAAATTAGATTTATTTGAAGCGCTTCCTGATGGTTTCTGATGAGAGAAAAGGCACAGGTAATAATGTGAAATCAATGCCTGATGTTGGAAGTTCCTGCGTAATTAATTTTACATCAACACCTGAAAAATCTGCCGCTTGTTAATAGCTGTTTAATTAGCATCTTTGATAACAGAGTTACTCTCGTTACTGTGATCCTTTCCATTCATTACATATTTGGGCTGTACTGCAGACTGGAAGTGTCACAGCAAGGTGAGCACGTGGGGAATGGCACTCAGCACCAGGCTGCAGAGCAAATAACAGAAAGACCTGCTTAACAACACGAGGAAGCCAGCTTCTGACCCAGCATAACTGAGAAAGCTCAGTGAGGAGCACATGGCTTGTGTCCATCTGCTGTTATGTGAGCATGTACGGATGCTCTCCTCACTCAGCAGCATCAGTCTGTGAATGTTCTACGTAACTATTAGTGGCAATCAACAGGCCATTCAGATACCATCTTTATTGTGCAGTGTCTGAACCACTGGCTTGCGAACATTATCACTAAGGCAACTCCAGTTGCGTGAGGCTGTTAATTTTTTATTCACTAATCTCTCCTCACAGTTTTTATAGTAGAACGTGAGGTTTTACTCCAACCTGTAAAGATGATTCAGGAGGGCGATTGATCGAGGTAGAGAGCTGAAGAGTCTTTTTAGAAGGCTTAACAGTCCTTTGCTGAGGGGAAAAAATAAAGTAACTTGCTTTTTTTTCTGTCTTTGAATAGCTCCAGACTCCTGTGAGCTCGGCCCCCAGCCAAATGGAGGCTGCGAGTATTTGTGTCTTCCTGCACCCCACATCTCTCCCCATTCCCCCAAGTTCACGTGTGCCTGTCCTGACAACATGTGGCTGGGTCCTGACATGAAAAAATGCTACAAAGGTGAATACAAACACATCGCTGTTCTATTGTCCCAATAAAACCATACTTTATGGTGAAAAAAAGTGTTCCTGATGGTGGAACATATACATTAGCTTTGGAATTCCACATGTATTCTGACTTCTGAACAAAGCATTGCACTATTCTTTATTGAAAACCTGTATTATTTTTTGAAAGCATCATCAGGAAAAAAACGGGGGAAAGAGGAAGAAAGGGATGATCCCTGGGACTGAAAATGGGAATGGTCAGTAAATGGGATCCATTTGCCATGTTAGTGCTCTGTAGATACCAGAAGGGCCACAATCAATGCTGAAGTGACTGCTGGTTACAATATAACCTTCCCTGACATGTAGACAGTTCCTGGTACAAATTCAGTACCTGCTCAAGAAATGGGTATTTTAATTTCTTAACCAGCTTCCAGACAAGGTACTTCACTACCATTAATTAACTAAAGTTGGATCAGTTCTGTGCTTGGCAAGTAGAACTGGGATTTGATTTCTACTTCTAACAATCCGCCCCACCCTTATATCACCATTTGTGATTTGATAACTCATTGCTTTTGCTTTTCAGAGCTTCCAACTACTCCACCTACCGCTGTGGTTGCAGGAACCACTACATCTCATCCTGCCACTGCCTCCACTGCCACTGTGACCGGCAGCACCACCAACAGCACCGCCATCATCCCCAGAGCTGTATCAGAAGCCACAACTGCCACCCCGAGTTCTCATTCAACCACATCCCTCCTCATAGATTCTGAGATGACCACCGAAAACAGCAACTTGTCACAGCACTGTAAGTGAATGAGATTTTCAATTTATACATTGCCAGAAAAATTCATGAGCACCTCTAACAGCTGAGCTATGAAAGGTCATATGTAGGCACATCGTCTTGCATAGCAGGAGAAATTAGGTATTCTGTATGCAGATACAGATACAGTTCTGATAGGTGATATGATTCCAGTTGCTTGGGATTTTAGGGCTGTCATGTCAGGCTTTCATCCCATGCATGTAAAGCTGATTCTCTCTAGAGAAACGCCCTATAAAATGCATACCAGTCCAGGTCAAGCTGCTACTGCTTTGTATGGCTGTGCTCTGTGTCAAAGAGAAGAATTTGTTCTTCCTGATTGTCCTTGAAGACCTCAAACAGATCCAGATTGCTTTGAAAGAGCGATAGATTAAAATACTGCAAAAAAACCAACAACCCAAAACCAAAAACTATCAGGAAGCAGAACAGGCTGTTTTCACTGCACTTGGAAAGCAAAACTAAGCCATCCCAATTTGACTCTGATATCTATTTGAAGCAATCAGTGAACTCACTTTGTAGTGCATGGGGAAAAATAGAATGAATTGTATAAATTAGATTCTTTCAAGTCCTGTTTGTGCAAATTTCCTTTCAAATGTCATAATTAACTTAAAGAACTTACTTAACTTCTACGGCTTATGTTTGAAATAGTCTGGCCTGTTGTTAGGTAAATAACCTTGTAATAGAACAGTCTGCCAAGGGGAATTATTTAAAAGGATAAATTGCCTTTTAAGTTCCATGAATTGATGCATCAGAAGACAAACTATTACAGTTAGTTTCCCACCTCTCTATTCCAGCTACTTTAACACAAAGATTTTCTGTGCTGATCCCCTGTTATTAGAGCTCAGAGCAAACATTGTGAAGTTACTCTTGCACGCTGTAGCAGGCTGCAGCAACCACCAACATATGTGGTGCCCAGCTCCATGGCTGTACATAATGTAAATATACACACGTGCATGTGCACATTTAGCAAGCATTGCATTCCTAAGACACAGCTCAACACAGCCCAGAGTTATGTGTACATGTGTCTCTTTTTATTCTTCTCCCTGATTATTTCATTCCAAAACTTTCTATGAACTCTTTGGTAACAAATACTTGATGATGGGCAGAACAGGTTACTGATACAAAGCATTCTTTAGCTATAGCTTTAAAACCTGTGAATGAGTGAAATGATCTGTCCTATTTCTGTAATTACAGATTCAAATAATGGCCAAGGCTTTGATTCAACTGTGACAGCGGCTGTTATTGGAATTGTCATTCCTGTTGGTAAGCTGATTTGATTTCAGCATTGAAGGAGATCGATCATACTGAAATAGTGTAAATAAACTTCTCTGACTCTCAGGATTGGGGGGTGGAAGAATAGAGGAACTGCTAAAATGAGTCTGGATTGGAGGCAGTTGTGGAGGATAGACGCTTGCATAGGAACATGTCAGCAGATTCCTGCTCTCTCCACAAAACTAACAACACTTTCTCCTTTCATCAGTGGTTCTTGGCTTGCTGTGCATGGGGGGATACCTCATCTGGAGAAACTGGAAACGGAAGAACACTAAAAGCATGAATTTTGATAATCCGGTATATAGGAAGACAACGGAAGAAGAAGATGAAGATGAAATCCACATTGGCCGAACAGCCCAAATTGGACACGTCTATCCTGCAGTAAGTACCTGAGGAACCTGCTGAGAATTCATTTTCCTGAGAATCTGGCTTACAGAATTAACCAACAGTGAATCATGTGGAGACATTTGACATTATTAATTCAATTCAATAATCATGGAATAGGCAGAAGACTAAACTTGTCTTAAAAGACAGTGGTGTATATATACAATAGGATAATGTTTAAGTGAAGAGCAACTTTTCTGGTCACACACAGTCTGCCTTATACTGGCTGGGTGTCCAGCTCAAGAGCTCAATATGTGACAACTGATTACTTATCTTCTGAAAGGTTCCATGTTGCTCAGACTTCTACCAAGTTACCTGAACTATTTTAAGGGTAACTCGGGTCTCTATACAAACCAAGGAGAAATTGTATTTTCCATGTAATAAAACATTGCAAAAGCCAGATTTCTCACAAGGAGAAGCAGATGAGATTTTGTAGGAAGTTAAGGACATTTGTCTTGGCCACATTAATCTTTACTAAAACAAAATACTCACTTTGTTAGCAAGTCCTCTGTATGCAGAAAAAAGGAGAAATAGTTCTGTGTGGCAGCTTGTCTGCGTTGGAGCTTCCTTCCAAGAACAGCCCTCATGAGATGGAGCACCGGCAGTAATAACTGCTTTGTATTTTTAGAAGAGAAAAAGATCTTAATTAATGCTTTATGTTAACATAATCAATGCTTTATGTTACCTGAAGATGACCTAGAAATATGTCAGTCCTTACAAGGAATTCTATCCATGTAGCATACAAGGACAATGCGCCATCCAATGTCTCTGTAGTAAAACTTCTGGGAGAGACCTTGTTTAAGGGAAAAAAAACAGTACATGAAATAATATTTGTCACCATTACATTAGGGCAGCAAATAGATTTTTAACAGGAAATGCAACTTGGCACCAAATCCTGTGATACTGTTGTTCGTGTATCAAAATATACAAGTCAGATTTTCTCTTCAAGTTTGCTTTTCTTCCTTCACAGCGCGTAGCACTGAGCTTAGAAGACGATGGGCTGCCATAAGGATGAAGCTGCTGCTCCAGCCAGAACGCACCGAACAAACTTTCTTTGGATCACAAAACCTGCTTCTTTGTTTGAATCATTATTTATGTTGCAGAAGGGTAACCACAGAGTTATAATGAACTGCAAACATCCAAAGGATGTGAGAGTTTTGTATGTATAATCTTTTATACACATTTTAACTTGTTGCACTACCCATTTGTGATAGTCAATAAGCAACTGCTGAGCTACTAACTCAATGTACATAACCAGCAGGCTGACGGTTCAGTAGCTACTGCTTTATTTTAAGACTATATTTATAGATATTTTGTAAATATACTGAATATGCTTTGTGGCTATCCATCAACATAAGTAAAATAAAATCTGTACAGACCGTTTAGAAATATTTATTAACAAAAGCTGGATTATAAGATCTGATCTGTAAATATAGTAGAGGGGTGAGAGTATTTATTTTTTGTATGTTTGGCTTGCTGTGCATAGATTATCTGTGTATATATCTATCTAGTGTAGATAGATATATAGGCATATAAATATATACATATATATAAATATATACATATATTTTAAAACTACTGGGCTATGTTTATGAAAATTAGGAATAATTGAATTTTTACCAGGTGTTTAAAGTTTGCTTTCAAATCTAAAGACACAAAGGAAGAAACAGCTGTACTGTAAGATAGCCGATAAATGACAGCCATAACAAACAGGGCTTCTGTTTCCCAAAGTGGCTTGCAAGGGTTGCTTTCATCTTCTCCAGTTTAGCCAGCTTTGCCTGCACTGCTCTGAGCTAAAGGGCTGTTGCTAACAGCATTTCAGGCAGGAGGAGCTCCTACAGTGACCACATTTTTCATTCTCTACTGTTGCTTTTTACAGGTTGGTACAAATCTGATTTAGCCTATTTCTTTGTTTTCCTCTATCTGAGTGCTTTCCCTACTAGGCATCCTGCACCTCTCACACGCATTTAGAATTAGCAGAACCAAGAGTTGAGGCACATTCAGATACCTGAAGTGAGCACTCAGGAAGGCTCATCAGGAAACAGTCCCACAATAACAAAAGGTAATCCCTTACCTCATGGCTCCTTTCCCCCACTCCCTTCTTCATTAAGTCTCAGTTTAGGAGATGCTGTGGGGCAGTGTCTTAGTTCATTCACCATTTGTAGGATTCATTGAAGTGCAGCAGCTGTCATCAGAGTGAATGTCTGCACCGTAATACATCTGACATAACACAGAGCACAAGGCAAGGTTCAAAATTCACAGCTGTATCAATAGCTGATTCCTAGAATTCAAAGGCATCTGAAAAAAATAAAACATCACAGGAAAAAGAAGTTGAAAGCTTTCTGGTCTGTTAGTAACTGCCTTTCATTCACTATGGTTCCCAAACTTAGTTTCTCTTTCCTGCAGACCTCAATAGCACAGTGTTGCCATCACCACATACTACAACAAAGGAGTCTAAATATGCACTGTCTGTCCTAAGAATTACAAGGAACCAAACACCAAAAGATCAAAATAGTTGACATAATCCTGCCTATTTCTGCAGCAAGAAGGAGTCCAGGTACTCTTACATTCACTCCTTTGATGGCAAAAAAAGATACATTATTTTAAACAGGCTCCTCTTGCTGAAGATCATGACATCTGTGCTAGCCTGGGATTCCATAAAACTACTTTAGAAAGGAGAACTCAAGAACAGTCTCTCGGTATATTAGCTTCCTTTTCCTACACAGATGCTTCCCTCCCACCCCCCCAGTTCCAGTAGCTTATTCAAGGTCTGTGCACTGACATGGCAAACAGCAGTGTAAGGCTCTGCTCTCAGGTTCACAGTTTCCTATCAAACCACAGCAGGTGATGATCATCCACCTCAAGGGACAAGTTCAGGCATCGAGGCCAAAAGCAAGGCCTTCTCCCGGATGGTGTTTTTCACCTGTTCCATCCAGCAGAGATAACCGTCCAGTTCCCCCCTCCTTGTTGGTGTAAGCACAGGCCAGCAATGCTGTTTGGCTGGGTAGTTCAGAAGACCCACTGCTTTTTTCTTATCTCACACTATGAGGTTCCCAGGAAGTGGATAATACTCAACTACCACCACACACTGGACTGAAGTGTGTGAGAAGCTGAGGAAACCTTAGCCTTCTTGCATCAATTACAGCTTTTGTATACAAGCAGAATAAACCAATCCCCATTGTATCCTTGTCTCATTTTCCTCCTCCCTATCCCCCAACACACACACATTCCTTTTAGGAAAAGAAAAACCACAGGATAACGTGAGTTGGACTTACTTGGATTCTCAACTAAGAAAGGAACAAGGTGTCTGAAGACCAAGTGTAGCATTCCCCTACTTAAACTACTTGATTCACAGCCTTTGTAGACAACATCTAAAGAATCAAGCACCCTTCTGTTCCAGTTCTAGATTATAAGGCAGTAAAGGAGTGACTGAGACACCCAGTTACCCTTCCAAGGTCTGAAGCTCCATGTCTGCAAATTCATGCACTGTGTGCATGAAGAAAAACTGAGAGGAGGCTGTATGTACGTGGTAACTCTGTAACTAACAGACATGTAAATAGATTTGGAAGTTCTACAGTTTTGATACTTTTCTAAGAGCACACACAGACAAATCTGTACAAACCGTGTAAAAAAAGGCTGTGGCTTTTTGTAAATGAACTCAATGTGCAGTGATGATTTCAACTAAACGCCAATGTTTTCTTTTTAAAGAAGTTATTTTAAATTACGGTTCCGGTTGTTAGGATGATATTTAACACTGTAATCACTTCTGATCTGTCTCGTCATGTTGAAGTTCTGTTAAAGTAAGTTCTTGCTCGGTGCCTTTTGTGTTTCAGTTTTTGGTATGGATGAAAGGACCAGGGAGGGGCGGGGAGGGATCTGCTGTATAACGTGCTGTACTTACATGAATAAGGATCACTGCAAACCAAATGAATACATTTGTAAAACAGTGCACTGTTTCTATAGAAAGATTTGTTTGTTTGTTTTTAATCTGAGCCTACTGAACTAATTACATTTTAGTACTTCAAATGCTGTCTCTTAGGCCTGGTACTGTATTGCACCTTGGTCTGCCTTTTCCTTAACTCTCCATTGTTAAAAGTCGAAGTGGGGCTTAGGGCCAGGTTGGAACCCAGATGGGTTTTAAGTTCCCTTCATCCCCAACGCTTCTATGATTCTAGATGATTTTATGTCCAAGGCATATATTCTCTATTCTATATAATTTTATGGAAGGTGCTAAGAAAAACGACACAGCCTCCTATGCGAGTCCCAAGCCTGTCACACTAAGTTATGCCTCCTCTAACAGCTGCCTTAACTAAATATATTGGATACCCGACTCACCTGTCAGAGGGGTAACCCAGTCCATTTGCACATGAACACACCAGCCAACTCAAAGCAGTTATTGACAAAACACACTTACTTTGCTGGTCCTGGTGCTCAAACAGCTACAACAGGAGCACTTCACAGGCAGCTGCAGTGTTTTGGATGCCCTGGGAACAGCACCCAGGTTAACAAAGTATCCTTGAGCACCAGCTTCACACAGCTGTTAGCAGTCGAAGTTTGACATTCATTGTGAATTATCCTGTTGACAATAACAGAGGTTCCAACTTGGACGCTGTGTTTCCGGGCATTTCTCAGCAAGCACATCAGGAGCTGATAACAGGAAAAAAAAGATACGCTGACCTCTCAGCAACAAGACTTGGGAAAAGAAATATAATAAGACCACTCCCCCTTGTGCTATCACTATCCACCCTCACCAACAGCCATTCCCCTCCTGTTTAAATGCTCCCTGCAAGTACTGAAAGGCCACAATGAGGTCTCCCCAGCGCCTTCTCTTCTCCAAGCTAAACAAGCCCAGTTCCCTCAACCTTTCCTCACAGGAGAGGTGCTCCAGCCCTCTGACCATCACCCAGTCCCAAGACCAACCCCTGAGAGACAGCACTTGTAACCAGCCTCCACCCTGACACAGCATCATTAATCACAACCCTTTGGCTGCATCCAACCAGCCAATTCCTAACCCATTGAACAGTCCATCCTCCAAATCTGTACCTCCCAAACTTAAAGAGAAGGATGTGGTGAGGGACTGTGTCAAAGGCTTTGCAGAAATCAGAGTAGATGACACCATCTCCCTTCCCCCATCCACCAAAGCCACCACTCCATCATCGAAGGCCACCAGATTGGTCATGCAAGACCTGCCCTTGGTGAAGCCATGCGGGCTGTCTCAAATCACCTCTTTATCTCATATGTGCCTGAACACAGCTTGTAGAAGGATCTGCTCCACGATCTTCCCAGGCACAAAGTTGAGACACACCAGTCTGTAGATCCCCAGGTCAAAAAATGTATATATTTTTCATTTGGTCACTGAAGAACTACCCAATAAAAACCACTGACAGACTGTCATTGTGAATGCCTACTTTGTCTTTGCAGACAAGCAGAGGAAAACACAGGGCAGGGACAGGGACCATTAAGGTTGTTGCTTTGCCTTACCTATCAGTGCCAGCCCATGACACAGATACAAATCAGCACCCATGTCTTTATGCATCACCACTTTAATGTGAACAACCACTAGATGCAGAACATTGTTTTTCCTCTTTCAGCTGTGCTATCAGTTTACAGAAGCTGTCCTTACTCAGTTTTTATATATAAAGGCACCAACACATTAGAGGAAAAGTCTTCAAACCATCACTAGACTCTAAATAACAGATAAGCACAGACATGAATGCATGCCAGTGCAAAGACTGGCATGGACGCAGCCCCACCTGTAGAAGTGGATAAATAATGGAGACACTGATCATGCTGTCCTTGATTACAGTGTAGTGTACGTAGTGCCATGCGCTTTCAGCTACACTATTACAGGGGCTGACAATGAGATACAATTACTGGTATCAATGAAGTATAAAGGACTATGATCAGGAAGCAAACAAACTAAATAACAAACACTGAAGGGGAGTTATACCTTCCAGCAGAGCATTCAATCACTTCTTCAGTTCACAGGGAAGTGAAAGGCTCCTCCACGTGCATCTGAAATACAGCTCAAAGTTATTCAAGATGCACTCCTGTTCACAACAGCAGTTTCACCATCCCCAAACTACTGCAGGCCCTGTAGTCAAGGAAGATCCAGCCACGGATCAAACAATTCCAGTTTTGCAAGGAAAGGTCACATCTGACCACAAGCAACTTAGTGAGAACACGTTCAGTTGAACCCCTCCCTCCAGTCTAAAAAAAGACCAACAAACCCACCATCAGCTCCAGCATTAATTACTCAGTAAGTTACATACAAAACAACAAGCCGATGATTTCTGGTTTCCCATTGCATCTTCAATGCAGAAAGCAGGCACACTTTTGGTATCCACTGCACAGGCAGAAAGACTACCCTGAACTAACAGGGAGGGGGGAAAGGGGAAGGAGTGTGACAATATCCTGACTGAAGTGGATGGGATATGAAAAAGCACAATATCCATGCTGAAAATAATCACAAAATAACATAGGCTGCAGTTGCACCAAGGACCTGGAAGGACTTGTGCACAGTAACTGTGCTATCATCCAGTTCACTCTCTGCACAGCAGCCATGCAGATCAGTTCTGCATTGATTGCTCTGAATTGCAGGGCACAAACTACCACAGATCATACAAACAACTCAAGTCTTTAACATGCTCCCTGCTAACACAGCCAAGTGTCAGACACCTGCTCACATCTCAGCCAACAACAAAGCTGACTTCACAGTCAAGTGCTGCTGTGGTCCCCCTCCCTTTAAAATGCATTGCTATTTGAATTAACAGAAGAACCAGAAGCTTTCTGGAGCAAAGACGTGTACTTAAATGTCTTCAATCAATTTCAATTCACTTCTTCAGGAAGAATGTAATCGAAGGGGAAGTGTGCAGGATGCTCACACAAGAACATCATCTATATGGCCCTTCCCTTCCTAGATAAAAAAATAAAGTCAGCTTAGCTTTAGCAGAGAATTATTCATCCCTGTATACACCACAATATTCAGGAGGGGTTCAACTGCCATATTCCAGTGTCCTTGCCAGATACCCTCCAATTCCCAAGGCTCTGGGAGGTGAGAAGAAGTTCTGCCCTGTTCTACTTTGTGAGGGTGGGGAGAAAGAAAGGAAAAAGTAAAGAAACGCTTCTCCCATATAATTTATAGCTTGGGCATTTTGCTCACTCATAACATGAGAGAAAGAAAAGAATCCATGGCAGATGAAGGTAGATTAGCTCAATTGAAGCAGAAGACCAGACAGAAAAAGAGCTAGAGGAGAAATGTCTCTTGTAAGCACCCTAGATCCACTGGTGCTGTTGTGCCATCTGGATCTGCCAGAAGACCACTGGAAAACAGGGCTGACAAAGTGCTTAGCAATAACATTTCCTGTAATTACATTCCAAAGGGTTAAACAGCTATTTTACTGAAGGCTGACAAAGAGCCCACCCAAACTGTTAAGCTTAATGCTTCCTGCCCCATTACATTTCTGTCTGCTAAGCCCTCCACAAACAGCTGTGACTTGAAAGCCTGAACAAAAGATAGTAAAGACTCTGCAGAAATCCCCCTCCATTAAACTCTGATATTTTTCTATCATAGACCATGTGCCACGCTCCAAAATTACATGATGTCCATCTCTATTAAATAAATAAATAAACAATCCATTTTAATTCAGAAATCCTTTTCAAAATTGCAGTTGACTTTACTCGGACATCACTGAGAGCAGCCCCAAGAGAAATCAAAGCAATCCGCCATTACCAAAATGAAACAAAGGGGTTGATAAACGAAGGGATCTTGAGCATCAAACAATGCAGGCGTAGGATGAAGTAGTTTCACCTCTGCTAAGATCACCGCAGAAATACTACGTTGAGTGGATAATTCAGAGAGGGCACTAAAGAAAATGAAGCAGCTTCAGCAGAGACCTAGAAAAACTGCTAAAGGTACATAAAAAATAAATAGTGGATATAAAAGTTCCGTCCCTCCTCTCACAAGCTGGACTGTGAACTGACCAGCGGCTTCAGGGAAAAGCTGGCAGATACTTTGCTACATTAGAGGATTCTTATACTAGAACATTCTTCCATTCAGCAGAAAAAGCCGCAACGTGTCAAAAGGCCGTGAGCAGAAATCAGCTGAATTCTGAGAAAACTGAATGTTTCTAAACTTTGCAGCAACTTCTCATTGGATAAATTTATCAATTAGTAGCTTCTAAAAGGTCTTAAGGGTCTAAACTTGATCCTGCTGTCAGAGGAGGACAAAAGGAGGCGTGGAAAAAATCAAATGGTGCAGCAAAAGACCTTGAAGCTTGAATGACTACCAGTCCCAAGGCACAGGTCACACACTCGGTCAGATCCTGCTTTCTAAATTGCAACACATAGCTTTAAAAATATTCAAGTCCCTTTCAATGTCTAAATGATTACCCGTGTACTCACAACTATGGAATAAAGTCATCTAGGATTTTACAGTAGCACTGGAACAGGCCTTCAGCTGCCCTATAATATTCTATAAGTACTTCACTGTTTGTTCGCTGGTGTTTTATTTGAAAGTTTGGCTGCTATGAGTATGACCACAGCAGCTGAGAGCAGCAGCACAGGTGGCAGTAATACACAGTTATAGACCTGCCTCTACAGAGCCCAAAACACAGGTGATGCTTAATGGGAATGGTGCAGAAGTTCTGCTCTTCAACAGCCTTCAGTATGATTGTGCAAACCTGATCCAGACTGCAGCTGCAGACTGAGCAAAAATTCTATAGAGCGCCCTAGAAACTGCCTGCCTTCTTAACTGCCTCATTACAATACCTTGGCAAGCCTCACTGCAATAGAAAAATAAATCTATTTCAGTGCAGAAACATTTGAAAACAGAAATCCAACAATTGAGAAACAACGACAAGCTGCTGAGAAGTTGCACTGAGCGAAAACAATACGGGAGAGAACAACCACAATTCATCTTGCAGAGTGCTGGATGTTGAGAGGCACAGCACAGCACTGACACTTTGCAGGAGTTCGTGTTTTAAATATGCAGCAAAATTTTCAGTGAACTTCACAATGGTTTATGCAGTTATTTGACACAGTTATTTCCTTTCCTGAAGGACCTACATGCTGCTACCCACACGAGGCTCAGTTTAACCCTAAACCCTGAAGCAGAGCCTTTTAATCTACAGGCTTAGAAACTTGTGAATTACAGATGGTCGATTCAAAGCAAACTCCAAACAGAGGCAACATGATTCACAAATCACTAATTCATTTTACAGAAGCACCGACAGCTATTAGTGATACAAAGTCTAGAAAATACCATTAGCCTTCATTTAACATCTCCTTTCTAGAGCATGCTCTACCCTCACAAGTAGTAGTGAACTGGCACCTCTGACTCCTTCTGCAGATCAGAAAGCTGCAGCCCCATTTTGATTAATGTTTTCTCCTTTAAGACAAATAGACACATTGCTCTTGTCAGAATCCATCACCAAATCCAAAGAGCAGCAAGGATGTCAGACCGTATTCACCCAGTACTGGCTACTGTCTTTTCTCAGAAGATTAAGCAACGTGATTTCTATTGATCTGCTGAAGAAGATTCTAGGCATCTCTTGCTCTCTTCAGCTGTGAAGAAGCTCTAACACAAGACAGTTACCCTTACTAAATCAAATGGTAATTCTGCTGTCTGACACCAATCTTATGTCACATTAATGTTGTCTACTTACCCCTACCCGTGCAGCAGCAGGCATCAAGTATTTCTTCTCATATTTAAGAAACAAAAGTAGTCTAAATGACAATCAAAAATAACACGTCCTTCCAGAGAGACAGAAAGAGGGACTAATAAAGAAAGAGCATGACATGTGAGTGAGACCACTGGCAATTAGAAAGAAAGGAAAGGCAGCTGGACATGAGCAGTGGGAGGGGAACGACACAGCTGACGCTTACTCAGAAGATTTGTTAATCTTCTAAGAACAAACTTTAAGCTCATGGTGTGCACACAGGTGCTGCTGGCAAAAGAAATGCAAGCAACTAGGAAAAAATACATACAGGATAACTATTTAAACACTTGAATTCATGACAGCTTTGGCACCTGGTCATTAGTTCTGTTACTCAGTAAAAGGCAAAAATATTTGGCAGTTTGAGAATTGAACTGACATATAATTATTGTGCTGGCATTCACTATGTTCAGCAAGAGCATGCAAAGAAGTGCGTTGTAATTCCTGATGAAAAGGCAGGCTGGCTCCTCCAGCCATCACATTACGCTGCTATGACAAGACAGAAGAACAAAGATGACTGCCTTCTTTTCTACCAGCACCCTAAAATTAAACCTTTCCTGCAGACACTTACTGTGCTAACACCTCTGATCTGATGAGCATGCTGAAGTAAGTCTTTTTCACTTCCTCCTTAATTATCTCAAATGCTGCTGGAGTAAAAGTGAAGTCAGACAAATGGGTCCAATGATGAGCTGAAGCAGTAGATGTAGAGAAGATACCTCCTCAGCCATTTGTACAACAGCTTGCTTCTTTCCAACATCAACAAAATACAAGACAAATGAGAGCTTACAAAAATACAGCGTTTAAATCCATTGCACTTTTTTAAGGCAACAAATTATTTATGTGTTTAAAAAAACAAACAAACAGCAAGCTCTTGAATAAAGAAATCAATTATTTAAGAATAGATAACCCACTAGTAGGGCACATCACAGTTATTGCACGAGTCAGGCAACAATTCTGCTAAATGTTTTTTAGCAAGAGTACCTACAACTGCATAACTACCTCTTAGAATAGAGAATATATGCAGGCAATCAGGATAGCACTTTTTAACAGCTGTGTTAAGTAGAAACAGGCAGAAACAAGAAGTAAGCTGTCCTGGCTTGTTGTTGTGTGCACATTTGTTACGTGCAAAATCCTTCTGTAGACTTTAAAACCACACAGAACTATGAATTAATGAATTCCAACATAAACCTGAACATTCCAGGCCTTTGACTAATGTAGAAGATAGTGCTCAATGCATGATTTGTTGAGCTTTAACGAGGATGATGTTAGGATTTCCAAGTACCTTGTGATTGCACCCATTCACTCTAATAACCAAACCATACTCTCCAGCCAATAGTTCATCCTCCAGTTTAGCAAAATCAGTTTCATAAACAGAAGAGCAGACAGTCTTAATCAAAGGTTAGCAGGCATGCTGCATGTAGGGGGATGTCCTATAAAGTCACAGGCAGAAGATTAGGTAACATACACGCTGCTGCCGCATCATTTTCTGCCACCAGAGATCTCTCGGTTTGCTGAACATGCTGCACCCAACCAATGGCCCCTTTTAGCAGAGACTCTGATGAGCTTTCTGTTCTAGCAGATTACTCTGATTACCACAAAGGTTACAAGCTACTTTCATGCTGAGTCAGCTGCACTAACACCTGCAGTATGCATTTATTCTTTCCTGAAAACACTATTCCATTCCCTGTGTTTAGAGAACACAACTACCAAGCAACAGGAAAATCGTGTGAAAGGAAAGACATCTGCATTAGATGTTTTAACTGACCCTACTTTATCACAGATGTGATGCTTTGCCTTGGTTTGCAGGGCAGATGACAGATAGATACTCTTACCTCTGTGCAGACGAGAAATCAGGTGGAAGTGCGCATTAGCTGAGGAAAATAGAAGAAAAAAGAGGGAACTTCAAATATACGAGTATTTGGCTTCTAGACTATTCTGTGGTTCTGTGTATTTCCCCCCCAAAAAAGGGGGGGGGGAAGGAAGATCAAAGAAAAAAAAACCACACATTAGCATCAACAGAAATAATAGAGATTTAACAGACCATATAATACCAAGTGTCCACTAGGAAGATGACCTTTCCTCAAATACCGGAATAGAAAAAGCCATTGAAAAAAGAAGCTGTAAAAAAACAACTTCAACTTTACACTTTTACGTGAGAATAACAACCAAAAGATGTGACCTTTTCGTTAGCATTCAATAAAGCAGTTCCATTGTGCTGAAGCCTTCCTTCCGAACATGAGTTATTGCCTGACCTTTTTTACTCCACTGCAGGATACACAGTGTTTAGGCATTTCAACTCTTCTTCCAACATCCAATATACAGTTTTATGTAGCCACAGAGGAAAAAAAGGCACACACCTTCCTTAACCTCAGCATAGGAGCTTTTGTAGGTACCACCAGCCATCTGTACAACCACCCTGAAGGCTGAGCCCAAGGCCAGCAATCCACACAGCCTGCTGTTGTGACAGGGGTGGATATTTGACCCGGGGTAACACACATACATTTCTTTCTGTAGCAAGAAAAACATGAAAGCACACAGGTCGCTTTTCATATATTGCCTATTCTCATGCCAAACTAAACAGGGAAGAAGGCAATGGCAGAATCCAATCCAGCACCTTTAACCTTAAAGCCCACAATCACCCAGTGCTGCTCCTTGCCTGTGAAGCACGTGAAGAGAGAAGGCTCTGGGGAGACCTCCTTGTGGCCTTCCAGTATTTGAAAGGAGCGTATAAACAGGAGAGAGAGCAGCTGTATGGGAGGGTGGATAGCGACAGGACAAGGGGGGATGGTTTCAAACTGAAACAGGGTTGTTTTTTTAGGTGAGATATTAGCCGTGGCTCCGCACACCTTCCTCCTCCCGGCAGTTCACCACCACGCCATCGGCTCTGGGGGCTCAGGGCGCTACGGGAGAGGTCGGGCACCTTCAGCTGCAGCTCTGTGCCGCCGGGCCGCTCGGTGATGTCAGGGCAGCCCACGTCCCGACGTGGGCAATATGGCGGCCCGCCGCCTCCACCAGCTGCCGTGCTGCAGCAGCCCTCCCCGCCGCAGGGGGGCGCAACGGTCACGGCGGGCGCCGGGCCTCGCGGCCGGCAGCCAATAGGAGCACGGGGAGGGCGCGGCAGGCCGGGCTCGTTCCGTCGCTTCCTCCGTGACGCGTTCGGCGCGCGCCGTCGCGGTGCATGCCGGTGCGGCGGGACCATGGCGAGCGACTTCTACCTGCGGTACTACGTGGGGCACAAGGGGAAGTTCGGGCACGAGTTCCTCGAGTTCGAGTTCCGGCCCGACGGTGAGCGGCAAGGGGGGCGGCGGGGGGCGGTAGGGGGGCGGCGGGGGGCGGCGGGGGGCGGCGGGCAGCTCTGGTGCCGCGTGGGGCTGAGCCCGGCGGCCTTAACGCGGGTCGTTCCGCAGGGAAGCTGCGCTACGCCAACAACAGCAACTACAAGAACGACGTGATGATCCGCAAGGAGGTGAGCGGGGCGCGGCGGGGGGCGCGGGCCGGCCGGGTGCCGTCATACTGAGGGGCTGCTTGCAGGCGTACGTGCACAAGAGCGTGATGGAGGAGCTGAAGCGGATCATCGACGACAGCGAGATCACCAAAGAGGACGACGCGCTGTGGCCCCCTCCGGACAGGGTGGGCCGCCAGGTCGGTGTGCTGCTGCTTCCCTCTAACAGCTCTTATACGGACTAATTTAAAGTGTAACTGGGCTTCATAGCAAAGCCAGCACCGCATATAGGAAGGCGAGCTAATCCAGTTCAATTAAGAGCTAAATCAAACCCTAAATGGCAGTTTAGCTGCGAGAGCTAACGTGAGTCACACACGCGGTGCATTCATACCCTGCAATAAGTAAAAGTTGTCACCACAGTGCTTAAATTCCTCTAATGCCACTTGATATCGTCTTTTGCTTTGCAGGAGCTTGAAATAGTGATTGGTGACGAGCACATCTCCTTCACCACGTCAAAAATTGGTTCGCTCATCGATGTAAATCAATCCAAGTACGTACTCTGCTTTGCTGTTGCTGTTGTCTTTCTGTGGCCTTCTATATTAGAACCTGCTGATTATTGGGTGCTTATATTTTAAGTGTTTTCAGATCAGATTTTGTTTAGTAAATGCAAAGCGATGCTACCTCACAGTGATAAAAATGCACGTCCCATCAAGACTTAAGCCTCAAAACGTTCTGCATTCCATGTTTTTATCAATCAATACAAGATTTGTTACACTCAATCAATACAAGGTTTGTTACAATCAAACAACGACCCCTGAAAAATCCTGCTGCAGGCTTTTTTTGTGCATATATAGATCTATGTGTAGGTTAATTCTACAAACTGCTCTCATACAACTCAAGTCCTTTTTTTCCCCCTCCCCTTCCTTTCCATTGTGCACTGCAGGGATCCAGAAGGTTTGAGAGTGTTCTACTACCTGGTCCAGGACCTGAAGTGTCTAGTCTTCAGTCTTATCGGACTGCACTTCAAGATTAAGCCAATCTAAAACAAACTGAAGTTTGTCCTGCTGTGTCCGTACATGGGGGGAGGCTTTTTCAATTCCTTGCTTCTTTGGGCCTGAAGCTTTTATGTATGTTAGAATTCGTTTGTTTTTTTATTTTTACAAACTGTAAGTGACTTGTCTTAATAAAATGTTGACATGGGTATTTTTAACTTAAAATTCCTGGTGATAAAATGACTTCCTGACACTTCTTTTATCATGGTGCGTTTAGGATGGGTCATTTCAGTTGTATCACAAAGGGATATTTCACTTACCTGTGCAGTGAGAGGTGACACCCACTTGCCTTTAGCAGCAGACTGCACAGGGACCATACAGGGTCTTCACTGATGCTCCTACGCAGCTTCTCTTGGAAGAACTGAAATTAAAAGCACAGAACGTATTAAGTTTAAACTAGCACACCTTTGGTGTAGCGCTGCTTAAGGGGCTTGGAGGAGGACGAAGCACATGTCTCAAAGTGGTAACTTATGTCAGCACTCTAGGAAGCAGATGGATAGCTTTCATTGCAGACGTGAACTTGAACTGAGTGTCTGGCAGCCTGACGTGTGCCTCACAGGGAGTGGAGGTGGGCTGTCATGCTTTAAACTCCTCAGTTCAGCTTGGAGGTGGAAGAAAGTCACTGCAAGATGCAGCACTTGCTTACAGCACCTGCAATACGTAGGATGGGCTAACTAAAACTGTGCTTCTTTCAAGTGATTGTTCAGCTGCAATGGGAATCTTATTAAAACCAGATTAACCAGAAACCATCCTGTAGCATGGCAGGTTTAATTTAACTTTTGCTATGTTTTAATGTGAATTACCAGACGTTTTTCTGCATGTTATATGGAGCTTAAGAGAAGCAACTCCAGTTTGCTAATGGCTAGTGGTTCTACACGGGCTGTTATGGGCCTTACCTGAGGCACAACGTCAGCTCTGGGATGAAGGTGCTACAAAGCATCTGGGTGCGTCCTCTGAAGCTGAAGTCCACACTAACACGTAGCAGACATGTTCCCTACGAAACAAGAGCAGGTTACGTACCGTCGTGCTGATTCCTGAAGTTCATCTTACACTTCAACTCCTCCCTCAGCTTTTCCTTTCTCTGGCCGCCATCTGTCACACAACCCCCCGCCATTCCTCCCCACACTCCTTCCCACTTGGCCCTGCCCGGGGCGGGGCAGGCCGCGCCGCCGGCCGCCATCTTGGCTGTGGGCAGCTCGGCATTAGGTCATCAGAGAGCGGCGACCGCCATCTTGACTGAGGGCAAAAGCGCACGGCCGGGAGTGTGCCATGGGGGTAGGTCGGGGTCGCGGCCGGGCCGCGTCGGGCCGAGCCGAGCCGAGCTGACGGGCTGTCGCTGCCTCTTGCCTTGCAGAGGATCGGGCTGCAGCTCCGCGCCACGCTGGAGAACATCACCCGGCTGCGGGCCGAGGGGGAGGACTTCCGCTGGTACCTGAAGGTGCGGGAGAGATGCTGAGCCGACACCCCGGCGGAGCTGCAGCGACAAGCTGCGTGCTGCCCGCCTGCTGAACGGCCCCGTCTTGCAGTGCATGATCACTCCGTGCACTTACATTATCTGATCTGTGTGATTTTGCAGCTGAAATGCGGGAACTGCGGGGAAGTCTCCGAGAAATGGCAGTACCTCCGGCTGATGGTGAGCTTCCCTGCGGTAACCTGCATCGAGCAAAGAAAAACAGCCTTTATCAGGGATAACAGCCTATTGATCAGGGATGAGAGAAGGCTTTGTTATTAGACAGAATCATCTCTACTGAATGCATTTTGAGTTATTAATGCAAGATGCCTCTGCGTACAGCACATAACTGCATCATCATTCAGTGTTCTAAACCTAGAACAGAGTTACTGGAGAATTACAGCATTTGGAATAAGGCATCTCTAGCTTCTAAAAGCCTTCTCAGTGCATTTTATTGACAGTTCTTGTCAAACAACCAACCACAAAAGCTGTACCTCTGCAGGGGTTTCCAGTGGCTCAGCTAGAGCGGAATTAACAATGTCTCCACTGTTACAACTTATAGGACAGTGCTCCCCTGAAAGGAGGCCGAGGAAGCGCCACCATGGTGCAGAAATGCAAGCTGTGCTCCAGAGAGAACTCCATCGGTATGTGCCTAGAAAGCTTAGAAGCATCATCCACGTTATACTTTTCTCCTACGTTTATTTTTCAATCCCAATTTTTGCTTGAAACCTGTTTGGTTTTTTTTTGTAAAGAGATGCAGCTGCTTGAGTAGCTCAGGCTGTCACACCTGATTTTTCCACTGCATTCTATCTTTCTCTAATTGGGCTTCTCTCTATTGGGATGTAAGTGCTGCTTTATAAAGACACATAAACATTAGAACAGCGTAGGATGAACTAGGCTATTAGAATTCCCATCAAATACATAAAACAGTAATAAACTAAATGCATGGTTATGAAAGTTACTTGCGGGTTCTTTGCTGCTCTGAGCCCTGCACTGGATTTCCACAAAGGCAAGACAGGGTAGAGCTGGAGATACACAGACAAAAACAAGCATACAGTGATGCACCACGCAGCTGATGGGTTCTCAGGCCTCCTGGTGAGTTGAGGTTTCTGCACAAACAGGACTCTCATCTCTTTTTACAAAAGCATCATTTGAATTTTATTACGTTATTGGTAGGGTAACAAAATGGGGTGATGTAAGCAAGAATAACTCTGTCTTTTGAAGAACAACTGCAGGAATTGCTTGCTTACTTTGTTTCTTTTATACGTAATAAGGATTTCTTTTCAGAAGCGAGAAGCAGCTGGGACTCATTTGTGCTGTATTCTGAGGATGTGCTGCCACTCACTTTTACACGTCTGTTTTTTCTTTTCTTTTAGATATTTTAAGTCAGACAATCAAGCCGTATAATGTAAGTTTGCTTTATTTTATGTAAGTGAATTATGAGTAGACATTAATCTTGCTGTATCATCACATTCCTCTTTCAAGAATCCATAAACTCCTATCTTCATGTGATAAAAAATAACTGTCTCTTGTAGACTTCTGAGCAGTCTAATGAAAAATAAAATCTGCAGTTAACGGTAGCTCAGTAATGATTATTCTGTGTTCAAATACAGAATAACCTGGGATACATTCCACAAGCAAAACATGAACCTCTATTACTCAAATCACAGGTGATTGTCTCCTTTTGAAGGCTTCCATGTGGCATAGTGAGACATTTAGTTAATTACAACCTCTTAAACAAGCCCTAGGATTTTCCTGTCACTTGGGACATCAGAGTTGACAGTACTGCCTTTAAAGCAGTTCATTCCCAGAGTAAGACCTGCTACTGTTTTATTAGCTGAAAGCTAATGGTATTCTGACTCAATTATAGGCTGAAGACAGTGAGAAATTCAAGACGATAGTGGAGTTTGAATGCCGAGGTTTGGAACCAGTTGACTTTCAACCACAGGTGAGTTCATACTTGTGATTTGTTTACCAGTTTTTAGGAGCTCTTACAGACTCCAGAGCAATTAAAATATAGTCTTTGAAATGCTGCTGCTCTTCCTGAAACATCCTGGTCCTCCCCGGTTTTCCATCTTCTCCACAGTACTTTATTCAACTTCAGAAAACCACAAACAGCAGCTCAATAACTCCAGAATTCTTTGCACTTGTGTTCCAGTAGCGTGTAAAATTAAAACACCCCCGGAGTATTCATATTGCCTTACACGTGGCTGAGCATCACTCATCTGACCTGATGTGAAAGGCCTTCATTGCTCAGGTTATTGCAAAAGGAAGTCTTCCAAAGGGCAGTCACAGGAGCATACAGATGCTTGCCACAGTTGGGGGAGCTCCACTTTGGTTATTGATAGATGTCAAAGAATAAACAAGTTCCAGTTATGAACAGTCATCAGTATATGACCTCTAAATAAATCTTGCAATTTGATGTCAAAGCTGTAAGAAACATATTGGTAATCTTCCATTGGAAACCTGATCAGACCCAAACTGAGGAAGGCAGTTAAAGGCTGTTCAAAGCACGCTTCAGTGTTCAGAGTCAAAGGATTTCTTCACTGCCAAGCCAGTTCCCAGTGATTCATTTGCTCATGCATGATCATGCTGTATGCAAGCTAACTCCTTACTATATATAACCAGATTAGTGTAAATAGACTGACAAATATAAACCAGTCTTATCCTCCCCTCAGACTGTGACACTATGCTAACAAACAGATGAAAAAGCTGATCCTACAAGGAATGAGGTATAAATGAAGAATTGTGCTGCAGGAGGAGGCCTTCATTTTTAATTAGAGTCCATCTTTTTCAGCAATAGAAGGGCTCTTTGCTTATTTCTGTGTGAAGACTTTGATGCCAGCCAGAACAAGGAACTTGAACTTCAAGTAAAATCTATAGAAAACCTCTGAGATACAGGAGATGTTTACAGATCTGCATTTTACCTGTTACTTTTATCTGCAGGACAAAGACTTCACAGCTTTCATAAGCTTTTCATATAATATTCCCTAAGTGTAGTCTGTGCACTTGACCAGCAAGTACACTTGAATCCCTGAGCAGATACTTCAGTGAATTTCCTGATGCCCAAATGAATATATATATATATACACACACACACACACACTTCTGTGGTTCCTTACAGTTCTATAAACTATGTTATATTTGATATGATCCAAGCTAGCCTGTCTAGCCTGCAGTCTAAGGGACTGGCCATAGCATTACTCTACAGTTGTTTTTTGTAACGGATACAAACAAACCATCCCTGAGGTCAGTTTAGTATGGAAGATTCTTTACAGAATTTCTCTTAAACCTTCAGCTTCTCTGCTTTGTGCCAGCATTAACAGTTACACTGGTAGCAAACGTGTGACAACAAAGTCAACAGGAATTTCTGCTTTAAATGTTGGTCCTTTGCCCATCAGCAGAGGGCAGACGAAGCATTGCAGTTCCCAGATTTCCTTTAGCAGAGATTAAATGAGCCTATACTTTGACGCCAAAGCTATAAGAACATGCCTGGCATAGAAGCTCAAAATGCAGTCACATGGCTTATTTGCCAGCACTCCAAGGAACATCTCTTCTTCTACTCTTTGTTCTATACTTCAGCTCTGCATTTTTCACCCATGATGGTGATCTTCCTCCTCAGCTGTAGCGACTCCTTTGAATTGGGTTTCTGACAGTTACATATAGAGCATATATTTACACCGTGCCTTGCAGATAACCCTCCTGTTATCATGTCTGCCACACTGTGGTCTGTTTAACTCCCAGACACTTAACCTTCCCCTAAATCCTAAAGTAGTTTACAATCATGTGGCTTACTTCACACATTCCTACACAGTGAAGTGTCCGTTTGGTGCTAGAAGAGATTTCTTTATCTAAAATGCTGGTGCAGATCCCTAGCAGAAGACCAAGAAACCACCTGTCCTTCCTAGATGCTTCTCAGTACAATTCTGCAATTAGCAGTAGCACTACAAGAAACCTCCCTGTGTACTATTGAGGTGGTTGATCCTTGAGTTTACTTCAAAACTAATGAAGCTTGTTTTACAGCAAGAAAAATGTAAGCCCAACCATAACTGATGTTTTAACTGAAGAATCATAAAGAACACTCTGTGCTACAGCCCACAGAAATTTAATTTCTTTCCTACAGCTATCCCTACCTTTTCCTTCACTTCTTTAAGAACAGTTAACAGTAACAATAGTGAAGTACTGTGTACTATTTGGATCCTATTACCTATTCAGTTAGCTAACTGATCCTCCTTGCATTCAAGGCTTGCTAGTCACTTCTATATCTAAACCCAGTATAGGTAACTCCCTTCTCTAGAGCAGCTTGGATTATGACCATTTATAAACAAGAACAGTTAACTCCTTTCCATACTTTTTGTATGTTTTCTCACAGTGAGCTTATTATGTAGCTATTTTATACACAATGCCTGTATAAATTCTAAATACAAATTAAAGCTTTTAGTAGTTGGATGCTGACAGATTTCAACTTCACTTTTTTAAGTTTATCTAGAACTACTGAAAGTACTTTTCTGATTGGAAACATAGAAAAGCAATACTGTCTTATTTTACACTGTGGTTGTTGGTATCAAGACTTCCCATTTCACAAATGAGGGGAGGGTCACAGCATCATAATGACCTGCAGAGCGAGGGAAGGCAATGATACTGCTTTCTACCAGAATACAAGCATGCTCATAAAGGTGTTTATCAGTATATAGTGCAGAAGACAACACAGAGATAAGTCACTTACCCTTTCTGAAGGTTGTTGAGTGCTCCAGAGGGGGAAATCTCCAAATAGAGATCCTGCTTCCTCAGCTAACCCTTAAATGAGTGAGGAGGGGTGGGCCTGCGTTCTGCTCCTTCTAGTTGCCCAGGTGCATTGCTTGCACCTGTGTGCATTGGGTTAGCCACACCTTCTCACCCAGTACTCAATCACTGGTTCAGTCCATGACCTAACAATCCCTATATATCACTCTTGTCCAGGAAACAGACTGTTTTTCCTACCTAATTTAGATGAAATACAACAAAAATATGCAGTGTTACTTTCAAATTTCTTTCAAAGTTCTTCAAATATCTCAATGATCATACTTAATATTTTCTTGGTACCGCTTATTCTTAAAAACTTACTACAAATATGTTTGCAGGCAGGATTTGCTGCTGAAGGCGCAGAGTCTGGCACACCTTTCAACGACATAAACTTGTTAGAAAAGGTATGTTGTCTTAGTTTCATTCATAATTCTAATTATCGAGTTTCCATTCCCTATGACACTAGCCTGAAATATGTACCTTGCATGTGAGAGACTAGTTTTGCATTTTCACATAGGTGTGAAAAAGTTGTAACTGGAGAGAGAAACTACAACTATGAATAACCAGCACTACTCATAGTTTCATTTTATCAGCATACAATTTATATCTTGGGAGCTGACACAGAAATGCAACGTATAAATCATTCAAAAACTTTCAAAGAGCAAATACCCACAGTACTAGATGGCTGCTGTTATTAAGAGGGGTGAACTAACTTCCTTACCATGTCTGTACTTTTTCCTCTGCACAGAGATGTTAAAAAGTACGATAAAGACACTCTCCTTCAAAGCACAAAATAATGACTCCAGCACTGCAAATCTTCCTTGGCTGTGAGCAAGAATCTCAAGGTCAAATCTGTTCCCCTGTATCCTACTTGGCAGGGATCTGCTTGTCTGCTGAACCATGTGACTAGGGCATTGTAAATGATAGATAATCCTTTCATCTGCCGTGGTTGCTGTTTTGTCCACTGCAGGCTGTGCACTGCTTTTTTATTATCTTTCTTCCAGTTTGTTAAGATGAGAACAGCAACTCTAAAGTCTACTTAGGTCAGCCCATTTCAGGTCAGTGCTCTCGCTTCTCTAAAAAATCAGAATACAGCTTAGATTTATGTTGGAAGCACCACGCAATCAGTAAGACCCAAACTTTGAGTGAGGCTTAGCTTCAATTAATTCCAGTCTGTAATTTAGACACTACTGTCATCTGTTGTCTGTGGCTAACACTATGAAACCTTAATTCCTACAGGATTGGAATGACTATGATGAAAAAACAAAGGAATCTGTTGGAATCTATGAAGTTACCCATCAATTCGTTAAATGCTGATGTTCACACTGCTCACAAACCTTGGTGTGCTTATTGATGAGGGAGCTGGAAACATCAGAGTTTCCCTGGCATTATTTTTCACATGGCTGAACCTCACAAATAGAAACCTAAGTAAACTGTACTTCACTGTTTGTGGAATGCTTGTGGAATGCCTAATAAAAGATTTTTCCCAGAGAGCTTGCAGGTTGGTCTGAGTACACACTTAAAGTTTTATATATGCCTAGCTGAGTTCAGATGTTTTCTTACTGTTTTTTTGGGGGGTGAATACATATGGTTGAGATGGACTGCTGCTTAACAAGTATTTAGATGACTCACTGCCTTGAAGTTTTAATTAATCACCAAGAAATATCCACATTCCATTCTCTAGCAAATAAGGTCTTATACCCACTATGCCTAGGAGATGGCTAAGAGCATTGGTAAAGAGAGAGCGCTAACTGCTGGAGCAGAAATGTTAACATACTGAACTGTCAGAAAGCTATAAAAGACACAGAAGTGGCTTTTCTGAAAATACTTACTAAGCTTAACTGCTGTTGGCACTTACACCTCTTACCCGTTCTGAAAAAAAAGTTGACAAGGAGAAGTTCATAAGCCTTTGGGGTTACATATTTTAAGCATGTCTCCCCTTCCTTGTGCTTGCAGTACATACTGTGGTGTTGCTTACACTTCCTGCACTAAATAAAGATACCAAGCAAATCTGAAAGCTGAGATACACAAAAGAAGGGTAAAGGTGAATAGGTTTCTGAGCTTTAAAACTCACGTCACTCCTACCAACATGCTCAGACTTCAGGTTCTACCAGTATATTGGCTGTCCACGATGCGGAGTACTATGCTGAAAGAAGCATGCTGCAAGAATGACTCATCTAACCAGAATAAAAACAACATGGAAGTTATGAAGATTGATGAGTTCATGTTATCTGTACCACAATGAATCTTCTGCAAGAGGTTGAATATCAGCAAATGGCATCTACATTTGACTCCAAGCAACTCTGAGTTCCTTGGCTAAAAGGTCCCTTTTGCTCCCACCCACTTTAGCAGAGCCAGGAACAGCAGGAAGAACTTGCCCACATGATTCTGATCTTGCATTCACAGCATGATTAAGTTTTAGTGATGTGTATGCTCACTCGGTCTTTACAATTCCTACTACAAACCCTGATGCATTAAAGACCCGTCTGTAAGCTCTAAAACTCTGGCATTTGGTACAATAAACAACATCTAAAGTCACAGCTTACAAGAGCAAGGAGACAGTTCAAGGAAACATTGTGCTTAGGTTTCTGCTGTAGGAGGAAATTTGCAGAGAACCCCAGAAGATAAAGTTCAGTGATAGTTCTTTTTTAAGGCATAAGAGCAAATGTACACAGAGAAACAAAAGCTGCAGATTATTGGACAGACTTCATGTATGGAAGGTGAGACACACCACTGCAGCATGCTTTCAGAAGTGTTCTTTTTAACCCTTATAAGAAGTAGAAGCTATTGATAAATGGACTACTCATACTGTACAATTTTGATCAGGTAATAAAAGAACTTCATAGTTACTAGCAGATAGCTTTATTACATCACAGTTTTTTTGCAGTCAATTGAACAGTGCAGTGGTGAGGGCAGGTTAGTTAAAGCCTCTCACTTCATTCTTCATTTCTCAAAAAGCTGTTACATTGCAAAGGCTCCGAAGTGTTGAGGTACAACCAGTTCTGAGATTTATTCAAGTTTAAAGAGGAAAGTAAGTGTGACCACTTTGTAAGCAAGCTTACTGAAAGTGCCTATGTAATCGCTCTTTCAGGTTTTACACTATTGCTTGTAGTATTTTTAAGTCAAAGAGTTTAAAGGTGCTATTGACTGAAACTCACAGCAAAGACGTATGAGTTCATAAATTTGTTAACAGTGCTTTTTTATTCTAAACGTGTTTTAAGGACACGTCGATCTGTTTGAATAGATGGCTGCACTACTTCATGTCAATGCTGTGAATGCTTTTATTTCCTGGAACATGTCAGGGTCTGTGCTTCATTTTTTTAATGTAAAAAAAAAGAATCAAACTGAAGCTACATAGTGTTCAAGTTTTATCAAGATATAAATGAAGCCAACTGAGCTTAGTAGTTTGTCACGTTGAACACTGGTTGGTATGTAATGCCAATCAGAAAAAGTCTTTTCTACCACAACTGTAAAGTGTTCCAGCTCTTTTATTAACTAACTACTACCCTTCTTGCCTTTTAAAACATTAAAAATATCTTCTAGTGACTTGTGTACACATTGAAGGAATTCTATACCGTTTCTAGTTGGGTAAGAGGAAACATTGCAACCTATCCAATCATCATGTACTTGATATCCTACTCCAAAGCCATCAGGCACCACTGGGCCAAATCCTCCTAGCTGCACAGCTGGACTAACCAAGGTGCTTGTGGAAATGATGTTGTAATTAAGTCGAGCATAGGCTTGGTCTTGATAGAAATCAGGCAGTGCAATACCTTTGGATAAGGCCAAATAGCGCAACCCAAACAGATGTCGGTCAAATCCCTGACCTGTTGAAATAAAATAACAAGTATTAGAGATAGGACTGATTTCTGTGGGAAGTAAACTCACTTATTTCGATCTCACCTTACTCTTAAGCCACAAAAAGTCTGCAGAGCTCAGAGTTTCTCCAGTATTAGCAAGAAATATTTTTCGTAACCCAGACATTCTGCACATCTAATGCATCTAATGTACTTATTAGAACGACGGCTGGCTGTTGCACTGCTAGCTTCAACCAGGAATCAAAATTCACAGAATCATAGAACGGCATGGGTTGGAAGGGACTCCAATGATCATCAAGTTCCAACCTGCTGCCACAGGCAGGGCCGCCAGCCTCCATATCTAATACTAGACCAGGCTGCCCAGGGTCCCATACAACCGAGCCTTGATCACCTCCAGGGATGGGGCATCCACAATCTCTCTAGTATGAAGTAGACTTTTACAGCAACCTTGACAAACAGTGTTTGGTATCATCCTGCTTACCCATAGCAGCTTCTTTTGTCAGACGGCCATGGTACTTTGAGCACTCCACAATCAACTCCTGCAGCTCTTCTGTGCTATGCTTGGACAGTTCCCTGACGAAAGCCTCCGAACATTTCTTTGTATGGACAGAGGCAGGACGTATAGTCTCTGTGCGTCCATGTTTGAAAGCTGCAGTACTACAAGATTCATACGTAGCAACAGTCTGATTGTACTGCCGAAGGAAAGCCATCTGAAAGGCGAGCTGAGCCACAGCATCCGGGCTTACCTTCTTCTGTTTTAGCAGTTCCTTGCCCCCTCCATGGAACTGAATCATATTAAGAGATAGCCCTTCTACACTGGCATCAAAATTCTGCTTTGCTTTGGTAATCCCTGCTTTTAAGGCATCGTTCAACTTAAAGTCAAGTTTCTGTACTGCTGTGGAAGAGTCAACCGAAGCAGGCTGGGACTGAGGGCTCACAGCTGGTACCTCGGTACTATCTTTAAAGACTTCATTCAGGAATCTGAGCACAGCCACACCATCGCCCCAGGAATGTTCAAAATTAACTCCTGCAGTGCCATCTTTAGCTATGATAAGGTTGAAGGATTTATCATACCAGCGGTTAGCAGCGTCTCCGTGCAACATAGTATGAGACAAGTGCACAAAGTCTTTAACAGGAAAATCATCTAAACTGAGACAAAACACAGCAGAGTCTATTTTTCGAAGAGCTTCCTCATTGCCATTATCCAGTAGATCTTTCCTCAGCAATGCCCACGTATCTCGGTTTTCACTGGAGAGGTAACCAAGAGGGAAGGACGAAGCTGGACTGTTATCGCTAAGGATGTATTTCAAGTGTGCTTGTATTTCTGAAGGTTTCAGCATATTTCCATCTCTATCAATAACATCAAATACATAAAAATTCCCCTTTCTCAGTACCAGTAAATGTTTTGCCTTTTCATCTGTATAAAGCTCATCTCTGTTGAGTTTAGGCAGCCGCGTAGAATTGAAAAGCCTGAAATACTGAGACATATCTAGAGGGTACGCATTGACCATATAGGCACCAAACCAAGAAAGTGAAGAAGGCACAAATCGGATAATTTTCTTAAAGAGCTGAGTGTCACTTTTTTGGGGATTGAGGTGAAAAACTTCTGGTTCAAGATAACCAGCCCTGAAGGTCTTCATAAAACGAATAGCAGAAACAGTCATGTTCGTAGCTCGTATAAGCTGGTCATTATATTCAGATTTTGGATCAGGATTAAAAGACATAAAGGCATTAAAATTCAAAACAACAGGTTCACGTGCTTTTAAGTACATATCGAACCAGGGACCTGAAAACAGAGAGTTGAGAAACAGGTCAGAACATAAAAGCAGCATTCAGGATCAGACAGATGTTCGGAAAGTCAATATCCTGCCCCAGTGATCATAAATAAATCCCTACTGCAGCACATACGAACAAGAAAAACATAAGCAATAATTCCTCCAAGGATTCTCCCAAACTCCACTTATGAAAAGAGCACTGCTGGTTACTTGTAAAAACACTGAATTTGGAGCTGTCTGTACAAAGATTGTCAATGTTATTTACAATGAGGGAAGCTGTCCTTGTTTTCTGTATGTCTCTAACAAATCATAACTTCTTCCTCTTTCTATCCACTGATACTATCAACATTGAACAGAACTGGCAAAATGATGAGGTAAGAGAGAACCTCAAGGTAATTATTCCGGGCTGAGAGCAGACTTCAGGAAAAATTACATTTGATACCCACGGGTTTTTTAAGACAGTCTCACTCCATCATGTAGCCTGTTGACATATCAAGAAGAAAAATGTGACGCAAATGTTCAGTCCTTGCTGTAACCAAGGTAGTCCATCATAGCTCTAAAATGTGGTCATGCCTACACATTTGTCTCTGAGAAACAAAACTCCAGGAAGCAAAGGCAGGAAGGGTGTTGGTTTTGTTTGTTCATTTGTTTAAGTAGGCTCAATTATTAACAACTCTGAACTCAGTAAGGTTTGGTACTACATGATGTACGGAAGCAGACAAAGAAGCACATGGCCACCAAAGGCAGCTGATGGGCTGTAGGAAGGGCAAGGGGTTAACTCAAGAATGTAAGTCATAATTCCTGGTCCTCATCGATTAGTAACCACATTCCACACTATCACATTGCCTTTTAACCTTGGCTTGAAAGTTAAGAATGGGGGCGACTATACATACTTTCAGAAACAAAGCAGAACACTCATAGAACATCTTCTGTGAGGCCTGAAAAACAAATTATATCTAAATAAAAGATAAATGCTCAGTAGTTCACTGACACAGGGCAGAAACACGTTGGTTAGCCTTGGCAAACACCATAGTCAGCAGCACTTAAAGCCCCACCTACTGTACAAAGGGAATGGACAGCATGAGCTAATAAACTGAACAGCAGCTTATATGAAATACCCTGCTATTCTCTACAGAATTTGTGGTTGCTGTGCAACTTGCAAAGCCAACAGCCTAATGAGTAGTCTCGGTAGACAGTGAGGACAACATGTGAACTCCTAATTCCACAAGTATTTGAGTATTTCCACCCTTTTTGCCACCCATCCATTCAAAACCTTCACAAGCTTATGTATGCATTTGGAAGTCAGTGGAAGCAACAATCAGGAACCTAAAAGCTATATATTCCTCCCCTTCAATTTGTATTCATTTACTCTCATCTTTCACTTTTTGTATCTCTCAGTTTCTGTCACAGACAACATTCGTAGCATGTTATTCCAAGCTTATGCAACAGAGAGCTTAAGCTTTAGCCTATTTTATTTGTAGCATTATGAGCTGCCTATTATGAAGTATGATGACCTAAAGACTCCTGCATCCAATTAGAATCCCAGAAACACAGAATAACCTGAGTTGGAAAGGTTCACCAAAGCATCACCAAGTCCAAACCCTGGTGCGCACAGGATCGCTCAAAAACCAAACCCGATGAGAGCGGTGTCCCAATGCTCCCTAAGCACCAGCAGCTCAGGACTGTGCCCACCACCCTCTAGGGCAGAACCTTTCCCTCACCCCTACCTGACCCTCCCCTGATGCAGCTCCCTGCTGTACCTTCAGACCCTGTTGCTGCCACCAGAGAGCAGAGCTCAACTGCTGTCCCTCCTCTCCCTGTGAATAGCTGCAGTTACCATGAAGCCCCCCCTGATCCCCCTCCACTCCGAGCTGAACAAACCAAGGGACCCCAGCCGCCCCTTACACAGCTTACCCTTTAGAACTCTACAGAAGCAGAGTATCCCTTGGTCAACATACCTGTGATGTAACTAGTATGCTTGTTCTGGTTGTCTTGAGCAACTAGTTGCTCATGCAGCTCTCTTCCAATTCCCTTTTCAAACTGATGAGCAAGTTCTTCAGTCTTCCTACAGCAATCAGTAAAAGACGTGAAATGCTGTCACAATGCATATTTTCAATATGTAACACTCAACTTGCAAGTTACAAATGATACTGCATTACGACTATCTTATTTGTCCGTACCTGAACTGGTCATCATTTAACAGAGGTTTCTGGGCATTCAGATATCTCCTAATCGTATCTTCTAGTTTGGGAACAGGCAGTCTGAAGGAAGGGGAACAGAGAAACTTCAGCAATGATATTGATGAGGTTTCAGCTTCTTACACTACAGCCACAATTTCTCTTCCCTCTATTCTTCCATACACCCCTTATTATCTCAATGGCTTAGAAGACTCTTATGCAAGGAGAAAAGGAATAGATAAATATATGTCATCACAGCATAATGCCCTCATGACAAGCACAACTCGACTGTTGTTACTACAGTGAAGGGTCACAGCACCTCGCAGGCAACAGAGTGACAAAAAAAGCTGCAAGGAGCAGCAGCCATGCAGGAGAGAGGTTTAACTTCACAGAACCACCGAATCTCGGCACATCCCGAGTCGGAAGGGACCCGTAAGGTCCCTCGGGTCCGGCCCCGGCTCCACACAGAACCATCCGCTTTGGCAGCCACCTCCCGTCCGAGGCCCTTCGCTCCCTGCTGGGTGCTGAGCATCGCCGTTCTCTTGCCCATTTCCAACCAGTATCACTGTACGTTTCCTCTCTGCCCCAACACGAAACGGATGAGCGCCCACAATCAGACAGCGAGCCCAGCCCGACCCCGGCTGAGCAGGACCGCGAGGAAGGACACCTGCGCTCTCCTCGCAGTCCCACTGGCCGCCCCGACCTCAGCCCCCTCGCCCCGCCGCCCGAGGACGCCCCTTCCAGGCCCTGCCTCCCTGAGGAGCCCGCGGGGCCGCCGGTCCCACAAGGCAGCGGCCCGCGGTACCTGGGCAGGCTCTTCTGGTAGTGCATGGTGGGCACGATGCTGCGGTGCAGGAACTCGGCAGCGCCCGCGCTGCTGTACGCCCGCCGCCAGCAGCACGACACAGCCCGCCCCGCCGCCAGCTGCCGCGCCGCCATGTTGCTCCGTCACGCGCCCTGCGGCTCCTCCCGCTGCCGCCGCCCGAGCCGGGATCGAGCAGCGCCCGCCCCGCGGTGGGGAGCGCAGCTCGGAAGCGGAGCTGCTGCATTGCTTCGTCTGGAACGTGTTTGTGTGCGCACCGTCACGGCAGCAAACTTGTCTGCGTTGTGTCTGCACTGAGACGGCAGCGTGGGCTCGGTACTTCCTTGCATAAGCATTAAGGAAATCGCACGTGGTTGTGTTGTTTTGTCCGCACTCCACGCAGAACCCATGTATCTCTCTTCTGTTAGGTGTGTGTGTGTGTCCATTCGTCTTACAGACCATACAGGGCTCTATTCGTGCTTCCAGGGAGGACCATTTGCTGACCCTCGAGCTCGCTGTTCGCTCACCCATGACACATACGTACACATGCTGCCTTGCAGTATGAACCAGCACTGCAGATACTCACATTAGTTCTGTGGAGTATTTTCCATTAAAGCACTGAGCAATCTGCGAGTAGCTCAGGCTCTGCGGTCACATTTCAGTGAGTGCAGCATGGTGAGCAGTCACAGCTCTGTGTTTTTGCTCATGAAAACGGCACTGGTACAGAGTGCAGACACGGTGAGGGAAAGGAAAGCAATCCCTGCGGCTTACTCTGATAATCCTCTGAAAGTAAATTGGCCCTACTCTCATCAACAGAGTGGTGGAAGAAAAAGTGAAATCATTGTGCTTCCAGGATAATAAATGCCAAATGCCACAAGCTTTCCTTCTGTGTTGCAGCGTGCTGCTGGTTTCTGATCAGTGCGTGGTTCTTCCGCTACACCTTCACTCTTGTTTTGGTCAGGAGAACAAAAAAATCCAAGCCTGCTTTAGTTAATGAAGTCCAGTTTTACCTGGCTTGCCCTGTTGTGATAGTCCAGTTGAAAATGTCACCCGCTCTGCCCTGCACAGAAAAACAATGCGGTAACATTCCTTCTCTGTGTTGGTGTGCATGACTTACACCGCTCCTTTGTAGGGGTGGACGGCCAGACCCCGAACTGGGAAGACCAGGGAATGCACTGTGAGCACGTCACTTTGTTTCGAGGCAGTCTTGTTTTAGAAATACTACTGCATTCCGTTCTAATTTTCCAGAGCCCCCTAATCTTCTTGCAGGCTCTTAATGATGTAGTCGATAATAGGATTGTCGGTATTAATTTGGAACAATAATGCCAGCTGCTTGCTTGGTGGCGATTGGCAGAGGGGTGACCTTGCAGGTCAGCTAAGCAGAACTGGAAGTGCTTTGATCTGATCTATACGGAGCGAGGTCTGTTCCTCTCCAACAAGAGGAGCGAGTGGATTCTCTCTCCATGGGATGCTGATTCCTCTCCAGGGAGCACGGAGGACACCATGGCGGTGGCTTTGGATGCGATCCTCGCTCGGATCAAGGATGTTTGTAAAAGGAATGGTTTGCTCATCCTCTCGGTGTTGTCGGTCACCATTGGCTGTCTCCTCGGGTTCTTCCTCAGGACGAGGCGGCTCTCTCAGCAGGTACGTGTGGCACCAACAGAGTGCATCAGTGCAGGGAAAACACATAACAAAAGGCACAGCAACTTGTGGAACTTCAGGATAAAAAGCGTGTTGGTGTACTTGTTCAATGTGCATAATTCAGTGTGTTTGTTAATCTACATACTGCTCTTTGGGGCTTTTCACAGTTCTCAGACAATGTGTATGGCAAACGTTCTGGTCTTTAAGACACTAATAAATCCAGCACAGCCCCATTGTAACAACGTGAGTATGAATAATAAGCTACACGAATGTTAAAACAGTATGTTTGCTGGATTTTATATTAGTTTGGAATGTGTGAGTCTAAGGAAAACACCGGCAATACTTTTCACCATCAGGTATATGGAGGTACAGATCTTTGTGCTACACTGATGGTATTTTAGTACCAATGTAACAAATGGTCTCCCATTGTGAACAGACCATGCTATTAAAGTCCCTTGGGGATTTCTCCTCCAGTGTTCTTCAGCTAAGCTCTTTGTGGGTACTTGTTTCTGTATCAGTCTGCCAGTAAACAGGACAACAGACACTGCTGAATGCTTCGAGCATGCAAAGTCAATGTCGATTAAAAATGATGGCACTTAGTAAACACAATAGCTTAAAAGAATTCTCAGTTCTGCTGCCCTAACCGCAGTCTGAACACTTCTCGTGTCCAGTCAGTAGCTTCATAACATCTAGCAAAACACACGGAATGCAGAATAAAGGGATTATTCAGTGTAAGCTATTCACAGCAGTCCCCGGGACGTAGCATATTTCATTTCTGTAAGCATCTCTCTGTGTATTTCCAGGAAATTAGTTATTTCCAGTTCCCTGGTGAGTTACTGATGAGGATGCTGAAAATGTTGATTCTCCCCCTGGTTGTCTCAAGGTAAGTGAAGACAATGCTCGTTCCAATAACCACTGAAGTTTCCTAAATAATACATGCAGTCACCGTTGGTTTTTAACTGAATGAATATTGGAGAGCCAGGAAATGCCGTACATTTATATTTAAAGTAGAACTATGGCCATCTTTTTTAATCAATAGGAACATTTCCCTAATACTTCATATAGGTACAATAGAAATAGAAGTTAAGTGTTTGGAAAACATTTACCCCACTGTACCAGAAAGTCTACCTTCAATTTAAACAATTGAAATAATGCACCACATGAAGAAGATGGAAAAGCACATTTAGGTTATAATCTTTTGCAGCGCTTTGAGAAATCTGCTGCAGAATGAGAAATACTGGGAAGAAAAACATATGTCCAGTGAGGTACTGAAGTCTGCCTGGCTTCAGGTGATAGTGAAAGTGGTTTCTTAATACATTAAAGGTGGAAGCTTGAATGGTGCCACCTTGCTGGTGCCAGAGTTAATGATCTAGATCCCAGTGCTCAGGATGCTCAACCAGCTGCCTTTGGAAAGCTTTTCTCCCCCTTAAATGTGTGTAGTCTTCCAGCTGATTATGAGAACAACCGAATACCAGAAGACAGACAAAAGCCCTCTCATGTACACAATGCTGAGAGAAGAGATAAGAAGAGATCAAGAGTAGCAAAGCTAACTTTACCTTAACAGATCTTGTAATATTTGGGACTTTTCTTGAAGCCTCAGCTTCTGGATCCTAATAGATATGTCAAAAACTCACCTTTCAAAAAGATGTGTTTCTAGACTTCAGATCACTGAGAATTAAAACACAAATCCAGTGCTACTTATATTTTTAAATGCCACCTTTGCATCTGAATTCCCATGTTTTTTCACAGAATGAAGCTGATTCGTGTGTTTGCATGTCTAACACTAACAATGTGACCATAGACTCAGTTCTGTCCCACACTGCTAGAAAACATCAGTGCAAGATAAAAGATTTTGTGGATAGAAGGAGATTATTCCTAGGAAAACATAAATGTAACATGAGGAAGTGGTGTGCTAAGGACAGAAGAGAATAGAGTTGCATGCCTTCCCTAAAACCTTTCGTCCTTTAGATTCCTTCATGGGTTTTGATATGCTGGGAGGGGGAGCAGCACAGTGCAAAAGAGCTGCTCTGACACAGCTCTGACACAGCCTGCAGGTGCTATAGGTTACCTACAGATCTCTTGGCAGGGAATCTCTGAGCTACACTCAGAATTGATGAATTCAGTTTTCTAAGGAAGAGAAGTAACTTAAAGTACTTAAAAGCTTTCCTTGTAGGACAGCGTGAGTCTAACTCCCAGTATGACAGATGAACCCTTTCTGAAGTTTCAGGGGGTTCTGCAAACACAAAAATTACACCAGATGTAGTTACATTCTTGTGCACCCTTTTTTGTTTGTTTGTTTTATTCAACTCAGAACCAAGTGTGTGGTTCAGAAAGCTTTCAAGACTAGAAAATCTCGCACTTATAGGTCACTAGCTCAAATCCAGCTTACACAGAAATGGCTGAAAATCTGTGCTATCCTTGTGACCTGATAGAGGGTTAAGATGGGAACTTTGCAGGCGATTTCTCTTAGGAAGGAGAGATACTTGGGAATCTCTGAACTGTATTTATTTTACAAGTTCATTGGCTGCAGAAGAAATCAGTCAAACATCAGGAGATTGTTTCTTCACTGTTCTGTTCCTTAGCTTGTGCACTGATGTCACAGCACCTGGAAGTGCTCTTGTACCTATTTCGGCTGTTTCCTATTACCTGTAGTTTTTGTTTTTCTGTATACATGTGAGTCTTGAAAAGCAACTGCCAGTAAAAGTAGCCAGTCACTTTGAGTCCCATGTGAGCTTTTGTAGTTGGCGTGATGTGGGCCTTCATAAGGATGGAAGTTGGCACTATTTCAGTTATCTGCTTACATAAGCAAGCTTCATAGCATCATACAATGCTCTAAAAGAAGTATATTTTGCTTGCCCCCATCCTTTGCTCAGTTTTAGCCCTGCTCATCCCTGTTACTAGCTACCAAGTGTGTGATGTACAGAGCTTGCTGTGGTGAGAACAGGTAGCTGCATAGTGATAGCTACACAAGCAACATAAAGAAAGATAAATAGTTTGATGGAGTTTGTATCTGCCCTAGGAATATCTGGTAGGTATTTGTTACAAGATCAGATTTTAGACCCCGCAGTTACCAGATGGACAGTGTTTCTTACATATATAAACAACAGGATGCTATTTTTAATATTGGAAATGGGAATAGTAAGGGAGCGGAGAGAGTAGAGGCCAAACATGAATTCGTGGTTGAACACATACACTGTCTTAGACTGCACAAGGCTGAAAGATCATCTGCAGACCTGAAGCTCTCTGGTTCTCTTTGGGACAGAGACCTCGATTCCCTTCAGCTGATAACGGAAATGCAAATAGTTCATTTTCTCTCATATATCCAAAAGGTTTCAGCAAATATCTCAGGTTTTCAGACAGGCACACACATACACAGCAGTGACAGAGGTGGATCTCAGTGCATCCTGCCTTGAGGGCTCTGATAGATTAAAAAAAAAACCAAAACCGTGGGTCTTTAGCTACGATCTGATCGGCTGGTTTGAGGTGCTCAGATTTGTTAACCAGCCTTCTCTCCAGATAATGAATTTCCTCGCTTCAGCCAGGAGATGGCTCTGTCCGGAAGAGCCAGGAACCAAAAGCTGTTAGCAGTGTTAGCAGCCGTTCCAGTGCAGTAGTAGCACATCTGGAGGCCTTTGAGGCTTTTCCTAGCAACGTTATCTACCAGAAAATCACAAAATCTCTAACTCTCACTTAGTGTAGTTAACGAATATCTCTTCTCCTCCCCTACCCGTCCCCCCACATCTATCCTTCACCTGCAGTATTGCTTTCAGGACAAACTGAATATCAGAGATATCTGCTCATCACTTCAGTTTCTCAAGTTCTGAGTGCTTGAAATTTAAATCTAATGTCAATATATTTGTACTCTACACTAAACAAAGACTGAGAAAGAAACAAACACCCAGTTTTCCTATCAGTAGCATGTAGCTTCACAGGCCTTAACAGGAACTTCATGATCTTGTTCTGATCTCAGAATAATTATTAGGTTTAAAATTTATTTAACAACGACCTTTTTGGATAATTAAGAAATAATGCATAGCAGAGATTTGATCCTTTTCCTTGTGCAGGATCGATTAAGGAAAGATTGTTCCCCCTATAGTCACACTTAAATAACTAACTGGACCTGGATCTTTAAAAATATATAAAGCTCTTTCCTATAAGTGTACAGTTCCTAACACAAGCAGATGCTAATGGAAATTACATTTATTTGAGGGTTCATTTGGGGATAGCAATAAATTTGATACTTTGGGGGTTTTGTTGGCGGAATTAAATACGATATGCTAAATATAGATCTGTCTGTCTTTAAGGGGATTCCTGTCCATAATGCCATCAGTTCTGGTAATCCCTTATCCTTCTGCTCAGATTCCTGAGTGGGTCATTCTTATTCATGCTGTTAAAGTCTAGTATTTAGTTCAGAAACTACTTCATCATAGTGCCCTTTTACCCATATACATGTGTGTAGATATATATATGTGTGTATATATATAAAAAAATATTTCAGTTGCTTGATTAGGGGAAGACATTGGCATTTTAACATCCCACTAATGAAAAATACTGTTCTTCCTGATTTATGGAACTCTGTTCTTGTTCAGCTCTACAGCTACATACCAGAACCTGTTAGCTATATTTGAAGAGCTGATAACTGTATGAACTTTGTAAGATGTGGAGACACGCTGGGTGCAGGCAGATAGATGTGAGCTCACTCAGTCCATGAGCCGAGCCATGCAGACCTGCACCAGCTCCGTGCTGGAAGCCACAGAGCCGCATTAGGATGGCTTTGCTCCCAAGCCCGCATGCAAAGGGCTGATGTGGCTCCACAGCTTGCAGACCAGCCTTGGCAGCTCAGGCTGAAGACAGAGCATGTCTATATCTGTCTGCAGTTGCCTGGGTAGACATACCCTAAGTAACTTCAGTGCAACAGAGTATTCTTGGAGAGTTTAGGGTTTAGCTATGCTGTGAGACAAGGTGTTAGCCCTTTCCTAGAATGTGTTTTCTAAAGTTTTACTGAGGAGAAAGTTCACCTAGAGATGAGAGTTTTAAGGAGATAACTTAAGGAAGTAAATGTGTGAAGTTTTCAAATGAAAAGCGGGACTGTACTTGAATGAAAGTGAATAGGAAGTTACTCATAGGTAAGAAATGGTCAGAGAGGAAACTCACCCGACGCCAGTAACTACTTTGAATTGCCCGTATCTCTGTTGTATTGCAGAACTGATCACGGGTTACCCCAAAAGTTCTCCAAATGGTGCTTTAAGATTGCATGAGCTTGGAGAGGAAAATTTCATTCTACTTTCTTAGGAGACCTTGTGAATCCCCTCTCCATGCCTCAGATATTTTCAGAGGTTTCAGTACATTATAAACTAGCATTTTCTTGTAGCTACACATGTTTGGAGATATCATACCTAGTAGTCAGATCTAATAGAATCATAGAGTTGCTCAGGTTGGAAAAGAACTTAAAGATCACCAGGTCCAACTGCAACCTAACCAAACTACCCTCACTCAAACAACCCTCCACTAAATCATGCCCCTGAGCACCACATCCAAGCAGTTTTTAAACACATTCAGGGATGGTTGTCTTCTGGTGTTTTTTCTTACTGGCATAACCCAGAGGTACAAACTGTTTCCAGTGGAAAAATGACATGCTGCAGAGTTTTTCATGTCATAATGACGAAGTTGGAACTACTCCATACACATTATTTAGGCAGTATCAGTAGGGATATAACGATGTGCAGCGGACATCTGGAGTCACAAAGTGAATGAGTGTGTGGAGAGCACTGATATCATTACAAATGGGGTCCAAATAGTTTGTGATCCGGCAGAATTCTTCTTCAGTCTTCTTAGTGTGAAATAATTTATGTCTTGCAAATAAATGGCAATGGCATGTGAAGTTTGAGGAGCTGACTGAAATCCTTCTGTTTCCTTAGGATAGAGCCATGTGTGAACAATAAACAGTTGAACAAATCTGACTTCTTTATAATCCAGATTTGTATTCCAAATCCTTCTGGTCATTCCTTAATCTAAAATCACTTGAAAGAACAGTCCGAACAGAAAATCAAGTATTATTGAGACTCTTGGCTGTTTCCATGTTTCCCATGGATGGAAGCATCACATCCATTCTTAACAGATGATTTCTTTTTATTTGCATCCCAACATCTGAACTTTGAAAACATTTTATCAGAACAGCTGAAGTCAACCTGCCAGCCTGAGTTCTGTGTGTGCTATAGTACAAGGTCTCAGGTCTCCTTTGTCAGTCAGCGATCAGAGGCTGCTCTTCATTCATCCCAGCATTCACAGACTGTCACTTTGGCTTCATGTGTTGGATTACTGGAAAGGAAGTAGTGGCAGAACAGCTGTTGGACATTGATGTTCATTGTTTGCTGAGCAAAGTCCTGCCTGTTTTGCATTAGTTTGTAGGAACAGATTCCCTGTAGCACACTAATAAAGTACAATACATTATTTGAGTTCCTGCTAAAAAACTGCATGTCATGATGGGCTAGAAATGTAGATTTATTAGTTTCAGTTTCTTTTCTTGAAGCCTAGCTGTAAAATTAAACATAATTACTGCAAATAGCACATTGCAGACAGCTAGATTTTCTGACATTTTTGTTTGCTGTTATTTGAAGACAAAGGGCAAGATTTTCCATCCTGCTTGACACCTCTGAGATGCCACCGTCTTTAGCAAAATAACTACCAATGGCAAAACCTGCATAGCCATAGCAGTGCCTAGCTCTGTTGGTATTCTATCTTGTTAGAAGAAAGGAAGGAATATCCTGGAAAGAAAAAGTCATTCTGATCCCTGCTGCTAAAATTGTTTTAACTCTACTGGAGACTAAGAGCACAATCAAGCATCAAACTGTAGAATGAATCAGAGAAGTCTCCTTATTTCTTTCTCTCGTTACTGTGAAGTGTCTTATTTTCATTATTGCTAAACGTTTCTCTATAATTGGTACCTCCATGGAAATGAAGCAGCCTGGACACCGATGAGGGAAGTGCTGATGGTCCATGACAGAACAGAGATAGCTTCAGACTTCCAATTTTCACTACAAATTATTTGTCTTTAAATAAGTGCCTTGATTTTGCTGTTTCCTTGTCTGTAGAAGATAAATAGTGCCTTCCTGTATGATAGATTTTTATATTAGTGAAGCATTTTAAGATGATTAAATGGCTTGAGCTGTGGAAATGGAGATTATTACCATGTTGAAACTTAAAGGCACTGACCTTGACAAAAAGCTACGAGACAGCCCACTTGTCCAATCAAGCAGCATTAGTGGAGCCTGCACTTCACTTTCATGATGCTTGACTATAATATAATCATCTCTAATGTAGCTGTTAGAGGAGTTTCCCAGCCTCATCGGGAGAATTTGCTTAGCCAGGTCTTTTCTATTGCATGCAATTACAAAATGAGAACAAGAGAGTGGGAATGGGATGAATGAAAACGAACATGATTCTAGGACCAACTGCTTGTGGTTAATACTTGACCATTACTTCTTGACAGGATTAATGTCTTTCTAATCACACTAATCCTTTCTGATAACTTCATCCATAATCCATCTATTTCAAAGCAACATCCAGATGGCTTCTGGTGGCGAGGAAGACAAAATAAACAAGCAGAATGGAGTCTTAACAGCAGCTCCTTGTATTTTCCATTTCTGGGACATAGGTTTTGAACTTCAAGGAAGTAAAAGAATTGCTTTTTATCAGAAGGCAACAGATAAAAAGGTAGAGAATGGCAGGGAAGACAGAAAGTTCTATATTTGCATGTAAATAAAATACTTCATAAATACTCGGACACTTTTCAGTGTCAACCAGAAGTAGCCTAGAGGTGCTCACAAGAGTTTAGCTAATTGTTTGCACGGGGCTAATTAGATTTCCAAGATATTGAAAGAATTCCCTTCCTCATTAATTAAAACCTGCTAGAATAATTTTTTGTATTTTACACAGATTTCTCTCCAAGCAGACATGAAACATAATATTTAATAGTTCCATTTGTTTGTACTGTTACCAGTGTTTAAAACAATATAGGAACTGACCTTATATTTTTATTCGGTCACAATTAAAACAATTCCTGGAGATGTGGACATCTTCCTTTCCTATTTCAGTTTCCCCTTAAGAGCTTTATTAAAGTTTCACTGGATATTCCACTGATCCTCCTCACTGTTCTCCCTCAACAAAGACCCAATAAAGATGTAATTTATTATATTTCATAAGTCAAAAATAAACAAGGTTTAATCAAGCCATCCTAGAGAAAATAATGTATCACCTGTTTTGTTGCTTGTTTGAGCATTTTTACTAACAGTGAAAAATTAGACAATTGAAGTCTTAAAGAATTAATTAAGCCTTAAATATTGACCCCACTAAAATTCTGCAAATAAATATATTTTTTTAATGGGTTTTCAATATCCAGCTTCTGAACAAACTGCTACCATCTTATTCATTGATTTCCTGACTCCTTCTCCAATAAAAATGACAGTAGTTCAGAGAGGAGGTAAGACAGAATGGAAACCACTTATTTACTGAAAACAAAGCAGAGGAGAGTTAGAATTACTTAGTTAAAAAAACATACAAACAAACAAAAAAGCCACAGGAATATAAGAACCATAGGGCAAATATGTACACAGATATATGGCAGATAGATCAAATTTGGAGGTTATTGTTCTGAACTGTTTGTAATCTCTGAGCTTACACAGTTTCATCCAAGATCTGTTGGACAAACAAGATCATAGAATAAAACAGCAGACTCTTCTAGTCAGCAGGAAGAAAACCAACAACACAGAAAGATCATTTTCACATGTAGCTGGAACAAACTATGCAGGAAATAAAGAGGTCATGGGGCTGTTTCAGTTGTTTTGATGCCAGGTGCAAAAAAACTCTTAAATCACAGAAATCAGATTTCACTTACATCCTCCTCTGCAATGTTTAGTATTTCATCCAAAATGAGTTCAAATGTATTCAGGAGGCCTTAAACTTGATGCTGTATTTTTTTCAATACAAACTAAGAAATAGTCCTTAAATATGAAATTGCAAGAACCTTTTTTTCCAGTTTTTGTTTTGTTTTGGTTTGGGTTTTTTGGCCAGACTGATTAAATGAGTCAAAAATATTGTAATTATTAGAAAAGCTGCAGGTTGGATTTCATTGACTTAGTCCTTTCTGGTCTATTTGGCAATCATGTTATGGAAGCTATGCATGAAGCGTATTTGTAGAAGCTACTTAAATACATGGTAAGTCAGGCTATCTTAACCGATAAATCAAATATCTGTCCCGTTATTCCAAGCCCAAACACATTTTGAGGATTTATAAGAATTTAAAGTTTCCTGGTTTTCGTTCATGTTTCTTAAGAGTCTGGTTCTGCAGGGCACAGGAACATCCTTGTTCAGTCATAGAAGCAGTTTGGGTTGCTGTTGCCAAGGGGTTTATATAGCCAAGAGTGTCTAATGAACACTAGTTTTAAAGGTAAAACCTGAACATGATAGAGTGAACTTAGGAAGCTATTCCTTCTGAATTCTGTATTCCATAGAAAATAAGAAGAGTACTTTTTCTCATCGTTCTTCAGCTGCGTTATGTGAATACCAGAGCTATAATGATGAACAGTGAGGAAATCCTGTGATGTAACTGTGTGTTACTCCATACAGTAACTGTGATGCTCAGTATGTCTGCTAATCTTGGTGTCTTCTGTTCTGTTCCTTCTGACATCAAATGTATGAAGTCAAATGAAAAGCAGTCAATGAGTGACTACCATTTCTGACTATTTACAGACATTTCTTCCTGAAAATTAGTCTAAGCAATTGCTTAAAATGTTCCCTGTTGCTCCACAGCCTTTGGAAAACTGCTTCCATCCATCCCTTCTTCAAACTGAGCTTTGCAGGCCATGAATAACACACAGCTTTATTTGAACCCAGACCTTGATTCATTCTTCATCACACCACAGTTTCCCCTGTTGCATCTCCATAGTTAATTACTTTTGAGAACTTTCTCATCACAGCATGAACCGAGCATGACTTTATCTGGTGACAGGATAATCTCATTACAGATGATGATCTTGTTAATGAATATCCCCAAGACAGAGCAATCTCATTATTAGCCCCCTCTGGATTTTCCACCTACGAGCCAATGTCTGATTAGATTCTAGCTGCACATCCTCCCCCAGATCCTAACTGTACAATGGCTGGGGCTGAGGTGGCACCCCCAAAGGCACACGACCCACTGGAAGTGCTTAATTGTGAGGTTTTGCCTTCAGTTCTCCTGGACATACTTCCCAGGTAAATAGTCATGACAGTTCAAGCACCACATGCAACAGAGTTCATCCCCGGCTGCTCTGCAGAGCAAACACAACACAGGTGACATCAGGGACTTTCCCACAGAGATAATGGCTTCAGGACAGCTCCAGAAAAAACAACTGTACTGTGTTTCCTCATTAGTGCCTTCTCTAAGTACTACCCAACTGCAGCAGATCTGCTTGGTCAAGGCTATCATGCCACATTTGTTAGTTTCCCTGCCTAATATGCCTATGATGAACACTTAAAACTGCTTATTCTGAGACACATACAACATTTAAGTCGCTGCTTTAGAATATCAAGTCTTCCGTAGGGAAATGCCAAAGAAGTATCATTGCTGCTGCTGTTTTTCTTTTTTAATATGTAGTGTTAGAATATGTGTTTGTATACAGAGCTTTACAGGCAAAAAAGAAAGGTGGAATTTTCATCAAACTGTTCAAAGAGAAGGAAGAATAATGGCTACAAAAGTGAGAGATCAAGATGCTCATTTTCTAAATGATTGATATTGCAGTGCAGCCAGCATTTTCCCTTGCTCCTGTAACATTAACAAAAGCTGTCCTACATGAGAGAGTGGCAGTGCAGAAAAGCAATGCATTTTCTTAATTAATCTAGTGGAGAGCAGGAACCTGAGCCCTAACCCCCATCCATTTGATTTCATTAAATGTACTATAAAGGTTAAGCTGCACTTTAGTATTGGCTCTAGACAACCACACTGAGTAGAGTGAGGTCAAGGAGGTCTCATTCAAGGAGATGTAGCTTAGTACATCACTATGAGGAAAAGCTTGATAATCTGTTCCGCTTTGATGATAAATCTAGGCAGCGGGGTCACATCAAATAGTAAATGTATAATTTTATTTCAACTTTTCCTGAGATGTGTGTTTAGAAGAGTTTACATTGGATTATTCAAAGCTAAATCTTAGTTTAAAACCCCAGGCAACACAGGTGTGATTGGAAGCTCACATCTCAGTCTCAGATTACTGGGAAGCAGCAGCAGGTCTATGCCAGAGCAGCAAGGGCAAGTTCAGGCACCAAGCAGCGCCTTAATTTGCCTGTAAAAGAGGGCTAGTGGGGGTTAAACTACATGGCAGAGTTATATAGCATGGCAGAGACAAGCTTTGTGAGGCCTCTGACCATCTTCTGGTGGTGGTGGGAAGAGCCAGAGGGGAAAGAAGAGACTGAGATCACCACAGCATTTTCATGAAGGAGTCTCCTCTGCTCCTAGTACAGTTACAGAGCCCGTCTGCTCCCCAGCATGGCCCCTACTAAAGCAAAAATCTATTGTGGTCTATATGGGTTTAGAAAAAAGTAAAAGGCTTTTTGGTGGTGGTTGTTGTTTTTTCAAGTGAAAAACAATCCATATGTCAAACTTGCCCCTAAGTTTTTTAACTTAAGTTGTGGTCTTTATTTATGTGGCAAGGAAGGAAAGGGCTGGTCAGATTTCTTTCATAGGTCCCTTCCAACCTGAAATGCTCTACAGTTCTGTAATGTTATCCGTAGGCTTTCATGCCTAGGTTTGCCTGACTGATTACTGCCATGGCTCCCGTGAACTGGGCCATCAAACATAAAGTTGTGTAAAACTGTCCCTCAAGCTTCAGGGAGCAGCCAGTGGGATTTGATGGCCATGTGTGCAGCCTGAGCTTGCAAGTTCCTTCAGGAAACCAGGATCTCATATGGCACAAAGGAAATGTCTTTTTCGATGCACAGGCTACAGCTTTGTGTTACTGCAAGCTTCCAAGAGCACTGATATGAAGGTGATCACACAAGATACAATTGGAACAATAGGAAATTAGGCTTTCTGTTGCATTGATGTTATGCATAAGGTGCCATGTATTCTGTGTTTTCTTTCCACAGCTTAATGTCTGGGCTAGCAGCCCTGGATGCCAAGACTTCCAGTCGATTGGGTATCATAACCGTCACTTACTACCTGTGGACAACGTTTGTAGCTGTGATTGTGGGAATAATTATGGTCTCCATCATCCATCCGGGTGGAGCAGCACAGAAGGAGAGCACTGAGGAGGGTGGAAAGCCCATCATGAGCTCTGCAGATGCACTGCTGGACTTAATCCGGTAACTGCATTCATTCTTTCTGATTTCTGGAGATAATGTTTTGTACATAAATACCTGAGGAGCAGCTGTGGCCTGAGGGTAAGGTCTTAAACCTTAAAGTCTTCTCAGTTTTGCACAGGCATCAACCATGACAGGACTGTGAGCTGCTCACTCCCTTTTTGCTGTGCTAAGTACCATCCACAGCTGCACTCTCTTTCTACCCTGAGTGTACACTGATGGTTTTTATTCTTCCTCTACAGAAATAACCACATTGTCTAAATAAAAAATATCACAATTGTGGGGAGTGGGCTTTCAGCCTAGATAAACATTACGGGTGAAATCCTGGCTCTGCTGAAGTCAATTGCAAGACTCCTAAATATCTGTGTGGAAGTCTGGATTAAATGTAATGATGTATCTACTGGTTTGAGCTAGAAAAGCTGATCCTTCAGCTCAGTGATAAATCACTTCCATTCACAGCTGTAGACCATCTTTTCAGGCCCAGATTGGCTTATCTTCTCAATTCATTCATTTCCTCTCCATGTATCAGTTGCACATGTGCACAGAAGTTTGCACAGGAAGCATCTGGCATTCTTCAAAGGAAAAAGCATGCTAAGTGTACAAGTGGAGTGCATGAATCTTGGCATGGTGATCCACGTATTCGCCCTCACTTATTTCAGATATGAAGCCACTTTGAAATGATGACATGTATTATTATTTCTTGTGGTGTTATATATGACATTGTCAGGTTTGGAATTTTTGGCAGAGAGGAAGGATGTTGCTAGAAATTGCATTTCTGGAATTTTGGGGTGAAGATTCTGTTTTTAGGAGTGTTTTTAATAAGAAATAAAGCAAAGAACTACTGCAGAGCCTCATCATTATTCTAAGTGCCTATAACATTAATCAATGTTCACATTTCTACAGTACTGATGGTATATGGAGGAATCTGGTGATAGCGTAATGTAGCGTGTATACAGTATTATTTTGCAGGTGGTGCTTCCCCCACGTTATGCTAAAAAACAGTAACAAAACCTCCAGTGTATGTGACACGATTGGGACACTACCACATGATTCTGAAACGGCTCTAAACCTCACATCATCCAATACATATGTAATCTGATCGACATATTAAATTTACAGCCTCAATATATGTACCCACAAGTCAGCCATTTTATGTCTAAACAGAAGTATTTGCAGGGATTCCACTCTGTGGATGTCAATCTGCCCCTGCTGACTTTCTCCTGAATTCAGTCTATACAGAAATGCCACTGAATGCAGCATAATATACACCTTTTTAGCCTTTGCAGTGAAAATCCTTAGTGCTGTTGTGGACTTAAGTATCTGAATTTTTTTTTTTTTTTTTTTAACCTGATCCAGCTTTAAATCAAACACATCTTCCATCTCTGGAAGACACCCATTTAACCAGCTGGTTCACTTTCATACCTGTGCAGGAATCTCCCCTTCCATAACTTGTCCCTCTTCTTTGGCATTGTGCAAGCATCTGGGCTGAGCATAAGTAATTTAGATGGCAATTTTCAGTCTGAAGTTTGTAGGAGATGCAATTCTAAAGAGCTGTTCTCTCTCTAGTTCTCTCTAGCTGCCACTTTACTACTGAGCTGAGACAGATATACAAATCTGCCTTAATTATAGTCAAGATTCCTGGTACGAGCTCATGAAATTGTATTTTCATCCATATTTGAAAATACAAATCCTCAGGCTAAGGAGCATCATTTTGTTCTCTTTAATGCATTAAAACACCTGGTTCCTTATGAGTTTTAATGGATTTATTCTCATGATGTGCATCGCTTCTGTGAGGTAGGGAAGAGACATTTTCCTTTCCTACAGCTGGAGAACTGAGATGTATGGGGAAAAAATACCTCACTGAAGATCATTCAGAAAATTCTGTGGTCCCAGAGGAAATATACCGTACTTCTGTGAGAGCCAGCAGTGTCATGTTCTAGGAATGTGGTTTTGGAGGCATCTCAATGGAAGTAATAGCAGTGAATCAACACAGACTTTTGCCTTCTTTTATTCTACATGAATTATTGAAATTAACTCTGTACTTTTTTTCTAAATATGAGAAAAAAAGTGAATATTTAGTGGCCTTTTTTTCAGTTAAGAAATGAAGAAGAAAGTGTTTGAAGGGCAGAAGAAGGGCTGCACTTGGAGGAATAATGTCCAATTGAAAATATTTGGTGTGCTTTCTTCAAGAACTTATGTCCACCTGACAAACAAAATAGAAAATGCATAGAACTTGGGGGTGAACGTTTGTGAAACAAGATCTATTACACAGCACTATTTACATTAACAGTTACTATTTCCACCATGCTCTATTGTCACTTCCATATACCTTCAATTTATAAGGGTGAATTTCATTGCCACTTAAATCATGCTGTTTGCATTTGTCATCAATGGAAACAAATTTTGGCTGATGTGATAAAGAAAAAGATTAGACATAATAAGAATCCACTTGAGGAAAAAATCCAAGCCAAACTGGAGGTTCACCTTCCTGTTTTATATACAGCTTATTGTGTGTGCAAACGGGCACCACAAAACACAGGGCTCACAGACCTTTTTAGTATTTCTCAAGCCTCACCAAGCAGAACAATATTGTGAGCCAGCTGAGCTCAGAAGCTCTAAGTAAAAGAACTCAGTGAATTCAGATAGGATCAAATCACACCTTAACCCAGAGTAACATCAAAGTTCATACTCTGTTTACTGGAAGGATAAATCAGAGCTGTTTTTACCATTGAATATTCAGGATTGCATCCAGTTCAATAGACTTTGAAGCAGGTACCCTGGAGACTCAGTCTGGCTCACATGCTTTAACCAAAAGAGGTTTGTTCTTTGTTCTGATTTGTGTCGTTGGTTTTTTTGTTGGTTTGGGTTTTTTTGTTGTTGTTGTTTTTATTTTTAATATACCATTAATAGTTATAAGAGAATATAAACACAGTAGAGGATTTATATTTTCATGGGAATCCCAAGCGCTGTTAAAAATAATTTCCTTTCTCTCTTCTCAAGCTTAGGCCTATTTTATTCTGTATAGAAATTCCATTTCTTCAAAACAGGGCAAGAGAAGTTCATTATGTGCTGTAATTAGGAAGAAGTCCAGGCTGCAAAACCAACAGTCACGCTTAAAGAAGTTTACAGCTGAAGACTGAGTTGTATATGCAGGCAAGAATTTAAGAGTGTATTAAAAGACTCAGTTTAAACTATAAAAGAACTTTTTTTTTTCAATAGCTTTGATCTACATTCCGGTATCTTTTACCAAAAGCCACTGTGTACCTATGGTAGAAATATTCATCTGTCTCCTGTGGCAAACTTAGCATTTTTTAATCATTTCAGTTTTCTAGATTTCTTTTATCTCACAGAAGTAGCCCAGTGCCAGCAATGTTCACCACTGTGTGTGACCAGATGTTCTCTTCTAGTTAGTTTTTAAGAAGTTCAAGCTGCTCAGAAGCCTAAAATGCTCTGAAGTCCCTAAATGTATGGTACCTATTTGTCATAAAAGGAAAGCAACATGGAAAAAAGATAATTCCATGATGAAAATGATGCTGGGAAGAGGGACTTTGAAGCAGACGACACATGGAAGCCATGAGTTAAAACTGCATTAGGAAAGCTTCAGCCCCAGAAAGGAATAAATTACTCATCCTCCTGAAAATTGGCCTGGACATCTTCTGAAATGAAGGAACACTTTCTATTAAATATGTTTCCTTTCCTGGAAGCACAGTGCAAATGTGCTGGGCCCGTCATGCTACTTTTTATATGACTCAACCTTTACAAGACTCCTAAAGATGTGGTGCACTTGTGCTCCCACCCCAAAGAATGAGTTTTTCAGAAAGTCGTAGCACTGTTAGAGTTTATCTTTCAGAAGAAGCAACGGAAGGAGGTTCACCCTCGTGATCCCTTGCTGGAACTGAATGCCATGCAACAGTGTCACCCTCAGGACATGTAAAACATCTAAGTATTTGTCAAACTGATTCCAAATTAATTTGGCCTTGATTTGCAGAAAGACAAGCACGACACAATGCCTTAGTTCTGATTAGTGATTTTTGCATTCCATTAGCATCTTTTATCATAATAATAGTCCTGTAAGGTGTCTATTTTGCAAAAGCATGCTTGGTCCTTTTAGCCAGGGTAAATTTTGCCCTTGATTTTAGGTGTGCAAACCCTGATGGAGCCCACTGACATCAGCAGGAGGCTATTTCAGATGTATTCCTGTACAACTGAGGACAGGATTTGTGGCTCATGTGGTACAATAGCAGGAGTCTACAGAGCTGATGATGGAATTCATGCACAGAAGAGTAAACGCAAATGAATCTTTGAGGTTAAGGGAATGTCACTGAGAAAGAAGAGACTCCTTTCTTCAGATTATAGTAAATAGGAACTGCAGTGCTGCTATTCTTCTGCAGAGCTGTAAATTACTGGAAAGTTTATAGTCCTCATGTCAAGCTACTCAGATTCCATTATTACTGTCTCCATATCCTTGATGTACTGAATACTGCCAAAAACCCACTCTTAAAACAGTGTTCTAGCAAGCTAAATTATTTCAAATGTGAGAAATAAAGGACAGAGAGCAGTGACAGTGTCCAAAGCTGCTTTATGCCCAACACAAATATAGGCCAGTAAAATATTACCAGGACACATATGTTGCAAAAGGTGGCTTTAATTCTGCAGCGTGGGAGACTGCAGCCAAAGACTGTCTGGTGTGGCAGGGATTAGGTACTGATAACATCAAAGTCTGAGAGCAAAACCAGATTGCTGCTGCAGAGCACAGAGTGCCCCAGAGGGAATGGGTGTTCTGAATCAAGGAAACATCTGCTGTACCTGTGGCTGCTGGCCTAACTTCTTTAAAAAGATCTGCACAAACCGAGTGCTTTGAATCAACAGATGGTGTGGTCAGGACTCCAAATGAGTATTTCAGACATTCAGTAGTATAATTACAACCAGAATTTGGCCTTTTATTTGTAATAGAAGTTATCCAGGAGCCATCAAACTGTCTTTTCCAATAGCTGTATACTTGTGTTTCATGGACAGTTTGGGTAAAGGCATGAGCAAGAAAATAGCCTAACAGTGCTGATATTTGTCTCACTACCATACTTTTCAGAGTCAGCAACGTTTTGAAGAGAGCAGGAGGGCACTCATGTCCTGGGGGCACGACCAAAGCATTGCTTGAGCTGAAAAATGATTTTCTAAAACAGTTTAGCTTCCTAAAAGAGCAGATGAGTGAGTAATGTTAATTGCTAGATTAATCGCTGGGAGACAATGGAGAAAGGAAAAAGGCCTCCCATTAGCAGTGACAAGGTGCTAAATAGTTTTACATGTACTACAAGCTCCACCCTCAGAGCAGCTCATTAGACTCGTTGGTGTTTGCTACAAGTCTGCAGGATTTTCTTTAAATTCCATGGCTCCATAACTGCTGAACACCTGTTGCTTTAGTCATGCATACACATTTCTCACTGTTGGTATATCCTTATGCCTGAATCTTCATCTTGTGCAAAAATGAGACAAGGATTCCAAAATTTGCTAGTACTATAGACCAGCCTGTGCATCACAGCAGGATACACTCAGAAGTGTTTAGTAGTTCACATGTCTGTATATGCTGATAGCACAGCAAATACAGGCCAGCTATGTCATCTGTGGTTCAGCAGTAAGTCTGGTCTGTAGAAAGTTCATATTTGAAGCTTCATATATGTTCACTCTTTCAACCTGTGCTAAACACACCTGCTGTGTCTGGCAGAATTCCTGAAGCAGAAGATGCTCTGGGAAATGTGTCCTCTGTTCTTCCTCAGGGCAGATGGTACTTGGCTCTTAGTTTTTTGCATAACCAAAGGCCACATGTCTCAGTTCCTGCTTTACATTCATATCCTTGTCTTAAGCCTAAATGTACCTATGTTCAGCACCAATCTCCCTCGCTTTTATTCACTATATATAATTCTCCATTATTGTGTGAGATTATTTTTGCCAAGAATGCTAAATTGTGCCGGTGAGGTTAGAAACAATCAGTTGTGCTAGATAAATGAATCCTATATCACTTTGTTTCCAGTCTTATTTTGTGTTCTGTATTTTATAAGCAATCAGAAAGTAGCACTGGAAATCTAGAAATATTTTGTCTGCTTAGCTCTCTTAATTAAATAAACACCAGAGCATTTATAAGTGGTGGCAGCAACAATTATTACTTCTTAAGTACTGACCGTGTCTTTAATTCAGTATGTGCCAGTGATGAACACAGTACCTGTTCTGTAGAGGGATGACTTCACTTTATGATCCTGATACCAGACCCATGTGGTTATAACTTCATCCTTGTGAAGGTAGTAGAGATGTGGCAGTCTGATATCAAGTTGGATGCCTGGAAGACAGGAGGACAAATATCAACATGCAGCAAGGTGTATCTCTACATCAAGGCTATGTCAGATATTTCTCAAGAGGCCTGGCTGAATCCATAAACTCCCACTCATCTCCTGAGTATCTGTGGCTGTTTCATACTTTCTTATTATTTGTTTTTGGTCCATTAGAGTTTTCTTTCACAGATTGCTCCCTTCAATGTTTTTAATTAACAAAACTAAATTTTGGCTAATGCTGGATTTTTTCAATCCAAGTAAACCAGCTTAAAATAAAAAATAAGCTGAAGTTCTGGCAGACACATTCAGGTCAGCCATTCACTAGATAAATTGTCTCAAAGACTGGATCACAGTGCATAATATATTAAAAATTATTGGGAGCATTCCAGCATCCAGTATTATGTGGGTAGTTGTAATTCCTGCGGGATAAAGAATGATAAAGAAATAAAATGCTATAATCCTCAACAAATTTGTCTAACATTTAATCCAGCTACTAACCACATGATATTTCCTTTCTCGAGCAGTCTCAGTTTATTCTTAATTCTTCTAATTAAGACTAGAAAGCAGAGATAGAAAGTAGAAATCATCATCAATTAAACACATATTTCTTTGTAGTGCTCTGTCTTGTACAGGACATTCATAATAAGACCTAAGCAGGACTGCTCAGTGTGATTCCATTCTTCAAAACAATCTATATTCACACAGTAGGTTACAGCAGGTTATGTCACAATAATTACACTATCACTTTGCAATCCCATAGCACCTTATGTCTGATCACCACAAATCATACATTTATATTTGCAATTTAATATTAATAAACTCTCTAACAATGTTGAAGCAGAATTCCCTTATGAGGCATACTGAGGAAGTAACAAACTTTTCCCTCTCATGTAAACCTCCTCTCCATCTCTCCCAGGTCCAGCTCCATCCAGCTGTCCTTCAGCTAGTCCCCTGCTTCAGCCAAGCTCCTGGAGCTCAGGCAAAAAGCTGTGTCTGCATCTGATAGGAAAGCGATGCACATCTGGCTGTTGTCTGTGTCTTGTTTTGGCTACAGACTTGACACTTGAACCAGAGAATGATCAGCTTTTATGGAAAGTTTGCAGAGATAATTCAGTGCTTTGCACTGCTGTTATGGAAGTGAAAGCAGTCAGACTTGCAGCAGCGTAATGAGCACTGCTTGTCACTAACCATATCACTGCACAATGAGTGTCTCAAGCTAAATAATTCTAATTAAACAATGGTGTGTGCAAGGGAACTCCATTAATTTAACTAAGTCTTGCTAACTGAACCTTATGACAAGTTGATTATGGGGGGAGAGCCTTCTAATCTCATGTCCCTGCAGGACACGGCTTTTATCATGTCTGGGGCTCTTAAGCAGGACAGGTAAAATGTAAGGAGACACTGCCAGTGTACAACTCAGCTTAGAGATGCTGTGATTCCACAGCATCCCACTTCAGGTGGCAAGGGAAGGTCATCTGAGCTGCCTCAGCTCCACGGGCATGAGAAAGGGACAGGAGGGGTAAAGATGAGAAGTGCTGTGCATCATTGTGAGCTCACCTGACATTAAATACTGTGTCCTAAGGCAACAGCCTTACCAAGATGACAAATGATGCCTTCACTCAGCTTGTCTGCTCTCACAGAGGGACAACTCTGCAACTTATTTTCAGACTTCTGCTTCAATCATTAGACAGTACTCCTGACCTGAAATTCAAATTCTTCCTCTGCCTTACCCTGAATAGAGTAATTCCCTGTTTGTAGTAACTGCTCTGTCTGATGGTACTGAAACAGACTTTACCTCATAATTCAAGGTGTAAGCACAATGTCACATTGCCGTGACTTAAATCAGTAATAAAAGTGTTTTCTTTCTAAACCAGTGCTGCACACATTTGCTTCTGGTGCAAAGAAGAAAACAGATCTGGAAAATGTCTCAGTTTGGCATGCATTTAACTATACACAGTTAGCAATTCTCCTTAGAATACAAATAGCCTTTTCTCGTATGCTTAAGAGCTGTCTTGTCTTAAAGTTTGAGTTGGACAGAAAATTCAGAAGAATTCAGGAATTATTCTCTTTGCATAAGTTCATGTGAAAACACAGAATTGGGTCACAGCGTGCCACTGTCTTTTGCCTTTAGGTTCAGACACTTCGTGCTGCTGAAAATAAATCAGTTCTGTTAGGACTATTAGAGTCATCATACAAATATTGATTCCTGAACGCTACATGGAAATATATGACTTTTCAGCTTTTTTTGCTGAATTATTCCTCTTTGAAACCTCTAGAGGGTGCGCTCTCCATTTCAAATTAGGATTAAATAACTTTCTACAAGGTAATAATCTAGTTCAAACAGAAGTTATAAATTAACTCCAGGTATTACTGGGTGAAATGTTATGGACTGAGGTAAATAAGAAAAAAATAACAAGAGTCTCCTTTGGGATTAAAAATATGTCATTTTCAGCGCAGATCTCAGAGTACATAGTCATTATTTTGGGCTATAGCTCAGCTGTCAGCACAGATGAAACTGTTTGCCTCACATCAGGCTTTTGTTCTGAAGCCTCAGAACAAAACTAAAAGTTAGCAGAGAATGTGCATCTCTAGTCCCAATTCTTTCAATCAGGAATCGGATAATCTGTTTGAAATGCAAACTGTTTGTGACCAAAGCTCTGCAAAATGTATGCTGCTTAGAAGTTTAGTGATGAAAATGTATCAGGACATACTACTGCTCACAGGTCATCTCACAGCAGTGCTTAAAGTCCCAAAGTAGATTACAGCACCCAGGGATCTCAGGAGTATATCCATGAACTTTGATTCTGTCTTGAATAGCCCATTATCTAAATAAGCAAGACAGAATACAGAATACAGAATAAAGAAATATTCTCCCCAGTTAGATGGGGAAAGGAGCTATACCATTTATGTTGTCAGTTACAACACAGAGACAGTGGTGAAAGACTCTAAAACTAGAGTTCCTAGTTTCACTCCAGTGTTTAGAAATGAGTCCAAAAACATGAATTCTGAAGAACTCTCCCCATGCTGTGCCTTGCTGAGTCAGTCACATCTATACGGCAGCTTCCTGCACCATTCAGCCCTTGTTAAGGGTAAACAACTAATATCTCATAGACCTGAGACTGAGTAAACAGAAATTGCATTCAGTCCCACAGAATTGATTTTATTTGTTCATTTCTAGGAACATGTTTCCAGCCAATCTTGTTGAAGCCACGTTCAAGCAGGTAAGTGGCTGTTGTTCTTTTACCACTGAAAAGGCGGGCCAGCATCATAGAAACATGCCCATGATATGTCTTCGCAAAACAGAATCCAGATGTAGATACTGTGTATTACTTCAGATATTACAAGTACCTTCAGCATTTAAGAATTAATGAGTTCATTTCCATTAGCCTCAGCAATCTTGCAGCCTGACTGCAGCTGGCAGGTCAAAATTATTTTAAGAGTCCAGTACTGATCCCACCTGGAGCTCCTATCTGGAGCAAAGCTGTGTGGGGTTAGGCCATGGATACATTCTTTTGCCATTTCTTTATCAAGAGAAACCTTCAGGATTTTACATTGTTGCGATAGCATAGCATTCGAAGCTTTGCTTTGAGATATCAGGTAACTAGCTGTTTTACAAACCTCAAACTCTTTGGGGGATCAAGCCTGAGTAGCAAAATGTACAGCAGGTGCTTCATGCTATGTCAGTCAGTCACATGATAGCCATTTCTCAGAGAGAGGATGAATTAAGACACCTCACCTTGCTAATAATATGGCTCTGCTGTTTCCAGACTGGAGCCATTATATGTCCTGGTTGTGCTGGGGGATCTGTATGTGAACCCCATTTTCATTCTATTCTTTGCTCTGCTCTTAGAGGGCACTGTACCACTGCATAAAGGTAGAATAGAATAGAATATCCAACTAAAACAACAAAATAATGTATTTAGGAAGAATTTGATTGCTAAAATTGGAATTTGGCCAGAAAATCTTATCTAAAAGTTATGAGTAAGCAAGAGGCATGGCTGTATTTATTTCATCTGTGAGAATATTTAATGGGAAATCCATGAGGCAAAGAGAAGGGCAATCAAACACCTGGGAAGTAGTTCCTGATTATGTCCTGTAGGAAAGGAAATACAAAGGAATGTCTAAAGCAACTCTATCAGATGATGTGTTTGCTGTACAAGGCTCTGATTTTAGGAAAGTCTGAGTTTTGCTTTTCCAAAAATCCAACATTTTTTACACATAGGGTCAGGAGCTGATATTCTTTACATGTTGCTCCTCCTATCAGGCAACCTTATTTAACAAAGTACTTGTGAAGTCTCATTTTAACTATTAATTTCTGCTGGAATATTATAGTAAAACAAACCCTTTGTTTTCTTTCAGTATCGCACCAAGAGTATTCCCATCATTAAAGCTAACAAAGCATCATCTGAAAGCACAACTCATCGCATTATAATATATGGAGTCCAAGATGAGAATGGATCCAATGTCCAGAATTTTGCCTTGGACATCACTCCTCCACCTGAAGTGATTTACAAATCAGAACCAGGCACCAGCGATGGCATGAATGTGCTGGGGATTGTGATATTCTCTGCAACAATGGGTAGGTTTCAGACATGTTGGTTTGCAATAGTCCAAGTTTCCATTTAAGAGAAAAAGGTAAAGGTTGGGCTGTTGGGCTTCTTGAATAAGAATAACCTACTTCCAGACAAGGTCCTTCACTAAAGTTCCCCTCAGCAAGCAGTAAATTGTTTTTTGCCTTGGAGTCTGCCCTGTCATTCTTATCCATTCTTAATCACATTTTATTACATTATTAGTGTAAAATATAACTATAACTTCCCTGTCTAAGAGCACAGTTCAGATAATAAGTCTCAGAGATATGACGGGTGAGTTTCACAGGAATATTGTTTAATCAGCTTTAAATTTGTGGATCCTGTCTTTGTTGAAACTTCATAATTTTAATTTTTTCATTGTGCAACGCTTATATACCATCTAATAGCTTATCTCAGTGAACTGTAAGAGCTTCTCTCTGGCTGATTTATTCAGTTTCACTTGCTGGAGAAACACTGGTGCCATGTGTGGTATGTTATCTTTGTGAATTAGGAAGAGGGACTTTAACCACTCCCTTAATATGCCCTACTTACCAATGACAAAGGTTATGTTCTGATGATTATTACAGAAAAAGGCTGATACAATTTTCTTTATCTACTATCTAATTTCTTCTTTGAACTTACTGTGGTTGTTCCATAAAACATCTTTAACAGCATTTATTATATTACAGTTCCTACAAGCACAAGGGGTCAAAAATGAAGTCCAGAATTGGCAGATTTGTCTCTCTTTTTAATTTCTCCAGTATGTGGTATTCCATATGCAACACTGCTGGAAATTGGCTGTCCGTCATTTTGTTATATCTTATAGCCAGTTCCCAAAGTACAGTGTCACAGCAACCAGTATTCCAGCCAAGAATTATTGGACATGAATAAATTAATTACATGTTCTCATTAGAATCAAGGACTTCTTAGAAAACCATTCATTGTCTTCACAGAGCTGAATGTATTACTGTTACCATGCCCTAACTCTTGCTGGCCCAGGAATCAAGAGATGGAAGCTGAGAGCTGGCTTCCTCCTGGCTGATGCTCAGAATGTACTGCCTCTACTGCCACGTATACGACAGCCCCAGCTGCTGGGTTGGCCCTGGCTGTAGTAGCTACAAACAGACCTGAGACACTAGGACCTCAAACATGTCAAGTGGGTAACAGAGCCCTGTAGGGAGCCAAAGAAAATGGCTGTGTCTTGGCTCCCCAGTGCTCTGTGTCTGTGTCAGGTGAGATTTTCAGATATATTCTCTATTCCTACTGCACAAAGATCTATATTCATCCAGCTATGTCCCATTTAGCTTACCTTGAGTTATAGCAGGGAGGGAAAGCTCTGGGGATTTGCATGAAGGCACGTGAGAATTTAAACACAAATGTCTGCATTTGCAGGTATAATGTTGGGAAGAATGGGAAACAGTGGTGTTCCTTTGGTCAGCTTTTGTCAGTGTTTAAATGAATCTGTCATGAAGATAGTGGCAGTTGCTGTTTGGTAAGTAACAGTTTTAGTGAGCTTTTTTTTTTTTTTAAGAGTAAAAAAATGTTGACAGAAATGGCATAAACCTATTTTAAGGGAAGTAAATGAGAGTGAACAACCCTTGGTTTTGTGGGAATGCCCTGTCACTTTAACATAGGAACCCCATAAATCACTCAGCACAGTGATGCCGGGTGGGTGGGTGGATTATAATACATCCAGCCCATACATGGGAGCACCTCAGGCTGGTACTCCCATACCTTGTAGCACAGCCCCACAGAAACTCTCACCTGATTTCAGCTTGGTTAAACTAATGGGCCGTCAGGATCTGTACTGCAGCCAGTGTACTTCCTGCTAGCTCAGCAGTCTCCGCAGTGAACACCACAGTTCAGAAGCTACGTAGTCTTCTGCCCAGGCAGTCCAAGAGCATGTCTAATGCATACTGGTAATTCTCTTATGTCTCCTAAAGACTGCATTAGCATCTACTTAACAGTTTCCAACTGTCACATCAGTATGAACAGCACAGCAGAGCCTGGGACTCATTCCCTAGTTGCCAAGAAAATGACCTACCTTAAGCTACAAAGTCAGAGCCTTTTTCTGAACCCAAATATTTTAAGTTCGCTCCTGATCAGCAATATTACCCCAGGTAAAGGAACAGTAGGAATAGTGCTTCGAGCCTGCTCCTCAGTTGTGGGACAGGCACATCTGATCTGACACAACAGAGTGCAGCTGTGTCACTTGTGGGTGGGTGCTCTTGCTACACTGAAAGTGGGATACAGGAGTTTCCCCCTCACGCTGTTTGGTGGAAGTGAACTATCTCCTGTTAACTATATGCTGACTGTATTTCTTTTTCTCAGGTACTTTCCATTTGGAATCGTGTTCCTAATTGCTGGTAAAATCCTAGAAATGGATGACCCTTCAGCCATTGGGAAGAAACTGGGGTTTTATGCCATTACTGTAGTGTGCGGTCTGGTTGTGCACGGGCTGTTCATTCTGCCAATGATGTACTTCTTTATCACCAAGAAGAATCCTATTGTCTTTATCAGAGGGATTCTTCAAGCCTTGCTTATTGCTCTGGCCACCTCCTCCAGGTATTATCTAGCTGCAGTGTGTGTGTCTGTCAACATTTGTCAGTTACAAGTGGAAGCCATTTGACAGTGGTGTTTATTACGTTATTTTCCCTCACTTTTAAAAGTGTTAGACAAAAATGATTTTTCTTAGAGGACTAGAAAGGTAATAAGGGCATTTTCCTGTAAAAACAATTCTGTGTTTCTACAAAGTTAAATTATATTGAGGGACACACTTTGTCCAGAATACACTTTTGGAATTGGTGGATAACCTCCTAGTTCAGTCATATGGAAGCATTTTACACTTTCTACTCATCTTAGTCTTTGGGTTTGGGTACATTAAGAAAAGACTGTGGTTGCAAGCTATTGTCCAGCAGTGTAAAAATATTCAGCTGTTCTTGAGGAACAATATTTTTTACATTCCTTTTAGGGAAAGTGTACAATAAGCTTTAACCATAGCTGAGCAGTGAAATGGGAAACAGCTCATGAACTGGTTAAGAAAAAGTGCACCAGTCCTTGAAAGGCCTGAAACTGACCATCACAGAGCACAAGACATGAAGGACAACAGAAATCACATTTCCACATAGCTCATATGTATTGGTTGTTAATATACAAATGGTAGCAAATGTACAGAAGGAATAAGTAAAGGAAAACTCACCAGTGGTGGTGCCTTGGCTGAAGAATTTGGGGCAGTCCTCATTGGTGAGCGATCTCCAAGAGATACTGCTTCAGTGGGAGTCAGCCCTTAAATGAGGTCTCAGAGGGGATGGAGTTGAGCTCCACCCCTTCCAGGAGCACAGCTACATCACTCTCACCTGTGCTCCCACAGCTGACCCCACACTTGCCTCAGCTGATTAATCAGAGGTTCAGGCTGTGATTACCTATCTCCCATACATCATATAACAAAAAGACAGCCTTGTCACATCTGTGGCTGGAGGTTCGTTACTCTAAAATAATAAGAGCAGCTGTACCTATCAGCATATGGAACAAGTGGCTTTTATTAGTAACTGTACAAGATATTCAAGGGACAGTGCAAAAGAGAAAACTGAAGTAGTGCCAGACCTGTGCCAGACTTAGGAAAAGAGCCTAAAACATTCATCCCTATTCCACTGGCCTGATTAGGCTCATTATTTCCTTATAGTTCCAATGAGGTCCAACAAGGTAATGTAGGAGAGGAAGCACATATGCAGATGGTTGTTTCATAAATATACTTACATTAAGGCAAGAGTAAGCAGAGCAGAAAGAATGTATAGGCATTAAAAGAAAGGAGAGAAGGGAGTGATTATTTCAGTGCAGTAGTAATGTATAGGCTTTCCAGCATGTGTCACTTTACAGAGTGTTTTCATATTTTAATAGTTTGCTCCAAACTGACCTATAAAGAGCATCATACTGAGGAACACTGCGTCAAGAATAAATTATATGCTGGGTGGTGTTTTAAACTCTAATTAGGCTTATATAATTAAGGCAGGCTGTTTTATTAGAGCATAAAAAGCTTTAAGTTTGCAATGTTGTCACTTCCCCACGTTCAAGTAAGATGTTAATTTTACACTCGAAGATGTTATTGTTGGAAAAGGCTGCTTACTCTCACATTTGACACACTTGACTACCTGCCCTACTCCTCTAGGAGTTCTTGGAGTTCTATTTCTGAAGGTGCTGTATTGCTGGCAACCCAGGCTTTTCTCTGTGCTATTTCATTAACTCTCTCTTTATAGAAAGGAATAAGGAAATAAAGATTTTCTTTTCTAGGAAAAAAAAAAAAAAATCCTTTAAAAATCTAATCTGATTTTTTTCTGTTTTTAGGGAAGAAAAAGAGAAAACTGTTCCTTCTTTTATCAGCTATAGAGGAGTTTGTCCTTTTTCTTCCTGCTTTAGTCAGCTCACTTTTTCACCACAACAGATAAAACAAAAGTCAGATGTGATATAGTAACCAAAATACACAACTGAATCTACAGAGCTTTGCAGGGTTTTGATTCCCTTGTTCTACATGAGTACAACTTGGAGAAAGCCAAAGTTGGTTTGGTGATTTTTAGATCAGTTATATTTTCTCTTGATTGTTTGCAGTTGTATAAGGAAAGAACATGCATGCCCTCTAGCCAGTGTAAGTTGGCCTTTCTAAAAGACTTCCATATTACAATCATCATTAAAGCTTCACTTTTAGGCAATGTTCAATCTCATGGAACCCCCCATATCCATTAGGAGCTCAGCTCCCCATGGGCTGTTTGGCTCCAGGGGAAGTCCCCAGAAAAGCCAGTGTGAAGTACTTAGCAGGCACCAGACAGAGCTTCAAAGTTTGGGAGAAGCTCTGGCAGCAGCCAGCAGCTCAGGCTGTCAGCAGCCACCAGCAGGACTTGCTACCAGAAGGGATTTACTATCTCTACTGGCAGAAGCTACCACTGAAGTTAAAGTGAGCCCCAAGGAATGACTCTGACATTCCATGTTTGAGGCTCAGACACTTTTGATTAATTTAATTTTTTCCTCTTCTTACCACTGTGTATATTTTGTAAATCCATATAGGCCCAACATGGGTTTTAATGTTTTGCTTCTCAAATAGCATCGTCTTGTCTAGAAGTGGCTGAACTTTTCACCTTCGTTACACTGCAAGGAATGGATGCTGCACATAACTGAGCTTTTGCCAAAAGAACATGCACAAATGCACAAATAATTGGGTCTGGACAGGAGAGCTGCTTCTCCCAATAGTCAACACATCTGTATTCAGTTAAATAATACTTGCCACAGGGGCATTATATAACACTCATCATGTGGGTATTGGATTTTCTGATCATCTAAGAGGAGAACAAAGAGCTGGTTTTAAGTATACTGATGGGTTTCTTGCAGATGTTTCTTTGTCAGCTCATGTCTATATCTAAAGACAGAAAGAAAACCACAAATCAGTGTTCTGATACTCATTCAAGTTAGTCTGCACCTGTGGGAAGCTTTCTTTTTAAGCTGAAAGTCAAACTGCATGAGGGAAAAACAGTGCCATGTGCAAAACCCAAGAATGTAACACAAGGGAACCTGAGAGCAACTTAACAGTCATCTCGTGGCAATGATTTCATTGGATCTGCACATTATTTCAACCCATTTTCCCCTCAGTGAAAGTTTCTGCATAGCCATTAGTTTTGGACCTGCTGCTTTTTTCCCCCCACATTCACCCTGATCTTGTCACCTCTGTATTAAAAAGCAGTATTTGGCCCACAGACGAAAATTCCTCTCGTTTTTAGCTTTCCTCATTCCAATGGTATGAGGGAGTTTTATTTTTCTAGGTCATCTTTCCATACCATTAATGAATTAAATCAGCATCTTCTCAGTGGTACATCCCATCAAAAGAAGCAATTTTCATCTTCTCTGAAGACAAACAATAAAATATGACTTGTTCAAGGGTTTTGCTGCTTATGAAACACTCAGATCTTGGCTATTGCACAGTGTAAATTAAAGGCAGATTTAGCAAAAGGGAGAGATGAGATCAGTTTGTTGATTTTTTGGAGCAAATATCAAAATGCATTTGAATGATAAGATAAACAGAGCAGGCTGAACAGCTGTTCTTCCACAGTGACTAGCTGTCTTTGTGCCTCACACCACTAAGAGCTTGGCCTGATCCAGCATTAGCTTATGTTCAGTCCCTGCAGCTGCAGCATTTCATCCAAAATAAAGCTGAGATACGACTCAAAAAATGTATTTTTAATTGTTAGAGTTAGCACGGGGAGAAGATAGCTCTCTGAGCTGAAAGCTTTAGGGAAGTTCTAAAAGACTTAGCAGATTAAGATCAGTGCTTCAGAGTATTTTTTCCTCCAAATAAATGTTACATGTCAGGCATTCATAGTCCTGTCCTCTGTTTACTACTGGATAAAGCTGTTTGCAAGAACTCAGGCCTCACTTGATTTAAGTGGATAGATAAATTAGTGTATTTTTATTAACCTTTTTTTTTTTTTTTTCCTTCATCCATTGAAATCACGTATGACCATAACTCAAAAATGATAGTAGAAAACTATCTCTTCTTTGCTACTACTTGTAATTAACCAGAGCCAAACCCTTAAATATGGGATATTCTTTCAGTAGTGGTAGCTAGGACAGACACTCTGCTACCCCTGAGATCTTAGTTTGAGTGAGATAATATGCAATAGTTGACTGTGCTAGGACACCAGCATTTTCTGTTTTGTTACCTGCATTACTGCTTAATTTAGAAATAGTGTATGGTAACCGAGGCATAGAGAAATTCAGCCATTCACAAGTGAATATGAATAAAAGAAAAAGAAAAAAAAAGAAAAGCAGACACATGCCCAAGAGAGAAATGACATCTAGCGTGTAGTTTGAGGTGTTATGCTTTGCTCTGTTTGATTTTCAAAGTAAATATTGATAGAGTATTAGGACTGCCAGTATGGAAAAGTTGAACATAACCTGTTCATAGAGGTAATCAGATTTTGCAATTCCTCATCCTTTCTGTTTATTTACACATCTAGTGAGTTTCTTTGGCCTAGATTTTCATGGCAGTGACTGTAGTAAATCATTCACCAGTTAGGCATGATAAGTCTAGGGAAAAGAGAGAGATTGTACTGAAAGCATCCTGTCGTAGACCTTTCTTGGTCCTTCTGCATTTCTGTTGCAGGAACCTACTTTTCCTTTCCAAACACTAACAGTGCTTTTCCTCAAACAACAGCTTGCACAAATACAAAATGACAGCTCCTACTCATGGAACATTTTGCTAATGCATTCCTGAAACTTTGCAGTTATGATACTAGGTTGCAGTTATGATACTCTCATGACTTTGTATGTCAAATGAAATGACTGAGAAAGAATTTGTCAGTCAAATGTGTGTTGGCTCTTTTTCCCTGAAGGATGGATAATGGCCATTGTGAGATGCATTGGCCATTGATGTGTGTGAGACTCATAACATAGTGACTTAGCAATTCAGACTGCGCCTACTAGTGGGAACACACAATTGTTTCACTGCCAGGGGCAAGTAGCTCACAAGAGTTCAGATTATTTATCTCTTTTAAGAAGTAACTTTAAAGTATTTACGTAGCATTTCCTTGCCAAGAGCCTTTCCTAGTTTGTACTTTCCTTGGTCTATGCCTACTCTTGCTGCTCAAAAATGGCTTTCTATTTCAGAAGACCTAGAAGGGAACTTTTTAAAAAATCAATGCACATTAGTTTTCAAAGGTTATAATAATAAGCTGAGGGGTTATTTCCTCTATCTTTCATTTGAGCGTACAGCACAACCTCTGCAGGACTGCTGTTCCTTTTCTTCAGAAAGAGGGAAAAAGAGAATTACATTTTAATTTTTTAGAAAGCAGAATTTGCAGATAACTCTAGCATGTGTATGTGCAACTGCATTCATCCCCCAGTACTCAAGCAAATGAGTTACAGGGCAAGTAAGTCACTTGTGCAGACCAAGGAATACAAAGCAGTGCTCAGTGCAGAATTTACCCTTCCTGGAGGTTTTCTACAATTCATTCTGTTCTCCAGAAAGAAAGAATAATAATTTTGGTGTATTTCTGTCCACTGTGTTGCAGTTCAGCCACGTTGCCTATCACATTCAAGTGCTTGCTGGAGAACAACCATGTGGACAGGAGGATTGCAAGGTTTGTGCTGCCTGTGGGAGCCACCATCAACATGGATGGAACCGCACTCTACGAAGCAGTGGCTGCCATCTTCATTGCACAAGTAAACAACTATGAGCTGGATTTTGGGCAGATTATTACGATAAGGTATTAACCTGAAATTCCAAACACCCAGATTTGCTTGTCTAGTTGAGCATTATGTTCTTATGATTCTTGTGCCTAGAAAGGTTCAGGACAAAACTCAGGTTTGCAATTTTTGAAGCACTCATTTCTCATAGGACAGTTCTTTTTAAGTAATGCAGAGATCAGGGAGTGCAAAAGGGGAAATTGTACTGGTACCATTTAAAAGAAGCACACTGACATCAGCAAATAGCAGGTTTGAGAGTATTTATCTAGTTTTTACCTTTAGCACCCTTGTTCATTTACAGAAATTGGTTCCTTTTACTATTATTATCAATGTTGAAAGTATTATTTTAAACTTCAGAATAGTTTTCACTTTAGTTTGTATCTTTTCATAAGACGGAGCTGTTAAAAAAAAGAAGTTAAAAGCCCTGTATTACATACAGGGAATAACGGGTGTTAGGAAGCTCTGTCAAGACATGGACCTGGGAGAGTGGGGCCAGAGAAGGAAGGTTCTCTGAGCAGAACCTTCAGGGCAGGTTTTCATCAAGACATCACAGCACTCATATATTTTTTAGATGCCTTCTCTGCTGTTTGTCAAAGCAGAAGCCTTCATGAATAACCATGGTGGTAGAGTTTGCTATAGCTGCATACTCTGTCCTTGAAAGGTCAGTAATGGATCCAAATGAAAAGATCCAGCTGAACAGTTATTGCCAGAATAACTCCAGTGACTTCCAAAGAATCCCTCAGGGACTGAAACCTGCAGGTTTCCAGCAAGGAACAAATGATTAGAAAAACACTCTTCATAGTCAGAGTCTTGTCCAACACATTTGAGATCAGCTTAATTACCCACCCAGTGACCTCATCACTGCCCTGTTTCCTCTGCTGGGCCTTGTCCATCTTCTGCTGGACTTGAAAAGCTTCATGAGAAAAGAGAAGAAGTTGTGAAAGGGCTTGCTGATGGACTTCTGGCAAGATCTGCTTATAGTAAAAGCAGAAGAAAATAGTTGTGCCCATGTGAGCTCTTGCTTTGAGTCGTCTCTCCCTCTCACTAAAAATTACTGGAATTCTCCTGTATTAACATTTAGTCTTTTGTGATTTTGAATTTGGGAATGTTTTTTGGAGTGTGGTCCCAAAATATGGCTCAGAGTATGGGCGGACACAGCGTATACCTTGAAGCAGAGAATAGTGATTTTAAAAATTAGGAAAGAGGGTGATAGTAAGTGGGAAGAAGGTAAGTTCTAACTCTTACTTAGCAGAGCCCTCGTTTGTCTTTTTATTTTCTCTGCCTATATTAAGTGCTAGTGTGTAACAACCAAAAAAATGTGAAGACAGTGAAAGGAAAATACAAATTAAGACTAGAAAAATCCACCCCCAAAATGGAAAGAAATTAAAAAGCTGGGTTACAAAAGAAGGGAAAATAGGAATTCAGAGTGGATTCAGTACCTAGAGAATATCTGAAGCTCAGTTCTAACTATGAGCCAAACCGTCCCTAAATCCAGATATTCCAGGAGGTGCAGAGTTGAAATTCACATACTGGATGCCAGGGTAATTTTTTGAAAAATGTTAGAAAAATGATCGGCCTCCTCTATTCAGTTTGTAAAATCCAGGTTGGCAGTTCGTATCAGTGTGATTATACAAACCTAGACGTGGCAGAAGAAGAGACTAAAGATCATATTCCTATCAACTGAGCCAATTAGTGGAAGAAACATCTACATTAAGATCAAAATACAGTGGCAAATGAGCTTGCATGTACAATGTTCGATAAGCATTCTTAAATTTGCTCCCTATCACAAGACATTCTTTCCTGAACTGATCTGGAAGGCAGAGGCAGTTCTAATTAGCAAGCAAGTTTAGAGCACTTTTCATTATTCATTTTCATTATACTTATCTCTTATACAAATACTGAGCTCCAGTACCTTCCTTTTTGTCTATACTACGCCTATTAAAATGCTATTAAGATGCTAAGTTTTTCAAAATTCAGTTTGAAATCTTTCTCTTCCCCCATCGCACCCACACACAAGTGTATTTATTTCAGGGAAGAGCTCTAGTTACAAATATTTATGCTGCTCTACTGGTACACTGTACGGTTGTGAGCATGATACTGGATGTCTCCCTGTCTCCGTTTCCATATGGGTGAATACTGTTACACTCATTTTCCATCAAAGAAGGCTGACGAGGCTTAGGTGCTTGCCAAAAGCTCTGAAATTGTGGATCAATGAATGCAGTGGATTATCACCATATATACTTTATGTCATCTGTTTACAATAGTCAGAATTCATTTTTTGTCTCTCTGCTGGATGGTCTTGTTCTTGGAAGTGGCCATATAGGAGGGAGTGAATATATACAGTCACTTTTGCTCCTGGAAAAAGGAATGAAATCCATCCCCTAAAGATAGCATTATGAAGAAAAGGTTAGGCCTGCCAGGTCCACTCTTGCTCTGGTCTCCCATTCATTTCTGCTGGCCTGGCTAAAAAAATGGTGTGAAGGTCAAGTAAAAATACTTTCCTGAAACTGAAGAGGTGCAGTCACATATGTGCTTGCTTCACATTTAGATCCAAGTATGCAAAGCCACGTGCTATGCAGGCTTCATCCTTGGCCCAACCTCTTTACCCTTGGCCTAACTTCTGTGTGATGGACTGACGTAAAAGTCCTTCCCTGCCGCCAGCACAGGATTTGCCTGGCACAGGAGCCACGAGTGATGACTCAGAGAAGTCTGCAGAGAGCTCTGCTGCTGAGGCTGAAGCCATGGGGAACAGGCTCACGGTGCTTGTGACATGACCCACCAGATCTGACATCACTCAGAGAAGCCACAGCCCAGCAGCCACCTTTCTTCTCACCTGTGAGGTTAAGGGAGAACACAGAACTTCCTTACCAAAGGAAGGGCTGCAAAGCTAGAGGGTTAGAATTTAGCACTGGACAGTGCTAAATAGAAAAGGTTTGTCTTGTCCTTGCTCTTTGAGCTATCTTCTGTACAACAAACACCAGCATGTGACTTGTATAATAAGAACTGGTTTGTGAAAGCTCCTGTAGAAGCATGGTTTTGTTTCTTGCAGAGCAATCCATCACTGGCAAAGCTTACTCCTTTCTCTTTTTGTTAAAGCATCACAGCGACAGCTGCCAGCATAGGAGCTGCTGGTATCCCCCAGGCTGGCCTGGTGACAATGGTCATTGTCCTGACCTCAGTCGGACTCCCAACAGATGACATCACACTGATCATTGCTGTTGACTGGGCACTGTAAGTAACATTAAGCATCTGAGGCTTCCAGTGTGGCAACGCTGCTAAAAAGGCAAATGTTCTCCAAAGGTGTTAATATGAATATACCTCAAAGGAATGGGCAGTATGTACTTTAAACAAGGCTGAGGAGCCAACGCTCCTAGTAAATGTGTTTTGCCTGGGCTGGTTTCAGTGCAGAAGTTAATTTGCTGGATCCCTCATCACTGAGGATTCTGCAGCAGATACAGAAGCTGAAACTTGATGTATTCAGACTAGAAGGGATTCCTGTTACTCATGAGAAGAAGCAACTTAAGAATTCAGAATAGAATGTCTTTGGACTCTTACCTTGTTATGTTAATGTCCATAAACAAATAAACATATTTTGAATAGTCTAGGAAGATGATTGATTGGTAAAATACTGGTCCCTAGCATTTCAAATAATTACATAACCAGCAAATGTATTCACAAAGAAACAGTCCTTTTCTAAAAACAAAATCTGTGTAAAATATATCTCCATTATTAATCTTAATGCAGCAAAGTTTAATTATGTCAGAATTCTGTGTAGAAATGTATCACAGGTCTGTGATAATTGTGTTATGGTGCTTATTTTGTTCTTCAAGTCACTGAAATTTCCTACAAAGAAATGTGAGAAGGAATTACTTTCCTGTCCAACAAAATAGGATAGCAATAAATTATTATTGCTAGTAGGAATCATGAGAATCATGTTGTATGGATATTCTATGGCACACTTTATTTTACAAATATCAGGAATATTCTCATGTGAAGGAAAAATAGCATCTGCTGGGAGCACCTAAGTGTGGGAATGGCTGTTCAGATTTTATAAAGCAGCCTTTCTACCACTAATCATTGAAACTCCATAGTTATAGGAGCACAACAAAACTCACAAAGCATTTTAAGCTGTGTTACAAAGCCCTTTTCCCTCCATATTGCTCAGTTTTCACCCAGCTCTTGCAACATCAGCATGTCATTGTTTTTCCAATAAGTCTTCCAGTGTATATGGGAATTATGCTTTTTGTTTTACAAAACATCTCAAAACAACAGACAAAAAAACTCACTCGGGCTATAGTTCCAGATGCTATTAAAAAGTGAGCAAGGAACAGACTCAATTTTCTGTCTTTTGTGGATGACCTTTCATATACAAAGTGTATTTCAGTATTTCAACACTTGATTTCAAGACCCTGCAGATGCAAAGTGTCAACGTGGTTGACATGATGAATATTTTCAATATTAGCTTTGGAAGCTCTAGAGTACAAAGAATGCTTAAAGAAGGCTGATCAGATGGTCTCACAAGACTGAAATACCCATTACAATGCATTGAAGGTATTACAACTCATGAAGGTAGACATAACATGTAACTGAACTACATACCTTTGCTGGTGCCTGGAGATGAAAGAGGAAAATTGAAATGTTTCTCAGCTCATTTATTGAATATCAGGTAAAAGTTTTGCATCTTTAATTATAATTTCCTCTAAAGCTCAGATATCACTGCAACGCTTGCTGCAAGTGTTTGCACTGAAAGAAATGCCACAAGCATTGTTTTCAGTGGTTGTCCTCTTATTAGAGGAATTTCAGTGGTGTGTGATGTGGTTCTACTCACGTGTGCTGCAGACATCTGTGTGCAGACAGGAACATGGAGCGGGATTGGTCCAACAATGTGCCATGCAGTCCATTTCCTTAAGAGTTTCAGTATGCTGCTCTGTTTCCTCAAAAACAATCTGTCTTCAGAGCAGATCCTAATCAGAGACCAATACAGAGTATAAACTTTGGAGCTCTGCTCATACAACTTCTTCTCCATCACAGCTCTTTGCGCAGTCCAAAATTAACATTCCAGAACAGCCTTCCATGAATGCAAATCTGATGGTCAACCAAGAAGAAGCCTACGTGTAACAGGAACATCTCCCAGTTTATGCTGTAACATTTTTCCCTGCCTAACTAAACATGGTTGTCCTCAAGGCAATACCCAAACTCAGAACAACAGGTAGCAGAAAAATGGAGTCAGCAAACAACTTTAGCACTGGATCCTAAATTCAATAAACACATTTAGGTGTAGGCGCTGAAATCTGATGAAATTACTTGCAATTGCACGTATGATTTGGATAACAGCACAGGCAAAGAACATTTCATGCAAGATCTCTTTCTTCTAGTTAGGCAAGCAACTGCACAAACATTTGCATGCATAGATGACATGCCTAAAATACATGGAGAAAAAAATGCCAGCACACAGCTTCAATTTCTTTTCTATATTAAGTTACTAGATCAGAAACCTGGGCATTGTTGATATTGGACTGTCACTACCTTTAATAAGCCAAACATCTGGAGATTTCTGAGCCTCCATTTTATAACCCACATTTATAAACTAAGTTACCAATTTGACACAGCTTTCAGATGTGAATGTTTTTCTTGGAAAAATGTGATATATTTCAGCCTTAAAGACTCTATCATCTATTTGAAATCCCACCAGTTTTAACTAATAGATTCCAAGCAGTTTCAAGTGAAACACTTGTCTATAGCAACCACTTACTCTTGTGTATTTACAGTCAGTATTTTTGAGATGTTGGTGGGTAAAAGATGTAAAACAGAGAAGAATTTATGATTCCATAAATAAATGGAAGATAGTGAAACTGTGTGTATACGCATTACTGTCAAATGTAAAAAGTGAAACTGGAAAAAAAAAAGTAATTGAAAATGAAGGATCTTTAGGAGCCAGAGGTTCCATGGCAACCATGGCCTTTTTTCAGAAATGAACAGGATTTAAGTTAGTAAGTGGTCACTCCCTGCCTAGATTGTGAGTTCAGTTATTTAGCAATCTTCTGAGTAGCTTTTAATTGTGTTCTGTAATTCCTATTTATACAATTATCTTCTTGTTGTGAAGATTGCTTAAGAATGCAGGACTGGGATCTTGATAACTAGGGCAAGGTACTGTTTGGACTGGCTGCCCTTTAATTATATTGAATGAAGACATTTGCATCAGCAGCCTCCAGATGAGGATATAGCGCTGGAGCTCAACATAAAGAAGCAGACAGATGAAGACTGTGCTAAGACTTTCCAGTGCTGGAACAGTTTGCATGCAAAGGGAAGCAGTAGCGCATAGGTGCCCAACCTTTTGGCTTGCCTGAGTAGTCCTGGCTGAAGAAGAGTTGCCTTGGGCAGCATATATGTAGGCTGCACTAAAAGTAATACCTCCTATTTATTTCCATGGAAACTATGACAGATAGAAAGAGTTTAATAGCACTACTTGATAAAGTATTAGCTACAAAACACTATTTTTCAACATAATAATCACCATTAGCTTTGCATTGTCACTGCCAATGAACAAGAGGCTGCATGCTGTGCCTCTGAATTCTGTACTAGTAAATGTGACCCACAGTCACCACTGCTGAAACACACCACTCACTGCCTCACTATGCTCACATCCACTGTTGGGTTTCCATCTACACTGAGCAATTGTCAATGAATGTCAGTGAGATATTTCCCCCATGGAGGAATTCAATTCCACCCTTCATACACACTTCCATGTCAGATGCTGTTTTGTCAGACTGCCCTTCTGCTGCCATCTCTTATTTTAACACACACAAAAAGAGAGCAGTACAACCATCAGACTAGTGGGATGTGTGACCTTGTTTTTGTGGAACCACTGCATTAGGCTTTGGCTACAGTTCTCATTGAGCTCTCAAGGTGCTGGTCAGAGAGCATGTGGAGGCACAGTGCACTAAGGTCAGGAAAGGTTGGAAAACCCAGCAGAGCAGCTAAATAACTTTTGAACTTGTTGTCTTGTAAAAATAGCCAAACTGACTTTCGGCTATAAATACTGCAGTGATGAAGGCGTGGGCATGTACCCAAAGAGCCAACAATTTACCCTAACTTTGTCATTTATCAGAGACCGGTTTAGAACAATGATCAATGTCCTGGGAGATGCCCTGGCTGCGGGGATTATGGCCCACATCTGCCGGAAGGAGTTCATCAAGGATGGTGATGAGGTAAGAACACTGTGAGCCAGGGTGTGACTGTGTGCTGTGCTGTGGCTAAGAGCCTGCCAGCTCTCAGCTGCCCACATTTGTTTCCAAACAAAATGTAAAGGTGATTCAGACAGAGGGCAGAATTGGGCAATAGGCTGCTTGAACAGGTAGGGTGGAGGAGTCTTTCTTCATGAGTTTATGCAAAAAGCCACTCAAGTTCAACTCTTGGCAGCCTGTATCTGGTGCACTGGGGCTCAGAGCAGAAAGGAGCAGCTGTGCTGTCCTGCAAACACACACAGTGCTGGAGCTGATCTCTGTGCTCAGTACCCAAGCCCAGACAAGGTGTGCTGCTTGTGAAGGTGGGACCGGCAACAGAGGGGGGTGACAGACCCTTGGGTATGTCTGTAGGGGTGTATATGCACAAACAGTAAGCTCACAACAGCAGCAGCCACCACATCTACCTCCCTGTCCGCCACATCTGTCCCTGCCTCCCTCCACTCCCATGCTTTTTTTTCCTTCTTTCTTGGCATGCATCACTCAGTCTTTTCTTATGCCTGGAATGCCTTCTCATAATCTTCCTTACAGTTCTCAGCCAAGGAGATTCCTAAATCCCTGAGCCCACCATGCTGGGAGGTGCCAACCCCCAACCATTCCAGCTAATTTGCAAGCTTTCTTTCGCAGGGCCAGGACAGGTTATACAGAAAAGTTTCTTTGCAGTGACTGCCATTCACAAAGCATGTTTCACTTGTGTGTCATCTGGAGTATTCTACTCACCTACAGAACTTAAAAACAGCAGTACCAATAGCAAAGTTGTATTGACAGCATTATTTCTGCCTTTGTCCAGACAGTCTTTCTGATAAATCCCACTCTCAGACCTTCCTGGAATATGCATCTAAAATTCCAACTCTTTCAAGTCTTGTAAAGGCCTTCTCCTCAGAGGCACTTAGCACCTGCAGTAATTACTGATGACAGGATTAGGCCTGAATACTTGGGCTACACGTGCAGCTCGTTACAAAAAAAGTGAACACAACAAGTTAATGGTGAGGTGTGTCATCAGGCACAGAGCCAGGAGTACATAACGCAGCCCTGACATTTCACTGCTGAATTTAGAACGCCATTGGAACTCGAAAGAGATGTTTGGGTAATATAAAATCCCTCCTAAGGGATTATTTAGTCATCTGTGATGAGATTTTTCTTTGCATCTCACTCCATAACTGTATTAAAATATACCATTAGTCTGCCATAAGTTTTGGCAGAGTAATTTGTGGACTTAGTAATGTATACCCAAAGGGCAATTTTTGTCAGCTGCAAGCCCACGTCTTTTCCAGTATTTATGTCTTGTTTTCCCCATCAGAACTTCTGGTTTGATTTAAAGGACTCTTAAATATTTAACATCTGAATCACTCAATAAAATTCTTGTTATGTCTTTTGAAATAGGACAAACTGAAAAGGCAGGTGTTGGTACACCAGGGTAGAAGAAAGGCAGAAGGCCACGTCAAATGACTCCCTGGTTTCTATAATTGCACTCAAGAGCAACCACGGCTCAAAGCTCAGCATACCGAGTCCATATTTCTCAAACCTGAAATTTTAGTCTTTATTTACACTATTTATATCGCTTATTGATGCAAATAGGTATTACTGTGGGTATAAGCTAAATTAGAGCTGTACTAGAATTTGCATTCTTCCATACTTAAGAGACTCCTTTATCCAGGTGGTGCAAAGATGTTTTAGTGTATATAAGAACAGGTCCTGAAAGTCTGTGGAGGCCTCAGGTAATCCTGGTTAATGCAAAGCAGACTAGAAGTTTCCAAAGTAAAAATTCCCTTCATTTTGTATATAGCAAAAATAAAGTGGCTGTACTCCAAATCTCACTGCTTTTCACATAGGTGCCGCTGATCTGTGAGACTAAACCTCTTAACATCCACCCGATTGTGGCTTACCAGAGAAACGGCTGCGTGAAGACTATGAATGAACCTCAGGGACCAGAAACAGTGAAAGAGATAGAGCAGCACATACCTGTACAAGTGGAGCAAGAAGAAAGCCCAGTGGAGAACCACACTAAGAGATCCAACAGTAAAGACCACTGCACTATTGAAATAAATGAACTAGAAACAAATGTGTAACTGCTACCCTCAGTGGTATCTCATACCCCAGTGACCTGATACCTAATCTCTACCTCACAGCTGGAAGAGGGACTCTTTGCCTTGAACAGAAAAATGTGGAATTCTCGCCACTCTGCTTGTACCGGAGCAAGGGGACCAGCTGTGAACGTCACAAAAGGCACACAGCTTGCAAGAGGCTTCTTTAGGTGGAAGATTTCAATACTGAAAAACTAACTAATGAGTGGCTGCTGTTTTATTCTGCACTCATTTGACTCCAATATAGTATTTGACACTCCTTCGGCTTTGTTTTTTTTTAAGTTTTTTTTTTCATTTGTCCCCTTTGGATTTTCTAACCAAAGCCTTTTTTGTGAATCTGAGTAATTGCAAACACTGTATTTATAACTCTTATGATACTGATTTTGTGTAAGATTCTTTAACTACAGACTTCATGTTTAGTTTTAGAACAGCAGTAAGAAAATCACACTGATTTCCTGATCTTAGAACATTGTACGCATCACCAAATAACACCTCAAGCCAAGGTGAAGCAAAGAGTGCATTTTTGCAAGCAAGTGCAAGGTAATTCCAAGGGGCAGCTTTCAGAGATGGGCATTCAAGTGTGATATGTAACACCACAATCCTAAGTCACCGAAGAGCACAGTTTGCCTTCCAAGTGCCAGATTTATTAACCTTTTTTTAACCTAACTCTTCATTAGAGTCAGTACCGTGTACACGCAGTGGCTGAGGCAGTGTGAGCCCAAATCCATGAGCACTGGTGCTAATGTGTCTTCCTTCCCCTGCAGCCCATAGGCCCTTCTGTGTAAATATGTACCAATTTGAAGCTCAAGTTCTCTAACTGTACACCTCATCCTAAGGGCAGACTGAATTCAAACTAGAACACGATGCTGACTAATACTGGGGTTTTGTGGGGAGTCTGCTGGAGAAACTGGATTGCTATTTTTCATGATTCAGTGATCAAACTACATTGAAAGTTATACCCTTTGCATCATCTACTGAATCGGTTACAGTAAAATCTGCTGAGTATGTTTCCAATGTTTGTGATAGAGAATATTTTTAATAAACTTGCCGTTTCAAAACCAGGCTGGCTGTGCACTTCTACCACTAGTGCCTTCTGTCTCCACCAAAAAGAACAGTGGAAGTGAGGAGACCTTTACAAAATTGGATCCAGAGGCTACATACTTGTTCCTACCAACACAGTTCTGCTATTCTAATATGCTTCTCCCATGTAGAGCAAAAAAGAACCCAGTCAAAAAGGACAATGCCTACACTTGCTAGAAGCAGGAATGATTCACGCACATAATTATTGTTTTTCCTGGTATGTGCATGTTCACCTCTTCTTTGAGGGGTCTTCGTTCAGAAAACTCTTTCCTATGCACTAAGAAGGTACCTCTGAAGGCTGCAGTGCAGAGGTAGCTTAGATTTCAAACGATGAAGCCAGAACCAACAAATACATTTTATTTGCCCCTAATTCCTGAGGTGCAAATCCCTGTTGCTTCCACAAGGTCTGACTTTGAGACTTGCTTCTTTTTCATCCATCTCAAAACAGCGTACGCCACAATTCAGCAGTTTCTGATCACATGCGGAGAGCTGTAGATTTTTTAAACGCAGCGATATAATTAATACAGTTGTTTTTATTGTATGGACACTTTGCAAGAGGTCTCTTATACAACTTCACTACTGATCTGCCCTATGCCCAATCTGTGTTCTGCACAGACACCCACCCCTCACATCCCAGTGCAGTCACTCCTTCTGGTTGTTTGTTAAATAATCACTTTTTGATTATTCAGAGCTTCCCAGACAGTTGTCAGGTACACAAAGCAATTAGTCTGTAATCAAGAGATGTCCAACTTCAACAGAAATTATGGTAACTATTTTCCTGATTGATCCTGGAGTGAAGAACAACAAACATGGAACACATAGCATAAAAAAAACCCTGATGTTATTCAGAACAATTTACTCTGAAGAAGTCCTGTAATACACCTGCTCTGCAGTGCCATTAATATGTGTGATTTCAGAGGGTTGAAGCTCTCTGAGTGGGCAGTAGCACCAGCCAGCATCTCTTGCTTTGGCCTCAGTCCCACCTGCTTCCCCAGGCCTCCCCAGCTGTACAGACCCAACTAGTTAGGAGGCCAGATGAATAAGCAGATGAGGAGCAATTTTAATTCAAACCAGTTCACATATGTTTTGAGTGCAGTCCTAACAAACAGTTGTGTCAACACAAGTGGAGGGGTGACACAAGGACAGGAACAAGCAGACAGGGATGAAGCAGTGTAAGCCCACATAAGGCTAGCAGCAGGCTCCACAGCATATTTGCATGTGCATATCTATCCATATTTTCCAGCTATAATTGCACTTGAGTCCAATATAGATAATAAAGCTGTTGACCATGGAGTTAGGGTGCAGGCTTTGTGTTGGTAAATAGCTTTCTCCCACTGTCAGAGCATACACACGACCCTCACAAACTCAAAACATTTATGTAAAAAAAATATATATAAAAAATAAAAATCAATCAATCACTAATTCAAAAAGCTTGCATGAAATACATTCAAGTACACATAGGAGGAACATATTTCTTAACTGGTAGCATTCAATGGCATTTTGAAGTTACCTCCCCCTGCTGAGAGGAAAGGGAACTTAGCTGTTAAAAGTATACTCATGACATCCTAGGGGGGGATCATGTTGGAAGGAGAGAAGAAAAAGAAGGAGGATGATGTATTAGATACAGCTAAGGAAGAAACAATTGGGGAAAATACCCAAATTAACACATACTTAGAGGCACTAGTTTTACCTTGTTTCACCTACAGCTGCATTATTCCGGAGATACTACTGAGAAGAAAGACATTGCTACAGACTGTTGTGGTTTACAACATCAAAGACATGTGAAAGCAGGTTTTTGAGGATTTTGCCAGCATCCAGGAAGCCCGGAAGTGCCAAGTTTCTGTAATGAATCCTCGTGTAAAAATTAGAACTGGGAGAAGGCGCCCCAGCCAGGTCACTTACACATCCCACTGGCTCCCAGAACTTATGGCTGCCAACCCAAACACAGCTGTTCATGGAACTGATGTCTTAATTAAATCTAAACTTATTTATACCACCTGAATTGGTACTAAGTACAAATTCCAATATACAAATAAAATAATAGCTAGTTGAAACAAATTGTGTAGTCTCTCCCCATGCTACATACTGTACAGTTGTAATTATACAAAGGTAAAGCAGATGGATAGCCAGAGGTTATATAGGAAAGACTCACAGTCAAGATGCTTGCCAGTGTTAAGGCTCACTGTAGAAACTCCACACAGAAACAATCTCCAGAAAGAGATGCTGCCTTAATGGTGGTCAGCCCTTAAATGAGATCTAGGAGAGGTGGGGTCAAGCTCCACCCCTTCTGAGAGCAAAGCTGAATTACCTTCACCTGTGCTCCCGCAGCTGACCCATCACTTGCCTTAGATGGTTAATCAGAGGTTCAGACTGTGATGAACAGTTTCCCATATGCACACACAATTCTAAAGCACATAGAAAACACAGTAGCTCTACAGCATTGCTATTTGATGAGCTCTCTCTTTCAATGCTACAACAAACATCAGCATCAATATTAGTCCTTCTTTAACAACAGCAGAGCAGATCTGACATATTTTCTGGGCAGTCAGAAAGTTAGGTCTTCAAGCCAGATGGATAGCCTTGAAAATGACCTCAGTCTTCCTTGTGCTTTCCACAAAAAATGAAGTAACTACTAGCAGAAGGTGGTTGCTGTGTGCAAGCAAAATGTGTAACCTGGGAACTGAGCCGGGTCTGGAAAACTCAGGCAGTCCACAGAAGAGATTATCTTAATGTATCCATTCACTAAGGGCTGGGTTGCAAACGAAATGGATGTATTAAATCTCTTACTTTAGCCTACAAAGGCTAAAGATGTTCAAATTCCATCCCCTACTAACTGCTTTGGAGCATGCAGAATGGTACTCCAGGAATTTGTAAGAGAGTTTGTTCCATATAACCCCAAATGAAAGAGAGAACAGGAAGGCTGACCACTGCTTTAGTGGTCATTATTCACTACCTCAGACTTCTCATGTGATCCATGGTCAAAAGACCACAAGAATGTAGGGCTTGCTTCCCATCTATAAACAAAGAAAGCATACTTTTTAATTCATCAGGGTGTTGCACAGCAAGGATGAATCAGTTGCCAGCATGTCAACAATCAGGGGTCAAATCTGGTTACCCTGGATTACTTCTGTCTCCCTGGAATCACAGAATCGCTATTCAGAATATTCACAGGAACTGCCACTTTTTTAGGTGACAAAACTTCAGATTCCATCATTTATATACTAGCAACAGTTCCATCTCCATAGCCCACATGATGATTCACGGGAATGGATTAGGCACAGCTGAGACCTTTGGCAGATTTGTGACACAGAATATTTCAGACATTTAATAGGTTGCAAAAGTAAAAACACAGCAGTCTGTTTCTGAGTGGTATTTGGGGGAAGGAATGAAGCAGGCTTCACAGAGACAAGATAGTGAGTGGACCTCTAGGTGAAGAGGAAGAGTGTGTAATGACTTTTTCCCCTACAATTGAATCAAATCTCTTTTCCTTGCTGGCTCCAAGGTGAGGGTACCAACAGCTGAAGATGGAGGGATGGAGCAAGCCCTATCCTCACAAAGCCTCTGCTTGTGGACAGACACTAGAGGCAAAGCAGGCAGGGTTACATGTGATTACAAACAGCTGGGACACATGGCCAAATGCTGGCTACCTCTCACTCACTGAAAACTACTGAACAGACCCTACAGTTAATGGAATGACTGTTTTCCTTCTCTTGTTTGTGATATTATGAAAAGTTATCTGTATTCTTACAAATGCTTTTTTTGTGGGACTGCACATTGCCATCCAAACTAGCACTGAACATTCAGTTCAGCACAAGAACAAGCAAGTGTTGTTGCTGAAGTGCTTTCAGCTTCTTCAGTCTTCACAAAGCCCTAGATTCCCCATGCCACTGGGAAATATAGAAGAGCTCAGGATAGATCTTGGTTTTCCTTTTCAGGTTCCATCATAGCAGTTTTAATTCGTTATGATATGGAGTTCTACATCTGTTTCTTTAAATGCAATCAAATTTCATCATGAAGAAGTCTCTGCATTTCGTTTAGAAATGAAACATATGCTTGTATGTGTATGCAAACAACACTAGCTGAAAGCCAGAATATGACCCACCACATGAAACATACTGTAGTTAATTGTTGCCTTTGAACTTCCCTACCAAAGATGTAATACCCTGAGTTGGTGGTTCCCTCCCCCCCTTACTTTAGTTAGATGGAAAAAGCAGGGGAAGCAAAACAAGAAGTGTTTTATGTTCACAGATATCTCAAATTACATCTGCTGCAAATATTGTATGGGCTAGATGGCAAAACCAAAAGAAAAACAAAACTAACCTCGAGATCTTTCATTATGATTTCATTGCTTCTAGTGGTTTTATTGGGCTTTACCACTAGGCTATTAAAGGCATATGGAAATCGTACAGAACTCAGTTAGACTGTATTTTTAACCCTAATCTTCCACCTTCTTTTCTCTTTTAATACTCTAAATAGTTTGAAGTGTAGAGATTTGGGCAGTCTTTATGCTACTGATAGTTTACTCAGTTAATGTGTATTCTTTCTTTTAGAATAAATCATCTAATCTTTTCCCTGTCCTAAAGGAAGAAAATACTCCTCTGCCATTAAGTCCTTACTAACCAAATATGTGAGGAGAGTGGAGTTAGGAGGCAGGAGGGCACTGCAACCAGAAGTTTCTGCTTTACAGAAAGGGTAAAGATGCCCATTTTACTACTGAGGTGGGTCTTCCAATGTCAAATCTTTGAAGCAGTGGATGATGAAGGCATATCATGCTGTAGCAGCTTTGCCTTCAGAGTGCCAGTAAAATACTATGGGTTTTACCCTGCAGTTGCATTTGAATTAAACAGCCCTGACTGAGAACTCCACCACAGAGAAGGAAACAGTGTGATGCATAAGCAAAGTTCATTTTAATCCTGCAGAAAATGTATACCCTAAGTAAAACCTCTCAAACCTAATTACTATCAACAAACACACAGCTGCATCCTAAGAAATAAAAGCAGGAGACTCACTCATTTCTTGTCTGCAACTGGAGCTGAGAATATTGTAAATCAATCAGGCTTTTTATCAGAACCAACATTCTCAGTAGGATGATGATCACAGACTAAAAACAGATTCTGGAACTATCATGGGGAAAACTTGAGATAGCCTGTACAACTGTGCACTAAAACAGCCTTAGCCTGGTTTAAAACCATTTAAAGTAGGTATTTATTGATGGACTGTTTTATGTCCTTGGATACTACTGAAGAATTTTTATGGAAACACTGTATACTGCGTTATTAGAACACATTTATCATCTGCTGCCTCCACATACATCTCACAGCTGGCTGGCTTTACAATAGCAGTATGAATCAGAGCTACAGGGCACACCAATATTTTCCTCACTAAAGGAAATGGAGCTCTTTGGGGAGTTTATTCACTGTTTTTACATTAGCAACATAATAAAGCAATTGCAATGATCTCCATAGACTAATGCCTTGAATAAACAAAGCTTAATTCACATTACATAAAACTCTAAATACATTTAAGTTTTTAGAACAAGCATTCCCAAACCCACAGAGACTCACCAATAACAGCACAGAGTGAAATCAAAGCATACAAAGAAGAGTAGATTGTGCCTCTGCTTTACAAAGGTGCAGATAAAACAGGCTCTTTGTTTTTAATCTAACAAGACTGACATAGGAAGCAAAGGAGTGTGTAAGCAGCTCAGTCAGCTACCAGTAACATTTCTTTCTGCTGCCCTCAAAGAAATACAGTAGGACCAACCTAAGAAGTTGCTACAGTGAGGTACAACTTCAGCCTAGATCCTTCCACTGCTGCTCAGCCCGTGCAGCCGAGGATAACTGCTGGCAAAGCACCAGAAATTCAAAGTGGTTCAGCTGCAGCGATGGCACAAAGAGCTGAGAAGCACAAGGAAGGGCTGCGGTGTGCTCCTGCTTTCCCCTCTGTGTGGACCACCAAGGAGCAGGAAAAAGGCAATTGGGTTCTATGAAGGACAATTCCTATCCTCACCTACTTTGTTTATACACATCCATAGCCTCACTCCTGCCTATATGTAACTTCTACTAATCTAGATCCTCATTCTTTTCAGAAGTTCCTTCTACCTTTCCTGCAAAGCAAACAAACAGCGAGGGGTTGTACCACAGGCGCCTCAAGGGCAGGGCTGCCAGTCCAACCTGCAGGGGTTGGAGGATCATTTCCCCAACTGCCCTTTTAATGGACAATCCAGTGGTATTTGTGGGAGGGAACTAAGAACAATCTCCAAGTCCCCAAAGCAACTTTTGTTTTCCACAGAATATCAACAAACGGCAGGCTGACAGGGAGGGGGCTGCATGGAGGGTGGGTGGTTGGCAACTGTTGGGGGAAGCATCCCTGCAGCAGTGCAGTCGCAGCACAGGGCTCGGTGCTGGTGACTCCTTAGGGGTCCCCCACTTCCATCCTGACCCACCACAACTCACCTCTCCTGCCTGCACAGGGCTGGGGATGGCCGGTCACCTGCAGGTCCTGCTGTCCCTCACACAGCTCCTCACCGGGCGCCATCTTGGCGGGAAGGCCTCAGCAGGGCACTGCCGCCCTCCCCACAGAGGACTGCTGGGCTGCGCTCCGCTCCTCACAGCATGCAGGATGGCGCCAGCTCCTCTGCAGGGCCTTTCTGTGGGGCAGGGAGATCCCTTCTCTTCTGTGAACATGGGGAGTGCAGGGAAATGGGCTCCCTCAGATGACCCCAGTGCGATCCTGGCACCCAAGATTTGTCTTTTACAAAGGGCCGTAACTCCTCTGGAAGGGAGACAAAATGGCTGGAGATTACGTATCCTAATATCCTTGGCCTTTGTTTCCAAGGAAATCCACAACATGAAGCCCCCAGGATTAGCTAGAGGAGAATGTGATGAGGAGAGGGGTGCAGAGGTGGGAGCAGGTGCTGGGACCCTCTTTGTGAGGGTACGGCCATGAGGCCTGGAGCTGAATGAACAGAGAGAGAAGGGCTGCAAAGGGCCCCATCCACACTGTAAGCAGAGCTGGGCTATGTGCCCACCATCTGAAAGAAAAGCTTGTTATCCACGGGCTATTTTTGGCACCCACCGACTTCTTTAAAGCTTATGTGCTGCATTTGCAGTCTTAGTGCTGGGTAAAACTGTATCCAGTCTCAGAAAAATGCCATTTTGTGCAGTACCTTCTGAAATGAGGAAACATGGTCTTAAAAGAAACATAGCAAATAAACCCAGATCTAAGTTTACATACAGACCACACATGAATACCGAGCATATCCAAACGCACACTTTGGATTCAAGTTGCCAACTGAATGTTTCAGACTTCAGCATTTCACTATCCATAATGTCTATGTCAGCATTAAAAAGTTGCTGTTCTTCTCTTTCTCAAATCAGAGCATCTCACAGGAAGAATGTCACGTGGTTATGTTGCCTCTTTTTGGCCTAAAGAGAAGCCAGCTTCCCAGCTCGCCCTGTTTTCTGCAAAGGCCATAAAAATAAGACTTTGTATGTGGGTCCTGTTCCACCAAAGGTTTGGGTTGGACCTTGGGATCACTGGCACCATTCATAGCCAAGAAAAATGTGTGTGCTGAGTCTTGCAGACTTGACTTTTCCTTATAATCTCTCACAACGCCTTTTATCCTTTTAAAGGCACTAAACAAACTACGAGCTTGGTTTGGCTTTTAACGTGCTGGGGGGCAGTGAGGTTTTTTCTTATTGTTGCTGAGAAAAACCTTCCCATCCAAAGGACAGATTCAATGCACAGATTCTCACAGAGTCACAGAGCAAGGCAGTGAAGTTGAAAAATAATCAAACACTTCAACATCAAACTGTGTCATTGTGCAAATGGTCAGCTTACTCAGGAGTATAATAAACAGACCTATTTCACCAAGGACTAGCAAAACTTGCCACTGGGGTTTGCCACTAGAAACTACTCATTGATTTGAATATTCTGTAAGTATTTCACGTATAAACCTATCCCAAAAGTCAGAATGCTATTTTATTGCTCATCTGTACAGCTGATATTAAAAAAAATGTGTTTGATTTGTTGGTTGTTTTTTTGTTTGTAAATTGTCCAGGGCCACATTATGGGTTATTTGTTGTTTTTCTTTCTATAACTAATCTTTCCTTCTGTGACTTATGACCATCTTAAATTGTCTAAGAAAATATCAGCTTGAAATTACCGTCACGTGCTACATGACCCCAAAGGGAGAGTGTGGAATTAAGTCTTCACCATCAGGAAAAACAGCTGGTTAAAAAGCAGGCCAACTGTTTCCAAGTAAATCCTGGAATACAGCGTGCAAAACAACATGTGTTCAACCAGAAATCCTCAAAAGAAAAGAGCATTTCCTCAAACATATTAGCCACCTCAGATGAAGGCTATTATAAACAAATAGGAACCCTGCCATCCCAGTACCTCTGTAAATCTTCTTTTCCTGGGTTTATTTTCTGTGATTTGGACAGAAGCTGAAAGTACTCCACTGTGAGGGTTTAAATCAGGAGATTATGAAAGTACTGTCAGAAGACTTGAAATAAACAATTTTCTGCTGACACTTCGCAGTTTTCACTCATTTATCTCTTTTGCTTCATTAAGTCTCACTTCTGATTCTTATCATAAATGATATAAAATATGTAAAAAAATTCTACTGCATATATTATACTGCATACTGATACTCAGCCTTCTGGATGGGTCTTCCAAGACATCCACACAACTGCCACGTGGTCAAACAACAGCAAGGCACAAACTATACCAGACCTTTGGGAAGTAGGCATAGGTTTTTTATATATATATTCATAAGACCAGTTGTTGCGTGTTAAAAACTTTCTAAAACAGGCATATACTGCAGGCAGTGGCAGTAGATACAAAATATTATGGGATCCAGCCTTATTTTGTTTTTCTCATCCAAATATACACATTGTTCTAACAGATGAATAGTTTAATCCAGACTTATTGCAGCTGCTTGATGACCCAAATGCTTCATATACTGCTCCACACATGAAACTACTGCAAATATCCATCTCGTCCGATCAACAACAGCTTCTTTGGGGTGCAAGAAAAGAAAAGAAGCATAATACATAGTTCACTTAAAATGCAGTGACAAAAACAGCATTTGAAGGCATGTGTTCAAAACAGTCCCGTATTGTTATTACAGATGGAAACAGTGAAGGAAGAGAAACAAGGAACAAAAGCCAGCTTTTGTGAGTTCCAAAGCAATCCCTTATGATCCTGGGTCTTGTATAAGATGATTTGGAAGCTTTGGAAAGGCATTCAGGGTCTCTCCCTGAATAAGGCACTGCAACACACTGTCTTCCATAAGCCTGGCCCAGTGCCATGACAGTTTCTGGATAATTCATTGCACATTCTGCTAAGTGTTCTATATATATCTATATAGATATATACACATAGAAATATATGTAATTTTCCATATGCTTTGCTGCAAAACAAGAGAAAAACAAAATCAGTTGCATAACAGAATACAGAATTAATAACAGACTAAATTTAGTATCTGCTGAAAAGTTGCACACGCTCCAAACCATAGATGTGCTGATAAAGCTGCATATATTCTAATAATTATATTGGATTACATATATTTTCTTTTCTCACAAAGATTTGACACAGCCTACCCTGGAGGTCTACTGTTTGACTTCCCAAGTAGCTTCTGTCCTTCCCAATCCTCATCACCTTTTCAGTGAATTAGCACTATTTCTAGCAATTCCTTCTGTCACTCTCCATGAAAAAACAGTGATCTGGGACTAAGCTAAATGTTTATTTCTATTTCAAAGTCTTGGAGTTTAACTCCTCAGTAGTAGACAGCAGCGTCTTGAACCTCATCAACTCTTTTAAGCATGAAAGGCTTAAGAGATGTATTTTCTTATGGAAAAGTATATACTCTTCAAATACCAATTTCTCCTCATTATTTCTTTTGCATTTGAAAACAAAAGAGCAGCTGGCCAGATTGGTTATAGAATACTGAGATCTTAAGTTCAGGATTACCAGTCTGGAATTAAAGACAACAGCAATCGCAGTCTGTAACCGCCCAGAGGCTTTTCAGTAAGTCTGCGTGAAGAGATCGACGTACCCTTGCCAGGACTTACTTACCAGTAGCAAATCATAGGCTGTTCTAAGAACTTAAGCATGGCTATCCTTAACCAGGCATCAATTCAGCTGTGCATACTGCCTCCCAAAGTGACCTGAAGTGGATATTCTTTCCGTAAGAATATTGTACTATCTTCCTACACGCTCCAGTGATCAGTGATTAAAGGATTGCCTAAAATATACGTTGCTTCTTAGCATCATGTTTAACAGACACTGATGGGTCTACCCTCCTTTAATTTGTCTTATTTTTGTGATTTCCACTCACACGGTCTTCTGCATCATTAAACTTTGCAGTTTGGTCTTTGTTTTCCTTTTAAACCAGCTACTAAATGATATCATGAAATGCCTTTATTAAAAAATAAAAAAAGGAGGAAAAAAACAGAGCTGGTAAATAAGAACCACAATCCTTATCTACTGTATCCTTGTGGCTATAAGCAGGAGCCACCATGAGAAGTTCACTGCCTCCAATAAAATAAAGATATTTACTGATTGTTTCTTTTTAAAATTAATGCATTTTCTGCCTTTTTGGATTCTGCAGTTCCTGGGCATGTTTGGGTGAGAGCTGTTGAACCCAAGGCTCAGACACTCCTGTTAAGATTTAATCATACTTGTAAGTAGGAATTATTTACACAGGAGTCTGTGATTTAACTAAACTTCAGCTGTTACCTTCCGCATGGTGTGCCTGTGTGAGTTCACGTTTTATCTCAGTTTTCCTCATCTTCCTCATCTTCTAGTTCCTCTTCTGAGTCATCCTTATTCTTTGAAGTGTTGCTGAATTCAAGGTTCCCTTCAATATCCAGTACTTGTAAGTGCTGTAGACTTTGGAAGGTATTTACCTTCAGTGCTCCAACTGCAATCTTATTAAACCTTTAAGCAAACAAAAAAAGAGCCTCCTGTTAAAATAAGCCCGTTTCCATATCCAGCAGAGAAATGAGAGGAGAGTAGGAGGAAATCATTCAGCAGTTACTCTAATTTTACAGTGGCACACTACAGCACTTCGAAATGAAAGCCTTTGGAAAGAAAGCAGAACTGTTAAAACACTGAATTATTTGTGTGTAGAACGAACAATGGTGAACTGTAGAATGATGAATATGGGAAGAAAACTATCTTTGAAGGATCCCAACGGTGTGCAAAGCTCCTGACTGACAGTACAAAGTCAAAGCTCAAAACCAATGTCCCTCCCTCCAGATCCATCACTGCTTTTTCCTCCAGACACACTGAGTTGCAAACAGAATACTGACTTCTCTGAACAGAAAAAGAGAAGGAAAATAGGAAACACAGTGACTGAACAGAGCTTTCTGACAGCACTACGTATCATTGCAAAGGACCTTGTAGGAAAATACTAGGAAATCTTAAGCATCTCCTTCTGATTTCTCATTCACTACTCAAGCTCTAGGAAAACCCCTGCCCCAGCCCTTATGACCACCTCTTTAATTGTATTCTGCAAGGAAAAAAATCATAGTGTTGGAATTCCTCCCCCACAGATTCTTTCTCTTGGCATACTGCTTTCTCCTTCCCAGGCAGAAAAGACATCTGCTCCATAGCCCACATTTCAAAGGGCAACTTGCTTTTCCATGGGATTCCATGCCATCCCTTGACAGCTGAATTCTTCTCCCACAATACCCGCAATGCTGATACAAAGTATCTCCTTAGAAGCAGAAACTTTTCATCTGTTACATTGTTTTCCAAAAACGTAAATAAACTAATAACGCTCACATTTCCTGCTTCATTCTTACTATTGAACATGCTTCAAATTGTATTTTGTCTAACATTCCAGATGCATGTTATTGTTTCACACTATTACAGGGATTAATAGCCTCCCATTAGGAAATGCAGCTTAACATGGGTGGAGTTGCCTCCTAAATATGTTAGCAAGAAACAGTCCTGCAAATTCCTTTTTTTTCTCTTTATATAGAAATGCAGAACGTGGTATGTGGTCTTTGGTTTGCATCCAAGCATTCACAAAAAATCTCATAAATGTGAGCAGCTGAATAGACAGACTGCTCTAATTTACACCAGGCTTTTTAATGTGATTTGCTTGGTATGGAACCTTTCATCTAAAAGGTATGATTCTGAACTACAGAACAGTGTTCCTGAATACAGACAAAACAAGGCCATGTTTAGTCTTGTGCTGAAGGGCATTCCAGGCTTTTTGAACACAACCATGGGATCAGCTTAATCACATATTCCATAGGGTTTCATCAGTTACTTCTAAGCACTATTTTCATTAATGTTCTGTTTTGATTAAAATTGAATATGTTACCAGGCCAGATCCTGGCTTCTCTTCTTGTGCTATAAGTCCTTAGTAACTCTGCTTAAATCACTTACTTTATGGTGAGTTTACACTTGGTGTAAAACAAGTTTGTCATCCGCTACTTGTAAAATATAGTTTAATAAACAAGGTTCTCATCCAATTGACAGAGTAGGGGGAAAAAAACAGAAAACCTTACTAAATTTAGTTGTATAATTGTCACATTTGTGATAGCCGATAACGCTGACATCTGTCTCTGACAAAACTACTGCAGAAACACGCACCACGTCAAGATTAGTCATGCAAGTCTCATGACAGGTTTTTGGACACTATGAAAAGCCAGGGCCAATAGACATGGGCAGAGCTGCAGTCATATAACTAAGCTGTAAACCTTTAGTCTGACTATTGGAATATGAGATAGTGTTAAACATTAACTTCCCGGAATTTCTAACATGCCTAATCCATTCTCATGAAGACAGAAAGGAAAACCTCTCTGAAGAGCACATCTTTTGTATCCATGTCTTTCCTCAGCAGCTGAACACAGCTCCATTGAATTTCTGTGAAGCGAAGATGCTTATTTAGAAAGATAAGATTTTAAACAATTTCTAGAAAGTAAGCAACAGTGAAGTGGATAGAAAAGGAAAATCTTGTATGTTTAAGTAGAAACCTGAACTCACCTGAGGTAAATTCCCTTTAGATTGGGTGTGGCCTCAAAAATGTTCTCTGTAACAACTGTGATCTTGTTGTTCTGAAGATACAGATACTCCAGAGATTCTGGCAGGCCTGATGGGATCGAAGTCAGCTGGTTGCCAGCCATGTCTAGTGACTGTAAGGAAGAGACAACAAGGGGTTAAATAAATAATCAAATGTGAATATTAGCAACACTCCAAAAACAGAAGTTTAACAATAAATGAGCTTTCAAAAACTGTCTGTATACATACACCTCTCCTTCCAAATGTTATCCACTGTTTCTATGAATATACACACGTAAATATACAAACATTTATGTGTGTATAACACACATATGTGTGCACTTATAAAAAACATAGGATGATAACAGTACAGAAGTGTGATGTTTATGTAAAGCTTTATCTAGGATTCGTGTTTGAAAATCATCTGGAAACAAGCTTTATTTTGCATATGTTACTTCAGTGAGTCTGCTCACTACACCTTTCCCTTCTGGCGAGATCAGGGAAAGAACAAACAATGTGTGCAGAGTGGAAATTGTAGGGTGTCATCCATGCAGAAAGGTTCCGTTTGAGTTCATAATGGAAAACTGAAGTGTACTGTAGCATAAACTGAGTTAATCTAATTCGCATCCAGGTAAGGGTGGCTGCTGCGATTCTGCTCTCCTGTGCTACCACTTAACATCATGATTTCACAGGACATGCTACGCACGCTGTTTTGTTAAGCAGCCCCGACACTTCTTTATCTCTGTCCTCAGGCTTTAACTCATGACTGTGCACAGTCAATTAAAGGCAGACTGGGTTTCAGGGATGCTTGAGAACTCCTTGGAAGCTGCTGCTATAAATGCTTCACTAGCTATGATTATGTTAGATAAAAACACACATAAAAACACCTGGAAATATTCTCACACATACCACTGCACAAAGACATCAGGACTGCAGGTCATGACTCTCTCTTAGCAAAGTTTCCAGCAAAGAAATTGACTAAAATAAGTGTTATATGCTATATGTAGCACTTCCCAAGCTGACATACTAGTCACGTTATTCAGCTACAGTTCTGCAGGATTGTCATGATTTCATTGTTCTTATTCTCAACATAACCCCAGTCTGGCAAACAATTATGCAAATGCCCAGCTTTGCAGCTTTGCAATTGCAGGCAGTCTTCAGTGATTTCCATGGTAACAGTGTGGACAGGACGCATGCTAAGTACTTGCACAATCAGGATCTTAGACTTGATGGTTATTTGTCAAATCTCTGGTGCACCAACTCATTAACCTATTGCAGAGTTAAGCTCTTTGTGGTGAAAAAAGATAAATAAATACAACATGGAAATGCTTAACAAGTAGTAAGGCTGCTCAAGAGTCACAGCAAAAAGAGGGAAAAAAAAGATTATTAGTTTAACAAAATCTTGCATGCAGGCTATTATCTTAATCCTGTTCAATAGGAGTGGGGTTTGCTGCAGCTGAAGGGCCAGAGTTTGATTCAGCAATGCATTACTCTGGCTTGACACCAACTATAAGAGTGACAGCAGCATAAAAGTGATGTGAAACTGCAATGAATCAGGCCTTTCAAGAAGGTAAACTTGTAATTTTTTAATTCCAACCAATGGCTAAAGCTGGTAACAGGTCTATTTTGTGTGGAGGGGAAAAAAAAAAGACAGGTGAGAATGGCTGCATTTCATTAAGCAGTTAAATGCTTAAATGCAGTTAAATGGTGCCAGTATCTACAGCTCTCATCAGCATCTTCCTTCCCAACTACATTCTGTCTCTGATCTGTTTGCACACACATGCACGCTCACGTGTCACCGAGGCACCAAATAAATGCAAAATATATACACACTGGGGGCTGGTAAAACATACACTCCATGTCTTTTATGCCTTATCTGCCCTCAGATGTACAAATTTTGCTTGTACGGTGTAGATGGTTACCAGATGACATAGGTAATAACCTTTACTGCAGGAAACAGGCTGTTACCTAAAAGGAAATGCAGACAAATCTTTCAGCCAGTGTAACAATTCTGAAAGGTCATTTTGCACAGCACAAATGAGATTGTTCCTGACTGCCTTATGGTTTGTGTTTAACTTTCTTGAACAATTAAGCAAATGACAAGACTGCTGATTGAATCCAGACCTCCTAACTGCTATCCAGGTGCCTTAGCCAGCTGAGCTGCTAAATCCTGTAGCTTGGCCTGTCTGGCTATAAGCTGATGTGGGGGGCTTTGAAAATTAAGAGTGGTTTTGTTTATGCATTCCTTCTTCCTGCCGTCTCTCTTCAGAGCTGATTTCAGTTCAGAAGACAAACTATTTGAAACACAAAGTTTTAGTTTTACTGACAACATTCATTAATGTTCAGCTGAAAATAAAGGACAGCGGACAGCGTTAGGATTGAGAAACAAAAATGTCTTCACATTTCCCAGAATTATCAATACATGGTGGACCATCGCTCTGGTCAGCAGTGGGAGGTACTCACCTCTGGCACAACAGCACAACCTTTCAGCTGTTGCTAGCAACAGAGCACGTGGCACTTAAAATGCAAGCCCAAAACATGCATTCCAAGCAGAGCTAGTATTGGTGCTACATAAACTGACTTAGGCAGACAGAGGAGGACATTAGTATTACAACCACAATAAGAGAAGGTGATGTTTCTACCTGGAGACTGCTGAGCTCCCTCCACGCTCTTGAATAAATTGAGTTTACTTTCAGTTTATTGTTGCTCAAATACAATTCCCGCAGTTTTGTCATCCCAGACAAAGTCCCTTTTGGGATGTCACTTATCTCATTTTCCTTCAGCTTCAGAACCTGCAAGTTCTTTGGAAAGCCATAGGGCACCGTGTTGAGGTTGTTTCCAGAAAGATCCAAGGACTTTAGCTGCCTCAGTTTACGGAAGGCCTCCCGATGGATCTGGGAACTTTTGAGCTTATTGTAGCTCAGGTTCAGCTCTTCAAGGAAGTAAGTGGTAGCAAAGTCATTCCTGTTAATCTCAGTGATCTGGTTATGCAGGATCATGAGTGTTTTCACCCGTCGAGGCAGCCCACTGGGAATCCTTTCCAGGAGGTTGTTGTACAGATGGACAGTGTGCAGTTTCTTCAAGCCCTGGAAGGCTGATGGGTGAATACCTCGAGCTTTTAACTTGTTGTTATGGAGCAGGAGGTACTCAAGGTTCTTAATTTGGGTCAGAACATCTCTGCCAATCACCTTAATTGCGTTCTTCTCCAGGTGAAGGAGGATGATGTTTCGAGGCAAACCACTGGGGATTTGTGAGAGGTTATTGCTGGACAAATCCAGATATTCAAGACTAGACAGTTTCCTTGGGAAAGCAGGAAAGAAAACACTCTCCATTTAGATTCTGCAAGGTGAAACAATAATCAACCTTCCCTAGGATTATACAGTCTTTGCCTTGAGACTTTCTGCTTGGCATAGCTCTCTGTTTACTGCCAGTTTTGTCCCATTTTGTTCCAGATGTAAAACAGCTCCATGATAAAATGGAGCTCCCACACTGCCATTAGGCAACAGGACTAAACAGTGCCATTGCTCCCCAGTCACACCAGCAAGAGAACTTGCTAGAGCCCACAGATAATCAAACCCTGCCACCTGGCTGAGCTCAGAGATCAATTTTGCAGTTTAATGTTCTCTCATTTGTCACTACATATAGCATATGAAAAATGTAAGTGCACACACCACAGAATGATACGATGAAAATATCACTAAGCACAGAATAATTTTGCTCTTCGTTTCACAGAAACAGCCTGAATAATTTTTCTCTCTGAAATCATATATTTAAACTGAAAAGTAGGCCTGCTTCTGAGACAATGAAATGTTACTGTAATGAAAATTAGAAATGCTAATTCAGTGTCCTAGACTAAGATACTGAACTTCTCCTGACCCTCCAGTATTATGGAAGTGAGTCAGGGTAGATCTGCTTTGTGTAAGCTACTGAATCTGGATTCCATAGACTCAGTTGAAGCTAAAATAAATCCTCAGACCAGCCACTTATACCAACTGGATGTGGATCAGTGGTGTTACATGCCAAGACTGAGGCGCTCCTGTGAGGAGGCTATAATCTGTGTGGCACTACATAACCCACTGCAGAAGACTAGAAAGCTTTCAGGAAATACAAGAACTAATACATTTCAGACATTACTTACTGTTTACTACGCTGTTGTTCAGAGCTCTCCAAGCATAGTCTGAATGAACAAATACACTTTTTGGGTAAAACAGTTCATTACTGTAATCCATAAAGCTTCCCTTGCCTGGGTACTGTACAGCAAAGTGTAACATCCACCCCTGTCTGCTGACAGTGATTGCTGCCTGAGCTACGGCCACTGCACCAAGTTCACCAAAATCCTAACAAAAGTGTTATGTCCAACATTACCTGCAGGGTGACACAGCAGAACTAAAGTAAATTACTCTGGGAGGTTTCTGGGAGTGGTTCATGGAAAAGGGAAATAGAGTTTTTCATCTTTAGAGATCAGAAAAGTTTACAGAACTCATGGCAAGTTATAGGCAGGGCAGATTATGTGTCTGGATTTTTAGGTAGAACAAGGGCAGCACTCAGTGCAAGCAGAAACAAAGGGTAAATTTAGGACAGCCAAAGGCTATTTCAGTTGTACCAGTTTGTAGAAAAGCTTTTGCAGCCATCTGGCTATTGAGCAGCACCATTACATCCCCTCTTACTCCAGCAATCCCTGCTTACTGGGGTACAGATAGGAATTCACAACTGTGTATCTGTGGCTGCTTTCAAGTCACTAAAACAGAAAAAACACAAATGACATAGCAAAGGTGAAGGTCTGACCTTAACTCCTAGTGAACTGCCCTGGAAACTCGAGTAGCCTCACTTCTGTCTTGTGTGGAAAAACAGAGAGCAGCCTGCACCATCATAATAGATTGCCTTTTCTCAGAGGGCAATTAGCACCTCCTGTGATTGGGTCTGCAGCAACCAACCAGTGATGCAGTCTGACGTACAGTGTTCTGTCTTCTGTATGATGGAACTCTAGTGTGTGAATTCAAACCACTCACCAAGACCTTTGCTTTTCAATGACAGTATCTGACTCTCTGTCTTTTCATCTAGACCTTGCAGAGGAATGCATTACAGCACCGTTTTTAATAAGTGTACTTTAAGTACTTATACTTTTTCTCACAGATGTACTACTGTAGTAGAGGAGGTGGACAGACACAGACACAGGTGCAAACTACAGGTTTGAATCTCACCAGAAAGTTTCGTTGTCCATTCCTTCATTAGTCAAGTAGTTATTCTGTAAGTACAGCTCCCGCAAGCCTGTAAGTTCACTGAAGGCTCCTTTGGGAATCTTCTCTAGCTTGTTGTTCTAGAATCATCAGAAGCACATCACACGTTATTTAGTATGAAACAATACAGGCCACACAGGCTCTGCTCAGCTATTACCAGACAATCAGAATTCAAAAGAGCTAGACATTAGGTGTTTCACAGGATGTTTTAATTCCACCTAAGAAATAAATACAACTACTAGATAAAAAAATATTACAACCAAGCACAACAATTGATTTCCAGTTGAATTTTTTAGGTTAAGTTACAGTCTGGCACTCCAGGAGGGTTTCACTTTGTATTCATTCAGCCCTTGTACCTATGTGCCAATCTACAGGGTAATCCCAGCAAGTAGCCCTGTAGTTTGCTCAGAATTTCTGAATTTTCTAAGACAGATTTAACCATAAGGAAGAATTAGTTTGGAAGCTGGGAACCAGCCGCCCTTCCAGTTTGAAAAGGCACAGTTCCTGCTAGGCAGATTCTAAAGCAATTACTCCTATTGCCTTAGTGCTGCTTTTGAGTAGCCAGCCAGCAGACACGAACAAGACACAAAACTAAATTCCATTTAGGAACTCCACACAGGAACTGTAAGAATTATAAAAATATACGTCAAACACCAAAACTGAATTTGTTCTGTTTCCCACCCTTCAGTTACAAGCAATAATGTGAGGAGCAGACTAGACTAGGCATGGTCCCAATTGATGCATAGTGGATACCATCACAGAGAGACATGGCTGCAGATCACAGTGAAGAGTGAAAGAAAAAGACAGACCTGTCACACCTACAAGTACTTTTCCAATCAGTTTCCTGTTTCTCACTGCTGTGTTTGGTTAACTGTGTCCAGTTAGATGACAGGCAGTGTTCTTAAAAACAAAATGCTTGTTTCTCTCTTCTACTTTTCTGCCCTGAACACGGCTGTGACAGCAGGGGAGTATGAGTCCTAAGAACAGTCCCTGAAGGCTAAGCCTTCATTTAGAAGATAATGGTTACTTATGAATTGCAACAAAATCCAGGGCTTTAGTAACTTCATAATATGGCAGACAAAAACCAGAAAGTTAAAGGATCAGACCCTTTGCCTTCTTCAACCTATAGAAGCTGTGGTAGAGGTTCTGTAGAAGACTTCAGTGGGATTTAGCAATGAAACCTTCAAGGGAAAAGGAAGCTGGAAAGCAACACAGAATGATACAAGTCCAAGGGCTGATAACAGGTGCTCAGTGTTCACAGGCATAGGCTCTAGCCACACCACCCAAGCTGCAGGAGGCAAAGGTAAGAACTTGAAGAAGGAAGATCTGCCTGCTGTAAATGATGATCAGGGTTGAGATCATATAAAGAACCTGAAGGTGCACAAGTCCATGGGACCCAATGAGATCTATCAACAGTTCTGAGGGAACTAGTGGATGATGCTGCCAAACTGCTATACATCTTATTTGCTGCTTAGATCAGCTCTGAGGAGAAGGATTTGGTGGATATAAGACCCAACATGATCCAGAAATGTGCACTTGCAGCTCAGAAGGCCAGCTGAATCCTCAGTCGCAACAAAAGAAGCGTGACCAGCAGGTCAAGGGAGGTGATTCTGCCCCTCTACTCTGTTCTTGAGAGACCCCACCTTGAGTACTGTGTCCAGTTCTGGGGCCCTCAGCACAAGAAGGAGATAAAGTTGTTGAAGGAGGTCCAGAGAAGGGCCACAAAAATGATAAGAGGGTTGGAGCATCTCCCCTACAGGGACAGGCTAAGAGAGCTGGGGCTCTTCAGCCTAGAGAAGAGAAGGCTCTACGGGGACTTTATAGCAGCCTTCCAGTACCTGAATGGGGGCCTACAGGACAGCTGGGGAGAGAACAGAACAGGTAGCAACAGGACAAGGGGAAATGGCTTTAAATTGGAAGAAGGTGGTTTTAGACTAGATATTAGAAAGAAATCCTTTACCTTGAGGGTGGTGAGACACTGGAACAGGTTGCTCATAGAGGTTGTGGATGCCCTCTCCCTGGAAGCATTCAAGGCTGTGAATGACCTGGTCTAGTGGGCAGTGTCCCTGCCTGCAGCAGGGGCTTGGAACTAGATGATCTTTAAGGTTCCTTCCAACCAAAACTCTTCTATGATTCTATGATGCTATAAACAGACTTCAGTCTACAGACGTCCAAGGAGCTGTCAACACTGGGAACAAACGGAACCAGGATTCCCCACCACCGCAGCTCTCCCATTGTTAACAAAGTTAAGCACAGACAATTACAAAGTATTTTTATCAAAATCAGATGACACAGAAAATGCTGGAGACTAGATAATAGCACAACTTCTGCATTACACGATTGCTGGAGAAGCTGTAGCACTAAAGACTCACTGATCCAAACTTCCTCTGTGTTGACTACATTGCCAGTTCAGTAGGGAACAAAAAATCACTGATGCTAGGGAACAGCAGTCTCAGTGATGGGAATTAGTGAGCACAGCCAACAACTAATGGGTAAGCAGCTGTCAGAAAAAAAACCATCATCAGTGGCAACCTTGACCAGGAGTCCAATTAGTGGATGGCCGTGAAGAATGATCTACCTTCTTGTACTAATACACATTCATATGATTATACCCAAGAGATCAGCAGTACTATCATATGTACATGCTTTTCATTCCCCTGAAAACATTGAAAAGTGATTTTTTCCTCTGCAAGCATTGTGATATTTTGCAAAAACAATCCTACTTATGAACATGACAGTAATGACTTGGGAAATAGCTCCAGTTGAGAGCATACTAGATGAGTCTTACAGGGGACCTGGGAATGTTTTCAAGTGAATTAAAATTGCTTGGTTGTGTAGTTTGAATCCCGTACAAACACAGTACTTTTGTCACAGCTGTAAAGGAATACAAAACCTTGGTGTCATTACCTTTAAATGTAATTTGTATAATGCTGGAGGGAGATTCTTTGGAACATATTTCAGGAAATTGCTGGACATGATGAGTATCTCCACATTATTAGAGCCATTGAACATATTATCAGGTAAGCCAGCATCTGAAAGCTTGTTGTTATGAAGATAAACAGATCTGTCAGAAGAAGAAAAAAGATAAAGTCAAACAGATATTTAGATCCGTGTGTTCATTTTACCAAAAGAAAGCTGCTTAAAAACTGTATTTCTGCCTATTCTTCTTCCCTCGAGACAACTAGGTTTGTTATCTAAACATGCCCTTTAATTTGGCAAAGCGTATATATATATATGCATAACCAAATGATTGGTGTGAATACTCTTTGAAATTTAGGTCTATTTAAATTGGTTGTGAATATGAATTTCACAAGTAGCCTCATCTTCTTAACAAGAAAATGAATGTAAATGTGGGACTGTGTTCCTTTGAAATCTGCATTTCAGTTTTGCCATTTGGACTTAGCTTTACTTTTGGCTTAGAGGAATGAAACGTGTCAGTGTGGTGGCTTCACTCAAATGGGTCAGAAATCTTACTGGATTAATAGATATCTTAACTTCTTAAGGCATCTCCTTAACTCCAATCTTAACTTATATTTGGAGTCAAATCTGGGCTTCTTCAACTTGCAAAATCAACCTGCAGATCTCCTGAGCAACTGCTGCTTCACACCCCTCCATTCTTCCTGCTCCTGTGAAGGCTCAAAATACCTCAGGAAACAGATTGGCTTCTGCTTCTAGAATTTAAAAGGGCAAATAATACTGTCAGAAAGAACAAATCTGTAAGAGTTTTGCTTTTTAATGATCTTTTGAGATCTAGAGAAAGACAGGTTCTAGCTTTCCCTTCTTACTCTGAACTTTAATATTTGCCAAATAGTTTATCCAGTATCTTCCTTACACAGGATTTAATTCTGTATAAAGCAACTGACTCCTACAAAGTAACTGCTGCTTTTCATTGGCCTAACTCCCAAACAAATTAATTTGAGTTATTTTTAACAAAAGAAAGGATGGGATTTTACACACTTCCAATAGCCCTTCATTTCCTGTGTGTACCCAAGGTGCAATAGTCAGTTAAAGTCATGGACACAGGTTAAAATTGCAATAGAGTACAGCGTAAAAGTTTCCTTTTACAGTTTGTTCTTGGACTCTCCACAGGTTGCAGAGAACTTGGCACCTTTCTGGAAGGAAGGAAGGGCTCTGTATGGAAACACAATAGTGTGATCAGACACTCCAGGAGGTTCAGAGCCACATGAAAATACAGTTCACCTTTCAGGGTTAGCTGTACTTCTAACTCCTAAATATTTGCCTTTCTGAAAATGTTATTTCCAAATCATGAGCGTAAGACCATTAACTCTGCTGGGGACAGAGACTCGGAAATTGACAAATCAATACTCAGAAGATTAAAAAGAGTGCTGTTGTGGGAAAGCATGTGTAAACCACTTCTGAAGAGTGCAAGAATTCTAATACGAGATTGGAACACAGTAGCTTATGTAACTCAGATTAAGGAAATCATGTATAAATCTAGCTTTTTGCATGATGAGATGTTGCCAGAAATCAATGCCTGATTCAGCCTTTTCATCTACCAAGACGAGATCTAGTAAGTTCTGAGTAGCTTCTGTTCTCAATGAAACCAGAGGGAACTGAGCACTCTTCAGTTCATCACAAGATTACTCTAGGAGCTCAGCTGGGTCAGCTATTATTCAGTACTTCTGAATTTGGATGCATAAACTGCTATCAACAGAGCCTGAGATGTCTCTGCAGGATTTAGATGCTGCAGTGTCCATATAAATAGATTACTCAAAGCACCTTTGGGAAAGACCGTATCTCACAGGAGGTCTGTCTGTGTGCAGCTGAATGTGAGATGGACCAAGGTGTTACACTGGCTCCAGCTGACAAAATCACAACCTGAAACTAGCAGAGGCCTTTGAAACCAGACCAGAGGGTATGAACCACTTGTGAAGGAAGGTCACGATGCTTAGTTTTAATATAGTTGAGTTATACTCAGCTGTATTGAGTATTGTATTCCCAACATGATTCTAATTTTTTAATGAATGGATTATTTAAAAATGGGGAATGTTAATCCACATTTTGCAAAACCAAAGATGTTCCTGTTGCACAAACAAAATGGAAGTAATTTAATTTTTTATCTATGCAAAAGCATTTGGCAGCTACAAGAAGCCGTCGGAATGTGTTTGTCGGATCCTTCATGCTGAGATTAACAAGCAGTCAGCTTCCTTCCAAAACATGTCAGTAGGCAATAAAACGGCTTAGCCAGAACATTTCTTAAACTTATCAAGTGCCTCCAAGCAGTGTCAGAACTCTAGTCCTGTTTCACTTCCCAATCCCTTACCTCAAGTTTGGTTTCTGTCCAAATGTGAGCCCGTATATCTTAGTGAGATAATTGGCTGCAAAATCCGCACTGATCAAGGTATTCGGTAGGAACTTTGGAGCCACTGTGAGCTGAAAGAGAAATAGAGATGTGAGTTTCAATTAAATGCGATGTTTTAAGTGAGCATTAGACCATACACAAAACACTTACTGATTTTGTTTCTCTGAACCAGAATGAACATCACATGAAGAATAATTTTAAAAATGAATTGTCCTCACTTGCTGATCTCTCCAAGAAGGAGACAGATTTTTGCTCCAAGATATGTGAGTGTTTGTTTTGGTTGGAAGCATCCTGTCTCTTGGTGGAAGAAGTCAAGAAATTGTTATTCTGAGAGCAAATGCCATGCTTATTATTGGTCATAATCCTCAGTCTGGTGAGCCAAAAAAATCCTACCCACCTCATACTGGCCTACCATTTACTCCCCATAGAAAGTCTGTTGGTTCTGAGGCTGGGAATGCCATTCCACATGTCTACCAGTATTGCATCCATTTAAAATGACCCCTTCAACAAAGGATCCAGGTTCCCAAAGTGCAGAGACGTTTCTGAGTCAAATAGTGGAATATCAGATGGAATCTCAAAGCTGTACAGTGATACCTTGCTCACTGAACAAGTGAGGCATCAGAAACAAAACATGAAAAGCTCATCTCTTCAAAACTTCTCAGTTGAAGAGTGGTCCTGTGTGCTCCTGGTCTATCGCTATTTCCATCAGTGAAAAAAATACTAGGAACAAATAAACTGAATAAAACTCAGTGGAGTGAAAACCAACCATTAAAAAGCTTAGTTTTACAGAATGTTTGGGTAATACAACAGCAAGCTTCGCTGCGTGACCGCTAGTAGTAATTATTCATCTAGAAACCAAGAACACAGGTTGCATTTTTATGAGTTGGAGAGCAATTCTGTGGAAAGTATGAACCCAGAAGATTAAGTGCTAGGAAAGAAATTCTCAGCACAATGCTTAGATATGAGCCTTTAGTGCATAAGCAGAAGACTACTGAATTGCAGCAGGCATGTGCTACCATGGTTACACATGTTAACTACAGTACTAGTGAGACAACTAATCAAGTGCTTTATGTACACACTGAAGGACTTTGAAAGACTCTTCTACAGAGATACTGACTTTTTTTGGTTTTTAAAGCCCTCGAATTTACTGGTAGTCTGTCACCTCCTGACCTGGGAAATAGGATATCGTGCAAGTGGACCCTGATTAGGAAGGTCTGTCAGTGCCTCAGAAAGAACTGAGTCACTATCACGACATAACAGTGAAAAAAACAGGAAATAGAGTTAATCATTTTCATATACAGTGGCACATTGAAGCTTTTCTCCTGAAACCCAGTTTATTGGGTCATAACTTACACAAAACAAAAGGAATGGCTCAGATATGTGAAATGAGAAACATCTGAACCACAAGAAAGAAAAGTTTCATTCAAAGAGAGTTTTCACTTGCACAGAACTCATCTTTGGCATTTCAGCACTTAGCCATGAGACTGATTGATCTCCAGTGGCTGATTGCGTGAAGGATTAATGCTGGATTGCTGTAACTTAGCAAAACCAAGGTGACTGAGTAGCTTCATCTGCTATGTTGCCTAATAAGAAGCAACCTGCATTTCTGCAGACGCAGTTTTCTTGCAGCTTTACTATTGAATCTTCCATATGGCAGATATTGTTTCTCCACTAACAACTAGTAGCAAAGCAATGAACTTAGAAGGACTATAGAAAAGGTATCATTTGTCTGAAACAAATTTTCTTGCATGCCATAAGCTTTGTACAAACAAAAGCATTGGATCCAAGTGAATCCCCCGTCACCACGGGAATATTTGGAAATGCAAAAACTGCTGCCACCAAAATCACCAGCTTACAGTAAATAACAATGACAGCTCAGGACATGACCTATAGTTTGGTAGGAAAGCCTTCAGTTATCAACAAGGCTCAGTGCAGCTACAATGTGATTAATACATACTATGAGTGTGATGAAAAATTCAATAGGAAACTACTGCATCCA